>NC_045436.1:110886584-110887325 GCF_002776525.5 Piliocolobus tephrosceles | reverse complement strand
AAAAAAAAAAAAAAAAAAGGACCAGCATATATAATACTGCTGAAAGACTAGAAAAAAAAGTATTCAGCCGGGCATGGTAGTTCACGCCTGTATTCCCAGCACGTTGGGAGGCCAAGGTGGGAGGATCACCTGAGGTCAGGAGTTCAAGACCAGCCTGGCCAACATGGTGAAAACCCGTGTCTTCTAAAAATGCAAAAAAATTAGCAGAGCTTGGTGGAGAGCGCCTGTAATCCCAGCTACTCAGGAGGCTGAGACGGGAGAATCGCTTGAACCTGGGAGGTGGAGGTTGCAGTGAGCTGAGATGGCATCACTGCACTCCAGCCTGGGTGACAGAGCAAGACTCTGTCTCAAAAAAAAAAAAAAAACTATTCACGCAGTTTAAGTTTCTATTAATATACAAACACCTAAATGGCAATTTGTTAGTCCTAATCCTATCTCCAGATTAATACTTTCACTAAAAGTTTTTTCCAGAATGAATAGAAATAGGGGCCGAGAGCAGTGGTTCACACCCGTAATCCCAGCACTTTGGGAGGCCAAGGCAGGCAGATCACTTGAGGTCAGGAGTTTGAGATCAGCCTGGCCAACATGGTAAAATCCTGTCTCTACTAAAAATTTAAAAATTAGCTGGAGTGGTGGTGGTGGGGTGCTGTAGTCTCACCTGCTTGGGAGGGTGAGGTGGGAGAATTGCTTGAACCCAGGAGGCAGAGGTTGCAGTGAGATTGTGCCACTGCACTCCAGCCC
>NC_045436.1:110866509-110886184 GCF_002776525.5 Piliocolobus tephrosceles | reverse complement strand
AAGGAAGGAAGGAAGGAAGGAAGGAAGGAAGGAAGGAAGGAAGGAAGAAAGGGGGCAATTTATACTATGATTAAGAACTATAGAACACAGCAACTTAAATATGGAGAACTTCAATTTACCCTTGAAGATAAAAGGGGTAGTGGAAGGTAAGAATTCTTTCAAACGATAATGTGTGCAATCAAGTCAAATTGTGTTGCCTCCTTCCCTGACTGTCTCAGTCTTCTTACCATCCTTCTCCCCCTAAAGCCTGCTATGTGTTAAGTTCTTTCCCCATAGCTTAACACAATATATAAAATAACAAGGTATCATGTATTTTAAATAGGCTTTCCTTTTTAGAACAGTTTTTAGGTTCCTTCTTTTGATCTGATATTAACAATTTGTGTCCTTTAGGTTCCAAGCAAAACTGAGTAGAAGGTACAGAGATTTCCCAAATGTCCCCTGCCCCCACACATGCATAGCCTCCTCTGTTATCAACACCATCCACCAGAGTAGTGTATTTACAACTGGTGAACCTACATTGACATATCATTATCACTGAAGTTCATAGCTTACATTATGGTTCACTCTTGGTGGACATTCTATGGATTTTGACAAATGTATAATGACATGTATGCACCATTATATCATACAGAATATTTTCACTCTAAAAATCCTCTGGGCTCCACCTGTTCACCCTACCTCCCCTCAACCCCTAGAAACCATTGATGTTTTTACTGTCTCCATAGTGTTGCCTTTTCTGGAATGTCATATAGTGGGAATCATAGTATGTAGCATTTTCAAATGGGCTTCTTTCTATTATTAATATGCATTTAAGTTTCTTCCATGTGTTTTTATAGCTTGATACCTAATTTCTTTTCAGCGCTGAATAAAATTCTATTGTATAGATGTATCACAGTTTATTTATCTGTTCACCTACGAATTACATCTTGGTTGCTTCCGAGTTTTGATACTTATGAGTAAAGCTACTATAAACATCCATGTGCAGGCGTTTGTAGCGGTAAGTTTTCAATTCCTTTGAGTAAATACATAAGGAGCCCAGTGATGACTGAGTGTAAGCAATACTTTTTACTTACGTGGTCTTGGATAAATCACTTCACTTTTCTAAGCTTCAGTTTCCTCTTCTGCAAATGCGATAAAAATAGCACCTCCTAGAGTTCCCTTGAAGATAAAAGACGTAAGGTATTCAAGAACTTACTTCAATACCTGACACCCAATACATGGTAACTTTTTATTATCTTCTACATCCTTCCGCACACAACTGCTCATAATTCCCTCGTACGAGCAGGGCTTTCTTCTTTTAGCCTCGATGATTTGTTGTGCTCTTCCCAGTGCCTCGAATGCCCTTCCAGGTTACCGTCTCCCTGAGCCTTTGGTTGGAATCCTCATACTAGAGGGTCAACACGTTTAGAAGAGGAATTACTGAAATAGTTGAGCTCCAAACAGTAGCTCTGGCATTTACTGTCTGTGTAAATTTGCTGAAGTTATCCAACGTCTCTGTATCTCAATTTCCTCGTCTATAAAATGGGGATAATAGTATCTACCTCAGAGTTGTTGTCGGAGCTACTTTAATGGCAAAAACCGCGATTACTTTTGCACCAACCTAATAAATCCGCTCATAAAGATGTTAGAACAGTGCCTGGTACAAAGTAAATGCCCGATCAATGTTATTGAGTATTATTAATGTTAGGTGACCGCCACCTGTGCCACGCAGTGAGTTCCTTAGGTGTGGGGACAGTCTAATCTCCGAATCCACACTGCCTAGAACAAAATAAGCATTGCAGTACATTTGAGAAAGTAAAGGTGTAGTGGAAACCGAGGGCGAAATGACGGCGTAGGGAGAAAAGGGTGGAGAAGCTTAGCCACCCGTGAGGGAGCAGAGCTGGGGCGCGTGTGTACACGGATGGAGCCCTACGGCAGCAGGGCGCGGCTTCCCTTTCCCGGGGCTTGGGGCGGCAATCAGGTGGAGTCGAGAGGCCGGAGGAGGGGCAGGAGGAAGGGGTGCGGTCGCGATCCAGGCCCGGAGCCAGCGAGGAGCATCAGCGCCCGGGGCGAACACCTTCGCTCGCAGTTCAACCGCACACCAGTTTCCAGCCGCCGCGCTTCGGGGTAAGTTTCGCCCCCCGGCGCGTTCCAGCGAGCCTCGCCCACCGCCGCCGGCTGCCGGGTGGCTTGGGGAGGTCGCGGCGCCTCGCCCAGTTCCCCCGAGAGTGCTGCTGGACCCCGGGCAGGGCTGGCGGCTGGCGCCCGCGCCCGGCCCCAACCCAGCTGCGTGGATACGGAGCTGGAGGGATCTCAGTCCCGCATTTCAGAGTCGAGGAGACTGGGGCCCAGGGGAGGAAAAGTGCCGTGCCATGGGAGGTTCACCCAGGTCTTGGTGGGGCCCAAGCTGATATTTAGCTGTCCTCGCTCCCTGAAAGCTTCGCTTATTGCAGCTAGCCGCGTAGGGGATCCACTTAGCCATCTCGGCCTCCCAGTCCTAAAGGTCTAGGGTACAGAAAAACGCTGGGAGTCGGAAGGTTCCTCGGGTACCCGGCATCGCAGACAGGGGTGGCTCAGAGGTCTGCTCTGTGGACTTGGAATCGCACCCACCCTGTGAGCATCTTCACCCCTTCACATAAGCAATTTATTTTATTTTACTTATTGTTTTAGGAGGTAGAAAAAAGTGGATTTGCATATTGAGGGTTGGAAGTTCAAGAATTTTGCTTTTTCCTGAAAAGACTCACCGTTTTCTTTGAAACAGAATCCTATTCACTAGACATGAATCATTCCCTTGGCATTTCAGTCCCCCAGGTGGGAGGTTTGGATACTTGACTGCAGATGACCATATACAGGAAACTATGCAGGTGCTGGGAGGTTCTGGGTCGCTGGAGGCCCATCCGGCTACTGATAAGAAATTGCATAGCCAGGGCCGGATTCTTTCCAAGCATTTGTGTTCAGCACTGACAGCAAGACTCTGCCCTCTGGGAAAGATACATTTGCTATGTTCATCAGCATCATTTTTTAAAATGTAACTAATTAAAACGTTATTGCATGAGGATATCACCTTTGGTTTTCACGAAGACAGAAAACTTCAGACTGACCAGAAAGGGAATTTTTCAATGTAAAGAAAACCAGAATCTTGTTCCCAGAACTATGTGGTTGTGTAGAGAAACCTGTTTAGAAATAACCGTAGAGGAGGAAGTAAAAGGAAATGATGTAATCCCTTTCAGGAAAGGATATGTTGAAATTCTGTTTAAGTCATTTGGCTTTCGCTGTGGAGTAATTCTTTACATCTTAAAAATTAAATGATAGATTAGTAATAATTCTTAATAATTTTCCAATTCTACTGGATCAACGCATATTGAGGGTCAGGTTTGGTCAGGTGTAGGCCAGGCAGTGGGATAAGGCAGAAGCATCGGGGTTAGGTTCATACCTTTAGAGTCTAGCTAGCTGCCTCCATGCAGTAGGGGGTCCACTCACTAGCTGTGTGACTGTGGGACGTTACCATACCTCTCTGGCCCCAGCTTCTTCATATGCAGAATGAAGATGTAATACCTAACTCACTGGATGATTGTGTGGCTTGTATTAAATCATTCATTTAATCAATACGTGTTTTTTCCTTTTTTTTAAATATCTACTGTGCCCCAGTGCACACAGATAAGAAGAATCCCCAGCCTTGTGAAACTGACCTCGTTCAATGCTGGCAACACCCCTTTCTTCACTTTTTAAAGATAAGGAAATTGAGGCCCAAAGAAATTGTGTTTAGCTCTAAGAGGCAAAACGAGAACTAATAATACCTTGTTTTCACTGTATAGGATGATTTCACTTCTGAGTTTTAGACTTCATAATAGTTTATCTGACTGTAACCCCTCGTAAGTCAAAGAGCATCTATTTAGAGAGATACGGTGTTTGATTCTAACTAGAGAGTCAACTCCCCTAGGCTACAGGGAGCCTGAAAAAACAGAGACTAATAGTGTAATTTCCCACTGAACTTTGCTCTAGGGGTGTCAGGGAATTTTTAGAATATTTTGTTCCCAGGAAGGGTGGGAGCAACTTGCATTTCTAAATCAACCCTGGAGATATACCAGCTTGTTTGAATAATATCTATTTCAGAAAAATGTGTCTGGCTTCCCAATCAAAGAACTGTCCCTTTCACCTCTGCACCCCACCAAGGACTGGACCACCTCCTCAAAGAGCAGACGTGTCTTTATAACAGACTGTAGGCTTGGAGCCTTGTAAAATGTACATGGAGGTTTCACAATCAAGCACACGGAATCCAATTGAAGGCAGCTAAACTTTGTGTTGATTTGGTGAGGAGAAGCAAAATCCTATGTTTTTGTTGTTATTGATCCCCGTAGTGGTAGCCTGTCAGTAATCAGCATAGTTCTGCTGGACTTTAAATAAGTCAAACACTGGCTTTTCAGGAAGTATATTTGTAAGCACCTTAAGTAAAAAGATTTTTTTCTGTCTCTTGTCTTGAAGTCCTCACAGGTCTAGCACAGTCCCTTGCATATGGTAGATGCTCAGTAAATGTTTGTTTAGCAAATGGGATACCCAATGTCAGATATATCCTCTTCCTGAGAAGGTTTTCTGTGAATGTTGACATCTGCTTTCTGGATTCAAGATTGAGGGTTGGACTGAGATTATTGTGTTCTAAATCACATATTGATACCGTTTACTAATTTTTTTTTATTTTAATAGATTAGTGTGATCTCAGCTCAAGGCAAAGGTGGGATATCATGGCATCTATCTGGGTAAGTAAAAATTAAGCCTTCACAACACAGCAACATATATGAGTCAAACCAAAACACAGAAAGTCAAGATAGCAAGAAAAATTTTATGAAAGTTGTTAAGTTTATGTGGCAAAATTAACATTCCAGAAAAGCCAGAGGATGTCAAAAATAATAAAATATTTTTAAAAATGCATTGTAAAGTTACATAGTTAAAATATGATGACACCAAAGCAGAAAGGTCAAAATCAGATAATAAATTTAGTATATAATTTGGGAATTTATTATATGAAAAAGATGACATATTGGAGAAGAAGAGATGGGTTATTCAATAAATGTTAGGAAAACTTCTAGCTGTTTGGGTAAAAAGTAAATCTGTATTCCTTTTTCTGCCTTACAATAAAATAAATTCCATGTGGATAAAATACAGAAATGAAGAAAATGAAATATGAATGGGCTGGGTGTGGTGGCTTACACCTGTAAAGCTAGCACTTTGGGAGGCCTAAGTGGGTGGATCACCTAAAGCCAGGAGTTTGAGACCAGCCTGGCCAACATGGTGAAACCCTGTCTCTACTAGAAATACCAACATAGCCCAGTGTGATGGCACATGCCTGTAATCCCAGCTACTCAGGAGGCTGAGGCAGGAGAATCGCCTGAACCTGGAAGGTGGAGGTTGCAGTGAGCTGAGATCACGCCACTGCACTCCAGCCTGGGAAACAGTGAGAATCCGTCTCAAAAAAAAGAAAAAGAAAAAGAAATATGAATGGATTGAAGAATAATCTTGGAGTGGGGAAGGCGCTTACAACTGTGACACAAAACCAAAGGCCTAAAAGAAAAATATTGATCTATTTTAACTACATACAAGTTTATAATTATGATAGCCAACAATCCCATTGGTAGAGGCAGAAGACAGCTCACAGGGAAAAAATATTTCCAGCACATTAGGCAAAAGACTTATTTCCTTAACATGCAAATAACTTTAATAAATCAGTTTAAAAAATGAACTTGACAGAAAAAATTGTAAGGGACATAAACAGGACATAAAAAGAATTATAAGTGTCCAATAACATCAGAAGATGCGACAAGATCAGACACGGTGGCTCACGCCTATAATCCCAGCATTTTGGGAGGCCAAGGTGGGAGGATCATTTGAGCCCAGAAGTTCAAGTCTAGCATGGGTAATATGGCAAGACCCAGTCTCTTAAAAAAAAAAACCTAAAAATCAGCTGAACATGGTGGGGCATACCCATGGTCCTAGCTACTCCGGAGGCTCAGGTGGGGGGATCGTTTAAGCCCAAGAGGTGGAGGCTGCAGTGAGCCATGTTTATGCCACTGTACTCCAGCTTGGGTGACAGAGTGAGACCCTATCTATTTTTTTTTTTTAATCCTGCATCTCACTTAGAATTGAAGAAACAAAAATATCATGATGAGAAACCCTTTTCTACCTAAGAGATTGGCGAAGGTTAAAAAAAAAAAAAGTAATGTAGAAGATGTGGGCAAGGTGATATTTTTATTATCTGTTCATAGGAGAGTAAATTTGGTACACTTTTGGATGGTATTTTGACGATATCTATCAGTCCTTAAATGCACACGTCCTTTAAACCCAGTAATTCCACTTGTGGGTATGTATCTTATAGATAAACTTGCATAAGGTTGAAAAAATAGGGGCTCAGCTACATTTGTTTGTATTAATGAAAACATGTAGACAGCATAAATGTCCATCGATAGGGTAGGAATAAGTAAATTACTCATTTATAACTTATAGGCATTTTTATGTGATCATTAAAACGAATGGGCAAAAAGTAAATCAGTTGTATGTGAACTGACATTAAAAAAAGTCCCAAGATATAATAATTTTAAAAATTGCCAGGTGCGGTGGCTCACACCTGTAAGCCCAGCACTTTGGGAGGCCAAGGCGGGTGGATCATGAGGTCAGGAGATTGAGACCATCCTGGCTTTAGTAGAGACGGGGTGAAACCCCGTCTCTACTAAAAATATATATATATTCAAAAAACATTAGCTGGGCGCAGTGGCGGGCGCCTGTAGTCCCAGGTACTCGGGAGGCTGAGGCAGGAGAATGGCGTGAACCCGGGAGGCGGAGCTTGCAGTGAGCAGAGAGAGCGCCACTGCAGTCAGGCCTGGGCGAAAGAGCGAGACTTCCGTCTAAAAAAATAAAAAGTAAAAAATCAACTTAGCGAATAATATGTACAGAGGGATTCTGTTTAAAAGAAAGAACAAAGAAAATAAAAAATATACAGAAAGACTATTACATGAAAACTTTGTGGAAAGGTAGAATTATGAGAAAGAGCACTTTTACTTTTCAATATATCACCTTCTGTACTGTTTGAATTTTTTAAAATCATGAGCATACATTATATTTTATAAGTAAGGGACAGGGCAAGTTTAAAGAAAAGCCTGTGTAGAGATGTGACCATCCCTTGGCCTGGGCAGTATGGATGGAAGGTGTGCTGTTGGAAGGCTTTGTGTGACCCAAATTATTCCCTTCCCATTGGCTAGGCTAATCTCTCATCTTTCATCTGAAATCCCTGCTGCTTTTATGAACATCTCATAGAGTGAGGTGAAAACAGCCTCTCTCCAAAATGCTGGTGTTAAAAAAAAAGTCTCCCTCTGGCCCTTGCCCAGGAGTAAATTGACATGAAATTAGTTGAGCAGGTTCTCCCGCTGACACCTTCAAAGGCGTGGCACATTTCTGAAGGGCTAGGAGAGACCCAGGTGAGTGTGATCAAGGGTGTATTCATTTCCTATTGCAGCTGTGACAAATTGCCATAAATTTAGCAATGTAAAACAACAGCTATTTATTATCTCACAGTTCTGTATGTTAGAAGCCTGAAATGGGTCTCAAAGCACTAAAATGAAGGCATTGTTGGGACTGCGTGCCTTTCTGGAGGACTTTGGGAAGAATCCTCTTCCAAGCCCGTTTAGGTTGTTGGTAGAATTTAGTTCCTTGTAGTTGTAGAATTGAGTCCTTAGTCCTTGCTGGCTGCCAGCAGAAGCTGTGTTTGGCTCCTGCAGGCCTCTGCCTGTCGTTGTACGTGGCCCCTACATCTCAGAACCAGCAATAATGCATCAAATCTTTCTTATGCTTGGAATCTCTTTTCAGCCTTTCCCTTCTCCCTCCAGCTGAATATATTTCTCTGCTTTTAAGGGCGCGTGTGATTAAATTGGGCCCACCTGGATAACGCGGGCTAATCCCTGTGTTTTAAGGTCTGGAACCTTAATTACATTTGCAAAGTCCCTTTCATCATGAAACACAATACATTGATAATTTCCATGGATTATGGTGTATACATTTTAGGAGGCTGTTGTTCTGCCTACCACAGGAGCTAGGAGTATGGCTACATCAGGGATGGTACATAGCAGGAAAGAGGTGGGGAGGGGTCGCAAAGGGGAGGCTAACCTGAGCCTGGAGAGCAAACCCTCACATGGAGAAAGAGTCCCTAGCCAGAGAAGGGCTCCTGCTGTCCCTGGGTTTTTGTTTTGTTTTGTTTTCCTATTTACCTCCTCTCCCTCTATTAAAGAACTAATATCTGTGAGTGAGATCTCAGAGAGCAAAGATTAAGAACAACTCAGAACCGCTATGGAAAACAAGATAGCGATTCTCCAAAAAATTAAAACTAGAACTACCACATGCTCCAGCAATCCCATTTCTGGATATATATCCAAAGGAAATGAAAGCAGGATCTTAAAGAAAGATATCTGTACACCCATGTTCACTGCAGTACTTTTTACAATAGCCAAGAGGTGGAAACAGCCCAGTTTCCATGGACAAGAATGAATAAACAAAATGCGGTACGTACACACAATGGAATATTATTCAGTCTTTTAAAAACACATGTTGTGTGACAGGAAGAAACCCCTGTCACATGCTACTATATGGACGAGCCTTGAGCCCATTATGTTAAGTGATATAAGTCAGTCCCAAAGAGACAAAATGCTGTATGATTCCATTGATACGAGGTATCCAAAGCAGTCAAATTCATAGGAACAGAAGGCAGACTGGTCGTTAGGAATGAATAAGGAAAGAGAAAAAGAGGAGTTGTTTAATATGTAGAGTTTCAGTTCTGAAAGATGAAAAAGTTCTGAAGATGTTTCAAAACAATGTGAATATTCTAAGCACTACTGCACCGTACACTTAGAAATGGTTAAGATGGTAAAAACCCTCAGATTTCCAATTGTAAATATTCTTATCACAAAGTTTTATGTGTTCTTTTTTTCTCTCTGCCACACAAAAGCACATACACACTCAAACATAAATAAGCAATCAAGTCCTTGCATTTCTACAAAACTGTATACGTGGTTATGTGTATGATTAATTTATTACAGTGGTATGATCAAGGGAGAAGTCATTAGTTGCAATTTCAGTGTATTACCATTGAAGATGAAAGAATGGCTGGTTTCTTAGGTCTTTTATGTTCTATCCAGGGGTGTTGCAACCCTACCATTGTTTCAGATGAATCAACAGTCTGTGTTGCATTAGTATTTCCTTTGCTTGCAAATTTTGAATATCTCTGTTCAGACATATGTTCTACCACTTCACCCTTGATGATATCTTATTGGTCTGTACTCCTTGGACTCAGGGTCCCTTGTCATATGTTGCCTGTAGGTCCATAGCAAGCACTCAGGAAGCCCACCAATTAGAATGTCTTAGAACATGACATTTTATTAAGCTACCACAGCAGTATTTTTTCTGTGTACTTTCTGTAATACAATGCTGGCTTTCTTATGTAAATACTCTGAGCTTTTTCCTCCTTGATCAATTCCTAACTTACATTTACAGAATAATAATAAATGTAATTCCTATTTGTTTTAACTTTCAAATTAGAATTTTTATTATGGTACCAGAGTTTTTCTTTTCTTTCTTTTTTTTTTTTCTTTTTCTTTTCTTTTTCTTTTTTTTTTTTTTTTTTTGACAGCTTTACTCTCATTCAGGCTGGAGTGCAGTGGCGCAATCACGGCTTGCTGCAGCCTCAACCTCCTGGGCTCAAGCGATCCTACTGCCTCAGTCGCCTGAGTAGCTCGGACCACAGGCATGCCTCAGCATGCCCAGCTAATTTTTAAATTTTTTTGTAGAGATGGGGACTCACTGTGTTGGGCAGGTTGGTCTTGAACTCCGGAGTTCAACTGATCCACCCACATTGGCTTTCAGAAGTGCTGGGATGGGCAGGCGCGGTGGCTCAAGCCTGTAATCCCAGCACTTTGGGAGGCCGAGACGGGCGGATCACGAGGTCAGGAGATCAAGACCATCCTGGCTAACACGGTGAAACCCCGTCTCTACTAAAAAAAATACAAAAAACTAGCCGGGCGAGGTGGCGGGCGTCTGTAGTCCCAGCTACTCGGGAGGCTGAGGCAGGAGAATGGCGTGAACCCGGGAGGCGGAGCTTGCAGTGAGCTGAGATCCAGCCACTGCACTCCAGTCTGGGCGACAGAGCCAGACTCCGTCTCAAAAAAAAAAAAACAAAAGTGCTGGGATTACTGGTGTGAGCCACCACACCCAGTGGTGCTAGAATTTTTTAAAATTAACTCACAATCATTGTAATCACCATGAATTGTTATTAACATCCTAACTTGGTATCTATTCTCCTTTCACCACTCCAAACTCCAGTTTACAAAATGAGGAAAGGGAATATAGAGGCACTCTGCAACCAAGGGATAAGAGAAGTTTTATGAAAACATATTACCTAAATACAATGCCTACTAACTGTTTTGAAGTTCATCCAAAACAGTTAAACAATTAAAGCAGCAAGTACCTAGTTCGACAGGCTCTGCTGGGAGCAAAATGAAGACAGTCTAACCACAGTCTTAACTCGCCCTTTCAGAACTCCCTAATCGTTTAAAAGGTAGGCTCTTGAGCAAATTGCTTAGTCCTTCTCTACTTCAGTTTCCTCATCTATAAAACAGGTATGGTAATAGTGCCTATCTCATCTAGGGTTTGTAAGCATTAAGCCAGTTCATGTAAAATGTCTTAGCAGTGCCTGGCACAATAAATGTTAGTTTTACTCAGCATGATTTCAATATATTAATTTTATTCTAAAATGTATTTCTTGCCAAATAATATCGCTGCAACTGTTTTTGTAGAGGGGCTTCTGCCTATTTCCTGGGCTTGATTTTATTACACATGAGTAGCCCCCTCTCCCCATTGGAATGGTTCTTTCAGCCATCTAAAAGAGATGGCATATCCTCAATCAAATTCCTTCTGGCCACTCTTATTTTCAATATTTTATAATATTTTAAACACATATATATTTCTAAAGACATAAAAATCCTCCCTTTCCACTCCTAGTGGGCATGCTGGAATACATTTCTGACACTGACTATCCAGCGTTAGCATCAGATTCCACAGCATTAAGGGCTCAGTCCTCCGCAAAACTGCCCTCACTTCAGATATCAGTTCAAGTCTCAGGAATCACCTGCACTCTGGCCAACTGGCTATAAATTTGGGGGTTTCCATGACCCTCCGAAATTAAAGAATTCCCTAGAATGATTCACAGAACTCACTGAAAGTGCTATCCTTATGAATGCAAGTTTATTATGAGGGATACACATGGGCAAGCTCTGGAAGGGTCCTGGACCCAGAGATTCCGTGCCCTCTCCCTGTGGCGTCAGGGCACTTCACCCTCCCTTTGTGTCAGTGTGTTCAATAACCAGGAAGCTCCTCTGAGCCTCAGTGTCCAGAATTGTAATCGGAGTTCCATTATGTAGGCACAATTGATTGATTAAATTGTTTGCTACATGATTGAACTCAATCTCCAGCCCCTCTTTCATCCTCAGAGGTCCGGCTGACCAGAGTTGCAACCCTGTGATCACAGGGCTAATCTTTCTGGAGACCAGCCATCATTCTAAGGCTGTCTAAGAGTATGCCATGAGTAACCCCAATTGCATCACAAAGTCACTGCTATCACTCAGGAAATTCCAAGGGTTTTTGAAGCTCTGTGCCAAGAACCAGTTCAAAGACCAGATACATTCCTAATTGTACTACACATATATAACTCACATTAAGGCACACAGTTTCCAATATATATTATTTTATTTTTGACTAACGTTATATTAAAAACAAGGTTATATTAGTTCCAATGGCACTGGCTATTTATGTTGATCAGAAGCTTTGATGCTTTGATTGTTAGACATATTTTTCATATATGGGAAAAATGGGAAAATGAATTAATGTTTGGTAATAAATATAGATTGGCAAGACAGAATCATTCAAAACATGGGATCCATATAGAAGATATTGAAAAAGGGATCCGTGGTGGTGGAAATGTGGGGGGAAGGCTACCAGGACAGACCCTTGCAGATGGGAAAAGCTACTCCATGATCATGTGTTCATGGTAAGAGTTAGAAGGCACAGCCTCCCTTCCCTACTGAACTCTTCCACTCTGGAGGGAGCAAGATTGGTGCAGTTTGACACATGAGGACACAGTTGTCTCATTTCCACTGTTAACCCAGAGGAATGGCAGTAGTGGTAGGGCTGTTAGGAAAGGTGCAATGTGCTAACATGAGAGAGAATTTTGGGAAGATAATGCCTTTCAAATTCTGTCCCATGGAAGATACCAGCTCTGGACATTTGGATGCTGCTATTCCTGGGTTCAAAGAGTTTGTGAGTGTCCTGTCCACTTTCATACTTCTTGCTTTGACACAGACGTCCCATTAGACCTTTCTTTCCTGGTGTAGTTGCTCTTCTTTGCTAAGCAAATTTAAAACATGTGTGAGGAGAAACCTGTGTTCATGCATGTGAATGTGCTGAACTCCTCCTCTGGTCTCCCTCCCATCTACCACATCCGGGAATGGAAGATCAAGATGGTGACTATTTTCACTGAAAGAGACTTTTCACATCCCAAGCAGAACAGGCATCTAGATTCGCTAGTTAGGTGCTGTTCAAGTCTGCTGTGTGTTTTAAACCATGTTCCCTGAAACTGCTTTAGGTAAATATTGGCATTCAGACAGGTACACAAACGGTCTATTGCAGAAAGTTGATTTGAAACAGGTTAGACCTGGATTTCAAATCAAAACATTTAAGCTTTGTTTAATGTTTCCAAACTCTGGAAAATTTCTCATGTGAGTGAGAGGAGAGAGGCTTCCTAGGAATGAGTGGAATGAACACTAAAAAGCTGTTCTTTGCCATTCTCTGACGTTAGCCCAACTGTGAAGGAGGGAGGGTCCCTCTTTTATATTTAATCATGATAAAGTGATAGTATGCAAAGCTAATGTTTAGCCATTGGAAGAGCCTGGTAAATCAGAGGTAAAGAGGAAAATAAAAAGTTTTAGATCAGACAGCAAGGAATGTAAAGTGGAGAAGGTATGATTTGTTCTCTTCAAAGTCTATTTTTTTGGTGGATGTAAAGTAGTTAGATAAAAAAGAAGTATATAGAGTACTGAGCAATAAAATGAATACACAGGTCTCATATGAATTATAAGAGAATAAATCAAAACAGGAGAAAATTCTCATCTATCCCTTCATTATCAGATCTTTGCTTCTTTCATTTGTAACTCTTTGTGTTTGATTCAGTACCTCATGTAGGTTCTGGAGGCATGTTTCAATAGGAGTAGTGACAGTCGCATGTGAACAGGGTTTAAGAAAGGTGAAGACTGCATTTGTAGAATTTTTAACATATGGCATGTAGCTCTGAGAAGTCTGACAGTGGCATTTGAGAATTATTGAAAGAAACAGGATGCAGAACAAGAAACCATTTTTTATTCGTTTATTCACTCAACTAATATTTACCACATATCTTTTATGTGCCAGATATTGGCTCTGGCAACACAGTAGAGAAAGAGAAATAAAAAAGCAGGGAGCCTACATTTTATTAGGGAAGACAGACAATAAATGAGAAATAAATGTACAGTATAAAAAGACAGTTTTAAGTGCTCTGGGGAAAAGCAAAGGTGGATAATAAGTATGATGGGGTATGTGATTTTCTGCTCAGATATATGAGTAGAAGTCAACATGGCATGAGACGGTGAGCTGAGAGAATATCTTGGGAAAGAGCAGCCAGGCGGAGGGAATGACAAGTGTAAGCTCTGAGGCAGATGGGCAAGACACATTTGAATGCAATAGGAAGATTCCCACGAAGCAATAACAGGGGTACAAGATTACAAAGGGTATGGGGAGGTATTACAGTCCTCTTTTATGATACTTTAATATCCTCCAAAGGCCACAGAGAGTCCCAAAAAGTCTTCACATGGACTGTTCAAGGAGTTTCCATTCTCTAGGTTTACTTTACATTAGGAAGCATTCTTAAATCTGCAGCAACTTCTTGTTAGGATTATCGCTTTTTAAAAAAACTCATAAATAACCCATAAAATAATGCATTTGCCATGATGTCCGGTAGACATCATTGACCTTAACCATTTATGTAAGAAATATTCTGCCCGGAATATTACAAACAGGAGACATCCCTGATCTCAGTCCCTCACAGGTTTCTCACCCTCATAGGAATGAGGTGGATGGAATAAGCGTCCCCAAATCCTGCAAAGCCAGTGCTGTGGTCTAAATGTCTGTGTTGCCCCGCCTCCCCCACCAACCTGCCCCTTATTCATAGGTTGAAATCCTGACCTTCAGGATGATTGTTTTGGGAGATGGGATCTTTGAAAGGTGATTGGATTAGGTGGGGATTATTGCCCTTTCGAAAGAGGTCTGAGGGAACTTGGTCACGTCTTCTACCACGTGAGAACACAGCCAGAAGGTGCTGTATATGAACCGTAACATGGAACTTCACTAGGCACCGAATCTGCTGGCACCTTGATCTTGGATTTTTAGCCTCCAGAATGGTGAGAAATAAATTTTTGTTATTTATAAGACACCCAGTTTATGGTATTTTGTTATATCAGCCTGGAATGCTAAGGCAGACAGCCACCGTTCTCTAGCCAAGGGCCATTTAAGAAGATGTGGATTCTGTACTTCAGTGAGCCAAATTCCCTATATTTCTTCATATACCCAGGGATATATAAATTCTCTATGTATTCCTGTTAGATTGCAGGACCCTTAAACAGAGGCATCTCCTGCAGAAGTTAGACATGCACAGGGCCAAGTATGTGGCCAGAATAGCCACATTGGTCTTCAACTCTTTTGTGACCCTTAGCCAAGAGGAGAATTTGCTCAAGAACTCTTAACTAGGTTAAGCACTTTACTTTGATTGTAGAACAAAGAGATAATCCACAAATACTGGTGCTAGATGACTCAAAAGAAGATGAATATAATTTTTTTATAATCTGCTTTAAACAAATACATGAAAATTATTCTGAGAAAGATGTTTGTGTTGATAAAGTCTCTGGGGAGGCCCCGTGTTTCCAGCTCAATCCGTATAGTTGGGTTTCCTACCTTTGTCGGAGAAACCCTGAGCTCTTGGAGAGACAGGGACAAATACATAACAGAATCACCAGACACAGTCATGCATTTCATGTCTCTGGTATACTAGAAAACACTCAGCTTCTGAAATGTCTCCCAAATCTCCCAGGATACAGTGGGAACTTTGATTTCTAGACTATTGATATGTGAAGGAAGCAACTCATCAGGCAGCCAACTATCTAGTGTAGAGCTTGGAGAAAGTCCACACTGTGAGATGTCATTGTCTTGCTTTCATATTCTTACTTAGCAAACTAATTCACAGTTATGTATTAAGCCCCTATCTGGGGACTGAACACTGGGCTCCCAGCTGGATAAATAGGAGTGAGTGAAACAAATGTCTCTGCCTTTTGGAACTTTATTTTAGAGGAGGTGGAGAGACAGACATAAACAGGGAGAGGTATTACTCAATGCTGAGTGCCCTAACAATGGAGAGGTGGCTGAGATGCAGAATAACAGTAGAAGACCCACTCAGATCAAGTGCCAAAGAAGGCCTGTTAGAGAAGATGGTCTTTAAAGAGAGGACTGAAGGTAAATACCATTCCAGGTAGAGAGAATAACACAAAACAAGGCATTAAGGTGGGAAAGAGTTCATTGTATACCAGCTTGACTTTCAAAGAACTGAAGTGTGGTGAGAACTCCACCTCTCATCTGGAGAGAGTGGCTCCAGATAGAGCCATGAAGGGGGTTGGGCCAAACCATGCAGGGCCCTATGGACCAGTGTAAGGAGTTTGGACTCTATTCAGTGTGAAACAGGGGAGTGACAATATCTGACTTAGATCTTTTTTTTTTTTTTTTTTTGTCGTTGTTGTTGAGACGGAGTCTCACTCTGTTGCCCAGACGAGAGTGCAGAAGCACAATCTCAGCTCACTACAACCTCCGCCTCCTGGGTTCAAGCGATTCTCCTGCCCCAGCCTCCCGGGTAGCTGGGATTACAGGCTCCTGCCACCACGCCTGGCTAAATTTTTGTATTTTTAGTAGAGGCGGAGTTTCATCATATTGGCCAGGCTGGTCTCGAACTCCTGACCTCAGATGATCCATCCGCATTGACCTCCCTCCCAAAGTGCAGAGATTACAGGTATGAGCCACCACACCCGGCCTAACTTAGATCTTTAACAGATCCCTTGGCTGCTATGTGGGAAATGGCTGGAGATGGGCAGTAAGAAGTAGAGAGGGACATGACTCAGATGTTCAAGTACAGGAGAGCGATGATTGTGACTTGGACAAGAGCAGGAGCAAAGAAGCTGGGAAGGAGTGCACATGAGATTATCTTCTTAAAATAGTCTCAGCAGGCCTTGCTGATGGATGGAATTCAGAGGGAAAGGCAGGTGAAGGAATCAAAGGGGACTCCCAGGTTTCTGGTGGCTGATGGTTGGTCCTTTTCCAGGGATGGGGAAGATTGAGGAAGCTCAGCAAATTGGGGATGAACACAGAAACTGGAGCCAGATTGCCTAGGTTCAAATCCTGGCTGTGCCACAAACTAGCTATGTGACCTCAGCAAGTTTTTTAACCTCTCTGGACCCTCTTTTCTCTTCTATAAAATCAGGGTATTAATTTTACCTACCTCATAGGGTGGTTTTGAGGATTGAATGATCAGGTATATGTAAAATACGAGTAAATACTATGTAAGTGTCAGATGGGGGAAGAAATAGCTTGGGAGGAAACAGTGAGTTGCTATATGAGATATCAAAACAAATACATGGAGGAGACATTGAATATGCAAGACCAGTGCTCAAAACGGAAGTCTGGGCTAGAGCTATAATGTGGGATTTGTCTGTATACAGAAGAGGGAGTGGAAGAAATAACCCACAGCAGGATTAGAGGGAAAGAAAAGAGAGAGCCACTTTCTACTTTAGAAATGCCTACTTTATAGAGGTCAGACAAAGGTGAGCGCGTCCTGGAGAGGTGGGAAGAAACCTAGGAGGTGAGGCACAGGAGCCAATGGAAGGCAAGCTAGCTGTGAGTGACACACGCTCCAAGGGGTCAAGTCTTCTTATTATAACTCATGTGTCATGGAAAATACAACATCAATGGCTTGTTTGTCCCTGTCTTCCCTGATTCCTGAAGCACATTCATCTTTCTACTCCATCCCACACCCTCCTCTGTTCTCACATTCCAGTCCTCTTGCTCTGGCACTGCCCCGATGATGAAATCACTGTATTTAAAAAAGAAAAGCTGAACTATTCACAATAGCAAAAATATGGAATCAACCTAAGGTTTATCAACAGAGGATTGAATTAAGAAAATGTGGTGGTATACACACACACACACACACGCTGTAGAATACTACTCATCCATAAAAAAATATGAAATCATGTCTTTTGCAGGAACATGAATGGAACTGGAGGCCATTATCCTGAGTGAAATGACTCAGAAACAGAAAATCAAATACAACATGTTCTCACTTGTAAGTGGGAGCTAAACAATGGGTACACATTGATATAGAGAGTACAATAATAGAGATTGAAGACTTCAAAAGGTGGGAAGGTGGGAGGGGCTAAGAGTTGAAAATTAACTACTGAACACAGTGTTCACTTGTCGGGTGATGGATACACTAATAAAAGCCAAGACTTCACCACTATGCACCATCTGCATGTAAGAAATCTGTACTTGTACCCCCTAAATATGTTTTAAAAATTTTAAAAAGGAAAGCTGAAAAGCATGAATATTTTTTCTTTAAGTGAGCACAAGAACAAATATAAGCATTTCTTCAGACCTTTGGACACATTACGAGCAAAGCCCTGATGTCAGCCTGGCATTCCTCAGGCAATTCAGTGGCTGCCAGTCTTGCTGCTGTGGACGTTCAGCACTGCCTACTTCTCCTTACTGCCCTGTGGGCTGCAGAGTGTGCCTGCAGTAGTGGTGGGAGCCTTCTGTTTGTGCATCATCTTCCATAGGCATAGCGATCATTGCCAGCCAGTGGGACTTCTCCCAGGTGAGGATCCTTTTAGGCGAGGCCCCTAGGATTTGCCCTGTAGGAACTGGTTGGTTACCAGTATTTTTCTCTGGCCTTTACCTGCTGTATTAGTTTCCTAGGGCTGCAGTAATAAAGTACCACAAGCTGCTGGCTTTAAACGACATAAATGTATTATCTCACAGTTCTGGAGGCTAGAAGTCTAAAATCAAGGTGTGGGCAGGGCCATCCTCCCTCTGAAACCTGTAGGGGAGTCCTTCTTAGCCTCTTCCTGGTTTCTAGTGGTTTACTGGTATAGACGAGTAACAGTAACCCCCATAGGTTCTTAGTTGGAAAGGACCTTTGTTACAAAAGACAGATTGGACAAGAGAAAACCAAACAGAAGTTTATTAACATGTGTATTTTGAGTATACATGGAGACACCCAGAGAATGAGTAGTTTTCACAGAGGTGGCTTTGAATTTCAGGTTATATAGCATCTTCAACAAAGAACAGTAAATTTTTAGTAACAAGACAACAGAAAGGTATCGGGAGAACCCGCTCCCGATGTTTAACGTGGGTTCTTTTCTATTTCCTGAGTGTCTCGGCTGGTTTGAGAAATAAAGGGAAAGAGCACAAGAGAGAGAAATTTAAAGCTGGGTGTCCAGGGGAGACATCACATGTCCGCAGGATCCGTGATGTTCCCCGAGCCGTAAAACCAGCAAGATTTTATTAGTGATTTTCAAAAGGGGAGGTAGTGCACGAATAGGGTGTGGATCACAGAGATCACATGCTTCACAAGGTAATAAAATATCACAAAGCAAGTGGAGGCAGGGCGAGATCACAGGACCACCGGAAGAGGCGAAATTAAAATTGCTAATGAAGTTTCGGGCACACGTTGTCGTTGATAACATCTTATCAGGAAACAGGGTTTGAGAGCAGACAACCTGTTTGACCAAAATTTATTAGGTGGGAATTTTCCTCGTCCTAATAAGCCTGAGATTGCTACAGGAGACTGGGGCTTATTTCACCCCTTCGGCTTCGACCATAAAAGATGGCACAGGCTTCTAAAGGGGCCATTTATAGGCCTACCCTCAGGGTGCATTCTCTTTCTCGGGGATGTTCCTTGCTGAGAAGAAGAATTCAGTGATATTTCTCTTATTTGCTTATGAAAGAGGAGAAATATAGCTCTGTTCCATCCGGCTCACCGGCGGCCAGTTCAAAGTTACCTCTCTTGTTCCCTGAACATCGCTGTTATCCTGTTCTTTCTTAAGATGCCCAGATTTCATATTGTTCAAACACACATGCTCTACAAACAATTTGTGCAGTTGACACAATCATCACAGGGTCATGAGGTGACATTCATCCTCCTCAGTTTACGAAGAAGATGACAGGATTAAGAGATTAAAGTAGCCAGGCGCGGTGGCTCAAGCCTGTAATCCCAGCACTTTGGGAGGCCGAGACGGGCGGATCACGAGGTCAGGAGATCGAGACCATCCTGGCTAACACTGTGAAACCCTGTCTCTACTAAAAAATATAAAAAACTAGCCAGGCGAGGTGGCGGGAGCCTGTAGTCCCAGCTACTCGGGAGGCTGAGGCAGGAGAATGGCGTAAACCCGGGAGGCAGAGCTAGCAGTGAGCTGAGATCCGGCCACTGCACTCCAGCCCTCCAGCCCGGGCGACAGAGCGAGACTCCGTCTCAAAAAAAAAAAAA
>NC_045436.1:110862853-110866409 GCF_002776525.5 Piliocolobus tephrosceles | reverse complement strand
TTGGGGAACTAATAAATGTCCATGAAATCTTCACAATTTATGTTCTTCCGCCACGGCTTCAGCTGGTCCCTCCATTCGGGTCCCTGACTTCCCACAACAGAAAGGGACCTTTGAATCTCTATGGGCAGCAACTTGCAGGTGGGCAGTGAAGAAAGGCAAATTACTTGCAGATAAAGGTTAGTTAGTGCAGCTTGCTAGTATAAATTCTTCTAATACCATTGTCAGGCTGATAAGGGTCTTAAACTGTCTTCAGTCTTTAACCTTTGTAACTGTAGTCAGGAGGGCAGAATACCTTTTGTCTTCATAAATCTTCCTCCTGCTTTTAGGCAAATGGAGGAAAGAGATCTCTTGAGTATCTGTTTTTTCTTGTCTTCAGCAATCCTTCATATTTTGAAGAGGCACATTCTGGTCTCACATACCGGCAGCTTGCAGCTGCGTAACTCCAGTCTCTGCCTTCACCATCACATCACATTCTTTCTGTATGTCTCTGCCTTTACGTGGCTGTCATATAAGGACACCAGTGATATGGGATTGGGGGCCTTCCAATGTGACCTCATCTTAAATAATTACATCTGCAACAACCTGGTCCCCAAGTAAGGCCACATTCTGTGGTACTGTGGGTTGGGGCTATATATTTTTGGAGGGAGACAGAATTCAACCAGTAACACCTGCCCCACTTGACTGCGTTTTATTTCAGGGCCTTTTTTTTTTTACAGTAAATTTTCTTTGGTTTGGAAACGTGCTTTTTTACTTGAAAAATTGAACTGGAAGTCTTACAGTTCCCGAGTTTGATTGTTTTATTTTTTTGCAATCTACTCCATTTTTCCTTGTATCATAAAAGCTTCATGACCCAACACAGCATCCTGACATTGAGCAGAGAGCCGTCCTTTCTCCCCGGCTCTTTGAGAGCTCCTTGTCCTGGAGTTTTATCTGAGGCTTTGATTTGAAGCCTCAATTTTTGGATGTGGCCTTTATAGGGCTTTCTGAAGTAATGAGTGATCTGGCTTCACTGCATCTTCAAAATGTCCCTGCAGCAACTGCTATTCTTGCTCTGTAGCATTTGGCTTTAAATATGTTTCATATCAACAGGGTTGGCACCTTCTGTTTTTCTCTTCCACTCATCCTTTTGAATGTAAATGTTTAATTTCTTGCAAACTCAGTACACTTTGCATGAAGAAATAGGTGCAACTGGCTTTTGTGAGTCAAAAACAGACTGGCCTCTCCCAGGGGTAATAGCAAACAGTTCCCCAGGTCAGCTTGGTCATGCAGTGGCTTCAAGACATCATGTGCTAAGGCTGACCTCCAAAGGATGATTTTAGAAGATCAAGGGAGATTATATTGTCTTGAAAAAGATGGTTTAAATGAGATGCAGGCTAGTCTAGTTTAGGAGCAAAGACTTTTGGGACAGACCACTTACTGGCTGTGGGAACTTAAACAAGTTACTTAAGCATCAGTTTCATCATCTGTGAAAAGGAATGTATCATATCCACCTTATAAGTTTATTGCAAGGATTGAATAAGCTAATGCAGGAAACACCCTTAGCACAATACTTGGCACATAGTGATTAGCAGTAATTGTTCTTAGTATAAAGAGCTCCTGTTACTTTTCCCCTTTATCTAGACATTCTTTGCTTTAATTTGTTTTCCAACTGGCTTCAGCAGCATTTTTCTTTTTGAGGCATCTGAAGGTCAAGTTTCAGAAAAGGAAAGCAACTAAATGTGTTTAAATGTGTGGATGGAAATCTGATCAAAGGCAATTTTTTTTTAAATAGACTTTGCCAAGTATTCAGGTGATGTTCTACACTAGTATTGACTATGTTAGGACACTAAGGTTACTGGAGATAAACTCAGCCAAGTATTGATTAGTAATATAAATGTCAAGGAATTAAACTTGCAATGAAACAGGCAATACAAACAGCCTTGTTTGGCTGTAAAAATGCCGACATTCCTGAAACGATGAGCTCATCATTAAATTCTTCATCTTCCACACCCCATAAGAGAATTCATGGCTTGTTTGCTCATTTTTGCTTCAGTTTTCTAGGCAGCTAAGAAGGAAATAAAGCAGTGGTTCTTAAACTTTATTGTGCACCAGAATCACCGGGAACGTTTGTTAAGTCGCAGATTCTGCATCCTAGCCCTGCAGTTGTTGGTTCAGGAACGCTGGGGTTGGGCCTGAGAATTTGCATTTCTGTCACATTCCCGGGTGATGCTGATGCTGCTGCTTCAGGAATCACACTTTGAGAACCACTGAGATGAAGTCCCCTGAGGCACTGTGATGTGGTATAGAGCAGGGGGCATTTTAGTCAAAAGGTGATGGGTTTGAGTCCTGGGGCTATCCTTATTAGCAGAACTCTTTTAAGCAAATAATCTCTGTGAGACTGGGTTTCTTCCATTTTCAATTAGAAATAATAAAATTCACCTCATGAAGGCCCTTGTAAGAGTTAAAACGTTTGTAAAGCACTTTGTTCATGTATTAGTTTTAAAAGATTTCATTAATCTTTTATTGTGAGATTCTTTTGTAAGTCATGTAATATTTCGGAGTGATTTGGGCAACCAAGTCTATCAAATGAATAATGCCATTCATTTAAACAATGGAAGCAGTTTTAAATGTTTCACTAAAATTCCACTTCAGAATTGCCATGCCCTTTTTCAAGCTGGGATGTGTGTATGTGTACTTTCTTCCCCCCTTGTAATTAAACAAGTTGTTCTCCCCCATTTAATTCTTACTAAGTACTAAATTGCATAATGAATTGGGAATTTCCTCCTTCTCTAATTCTGTGCATTGGCATTTTAGCATATTTTGATGTGTAGGTGGTAGAGGACAGTGAAAAGTTCACAGCTGGAGTGCAAACGCTGAGTTTTCATGATTCATGAACAACTGGTATCTGACCACAAGTTTGTCTTTTTATATTTAGAATCAGCCATGTCAATATCTGCATGGCACAGAATCACCTGGGAGCTTCTTAAACGTGTAGAATTTAGCACCCCATCTCTAAAAAATATGATTCAGTATATAGAAGGTGGGTCCTGGTTATATACACTTAAAGTATCACTCCAGATGGTACAGAGACTACATTTCATGAAACCCCAGAAATGGTCTGGAATAGTCTAGTTTGTTTTTAAATTCTAACCTCTGCCTGCAATTAGCTATGTAGACTCAATCAAATTCTCTGGTCTTCTTAAATCTTGGTGCTGTTTATGTGCAATTGCTCACTCTCATTTATTGGGGCTGTTATGCAGATTTTAATTAACATGTATAAAGTGCCTAGCATGTAAAGTGTGCTGGGCCTGAAGCACTCAAACACTCTAATGTTGGGGTAGTTCTTTTACAACGCCAGACACTGGAAGGTGAACAGATAAGATCAACACAAAAGTTCCTGGGTGGATAGAAGTGAAATGAAGCCAGTTGGCTCTGTGAATCCATAAAATATTTACCAAGCCTTGGAGAAAGAGAATTCATCAAAGATTATATTAAAGTGACTAATTTCTTTCTTTCTCTCTCTCTTTCTTTCTCTTTCTTTCTTTCTTTCTTTCTTTCTTTCTTTCTTTCTTTCTTT
>NC_045436.1:110816576-110862843 GCF_002776525.5 Piliocolobus tephrosceles | reverse complement strand
TTCTTTCTTTCTTTCTTTCTTTCTTTCTTTCTTTCTTTCTTTCTTTCGAGACAGAGCCTCACTCTGTCACCTAGACTACAGTGCAGTGACACAATCACAGCTCACTGTAGCCTTGACCTTCTGGGCTCAAGTGGTCCTCTCACCTCAGCCTCCCGAGTAGCTGGGACCACACCTGCATACCACCACACCTGGTAATTTTTTAATATTTTGTAGAGACTGGGTCTTACTGTTTTGCCCAGGCTGGCCCTGAACTCTTGGGCTCAAGTGATCCTGTCCTTGGACCCCAAGAGTCCTGGAAGTACAGGAGTGAGCCACCAAAAAGTGATTGGTTTCTTACAGGTATCTTCAGGTCAGGAACACTCACAACTAGTTTCTAACTTGTAATTATTTTCTAGGTTCTAAAGTTCTTATTTTGGATGCTGTAAGATTAAACAGTGTTTGTGTGTATTGAAATAAATTATTCAATTAATCTTAGGAATCAGCAGACTATCATTTTTTACTGTGCCAGAACACTAATTTTCCATTCACTTTAATGTGATAGATAATGTCCTTTCATGAAAACATTAAACACTTCAAGAGAGCCAAAATGAAGCCATATTAATACAAGACAACAGAGCCAATACTATTCAGTAACAAGATAGAAAAATGCTGTTTAAAAAGGAAATATTATTACTGTAAAGACAGATTTTTATTCAAGAAGTTAAGAACTACCATATAAATCTACATTTATTTTTATTTTTCTCAACATCTTTGTGGCTGTCCTTCTTTAGTCTTGTAAGCAATTTTAAAATATTTTTTCTGTATTATGGTCTTTCCTAGCTTACTGACATGCTTCTAATTTACATGCTTAAAATTAGTAGCGTGGCATTTTTTACTTCCATGCAATTCCTCAAGATCTATGATGTCAGCAGAGCTTTTAGAAGGTCTTCTAATTGCACATTCATTAAACAAAGCTCAAGAACAGACAGTCCTAAGGGGGTTTTCATTCATGGATCATTTAGTCTGGAGTTCCCCAAGGACAGTGGTCAACATTAATTAAAACATCTTGAAGTTTGTAAACCACAGTTACTTCTGTGTGAGATGCCATGATAAGCTTTGAATTATCACTTGAAAAACAAGAAGATTTAGGAAATTTCAGCTTTCTTGTTGCTCTCCTGCAAATGCTACTTTAAAACAAATTTTCTTAAGTGTCACCAAGATTAACACAACTTACTGCTGTACAGAACCAATGTTTTATATTTGTAATTTGTTACATAAGAGAAAAAGAGGACTCCTGAGATATGGGGTAGATATCATATTCCCTATGGCTGGGGGGTAGACCGTCACTGGAACTGGAACTGCCAAATGGGTTCTTCCTGCTCACTGCACAGACACAATCAGTCCACTGAGACCATGGCATTGCAGTAAAGAAAGAGTATAATTGATGCCAGGCTGGCCACACCATGTAGGAGACAGAATTATTACCCAAATCAATCTCCCTGAAGGCTCAGAAGTTAGGGATTTTTCAAGGATAAAATGGCGGGCAGGGGGCTAGGGAAGGGGGCACGTTGATTGGTTGGGGATGCAATCATAGGGGTATAGAAAGCAGTCCTTGTAGGCTGAGTCTGCTTCTAAGTGGGGGCCACCAGAGGAGTTGTTGGTCTGAGTGGGGCTGTCCAGTAGTCAGAAATGCAAAAGCCTGAAGAGACATCTCAAAAGGCCAATTTTAGGTTCTATAATAGTGATGTTATCTGCAGGAGTAATTGGGGAGACTGCAAATATTGTGACCTCCAGAATAATGGCTGGTAATTATGTAACTATGCCTACATCTTAGCAAAATTCAGGCCCCTCTCATCCTCCTAACTTGGTAGACTTTCATTAATTTTACAAGGGTAGGTTAGCTTTGGGGAAGAGCTAGTATCATTTAAACTATAAACTAAATTCCTCCTGAAGTTAGTTTGGCCCACACCCAGGAATGAGCAAAGACAGCCAGCCTGTGACGCTAAAAGCAAGATGGAGTCAACCATGTCAGATTTCTCTTACTGTCATGATTTTGCAAAGGCAGTTTCAGAGCCACTCCTGAAGTGGTAGGAAGGTGTGCAAATTATGGGTTTGTCATATGCCTCTCATATGCATGAAGGAATATGCATATGTAATACAAGAAAGATGTCGTTTTGAACCAATGTGACTTTCAAATATTTCCTTCTAGGTTGGACACCGAGGAACAATAAGAGATTATCCAGACTTTAGCCCATCAGTGGATGCTGAAGCTATTCGGAAAGCAATCAGAGGAATTGGTGAGTGATATTTTACAATTCCTTTCTTAATGTTGAAGCAAATCAGGCAGGTTACAATCTAAAAGTTCAGTTTGCTCAGCTTGGCTTACTCAATTTGATAAATTGTCAGGAATTTTCTCAAATTGTGAAATAATGAGGAAATATATAGAGAACTCAGCTTTATTAAATCCTAATATTTATCATATTTACTTAATATTAAATAACTACCACTGATATTGGTGGTCTAGGGGAGATCCCCAGATGCCGGTGGGATCTCCACCCTGGCTGATATCCAGACTCTTGACACCATCTAGAGAAGAAAGGATGGGTCAAACGATAGTGAAAGTACAGAGATTTATTGCAAAGTGAAAAGTACACACTCAGGAAAGGGGAGTATGAGTGTACTCAAGAGAGAGTGATGCACAAGGGGGTTTGGGGTTGTTGCCTTTATGGGTTTCTTTAACCAAGGGGTGGAATAGTCATGAAGATTCCGGGAAAAAGATGATTTCTTGGTACTGTGGTGCCACCCCTTTTTACACCAAATGTCAGTGTTTCCAGAACTGCCATGGCACTGGTGGGTGTGTGATTGAGTATGTTAATTAGCATATAATGAGATCCTAGGAGAATCCTAGGTCAAATCCAGCTCCACGTTGGGTCCAGTGGGTCTTAGCCAGCTTGATCCAGACTATGGGTTTTCAGGGTCATATCAGCCCCTAGTTTCTGCAGCTATTTCATCAGTTTCCTTTTGCTAGTCATGTGAAACTGCTACCTGGAATTTTCTGTTCTCCTGTGGCCACCCTGTAGTAGTCCTGTCTAACCATCACCACCACTGCTATCAACAACAATAATAATTATCGTATAAATTATTACAAATATGGCCCCCTTGGTTGGGCATGGTGGCTCATGCCTGTAATCCCAACACTTTGGGAGGGCGAGGCAGGAGGATCACTAGAGCCCAGGAGTTCAACACCAGCCTGGCAATATAGGGAGGGCCCTTCTCTACAAAAATCTCAAAAAATTAGCTGGGCGAGGGGCTTGGGCTTGTGATCCCAGCTACTTGGGGGGCTATTCCCCCTTGAAGTAGGGGAATACTTTGAGCCAGGGAGGTTGAGGCTGCCCTGAGCTGTGATTGTGCCACTGATCTCCAGCCTGGATGACAGAGTGAGAGTCTATTTCAAAAACAAAAAAAACCCCAATACAATCCCATCAGTTCTTCCTGGATTTCACTCTTGCTCCTTTCACTAGAGATAAACACCATCCCAAATTAGAGTTCATTCCCATGAAACTTTTAATACCATCACTATATATACATGTACATATTGTTTTCAATGGTCTCAAACAGCATAAAATGAAATCATACTGTATACATTCTTCTGCAATATGTTTTTATCCCGTAACATTATATTTTTGAGATTTAGCCATGTTGATATGGTTAGCTCTAGAGCATTAATTTTAACTGCATGGTATCTATTGCATCACTGTATCAGAAGATGGGAATATTGATGGAACATTTAAATTGCCTGCAATTCTTTTATATTGCAATATAAAAATGCGGCAGTGAATATTCCTCTTATGTCTCATTGTGCATATTTGCTAGCATTTCTCTAGAATATGACAAGAACTGGAATTTCCACATTGACGGGGATACTTCTCTTCAAATTAACTGGAAATTTTGCCATACTATTCTCTGAAATGAATGTAGAAATTAGCATTCCTTTCAGCAATGTACAAGACTTCCTTTCGCTCCATGTTCTCACCAATACTTGCTACAGTAAGACTATTCCATTTTTCTAATTAAGTGGGTCTAAATGGTATCTTATTCTGCATGTGTGTTTGTTTCCTCTCTCTACCCTGATGACTGATGCAGTTAAGCATCCTCACTTGTGCATCTGCTTCCACTTTCATACATCAATAAAATATAAAATATATTTTATCTATTTTTTTCAGTTGGTTTGTCTTCTTTAGATTGGCAAGAATTTTTTGTAATTCCTCAATACAAACTTTTTAAAAAAAATATTACAAACCATGAAAATATTTCCTTTAAGTTTATGGTTTTCTTTTAACATTGGTGACATGGTTTGGTCCTGTGTCCCCACCCAAATCTCATCTTGTAGCTCCCATAATTCCCACGTATTGTGGGAGGGACCTGGTGGGAGATGATTGAATCATGGGGACAGGTCTTTTCCGTACTGTTCGCATGATAGTGAATAAGTGTCACAAGATCTGATGGCTTTATAAGGTGGAGTTCCTCTGCATAAGCTCTCTCCTTGCCTGCCGCCATCCACATAAGATGTGACTTGCTCCACCATGATTGTGAGGCTTCCCCAGCCACATGGAACTGTGAGTTCTCCATTAAACCTCTTTCCTTCATAAATTGCCCAGTCTAGGGTATGTCTTTATCAGCAACGTGAAAATGGATTAATACAATTGGTTACAGAAGTTTTAAATTTTAGTGAAATCAAGTTTACCAATATTTTTGTCTAGGATTGATTCTTATTGAATCTTTTCTATAATGAAGTCATAAAGATATTCTCCTACATTTTTTTTCAAAGTTTTGAAATTTTATTTTTCATATTATGATCTTTAATCTACGTGAAATTAATGTTCATGGATGGTATTTAAAGGTGTCTCATTTTATTCTATTTCATGTGGACATCTAATTGTCCCAGAACAATGTATTGAAGAGCTCATCCTTTTCACACTGATTTGTATGTAATGTCACCTCTGTTTTACATTTCCCTATTTTTCTCTTCTCTGTTATGCTTCATTTATCTATTTGCCTCTCCCATTGTCACGATTATTAGGGTTTTATAATGACACTAAATATCTACTGGGCAACGTTTTTCTTGGCTCTTTGCCCTCCTCTACGAATTCTAAAATCGGCTTGTCAAATTCCATAAATATACTATATTAGAACATTAGAACTTTATATCAATATAATATTATGTTATTTCTGCCTGTTTAAAGTTTTTTTTTCCATTTTTCAATGTAAGTTATTTCTTCATTTATCTCTTGATTGCCCTTTTTTTTTTTTTTTTTTTAAAGGGAGAAGGGCTTGCTCTGTCACCTAGGCTCGAGTGCAGTGATATGATCATAGCCCACTACAGCCTCAAACTCCTGGGCTCGAGGGATCCTACGGCCTCAGCCTCTGGTGTTGCTAGGAGTACAGGTGCTCATCACAATGTGTGCCTAATTTTTAAATTTTTTGTAGTGACAGGGTCTTGCTATGTTGCCCAGGCTAGTCTTGGACTCCTGGGCTCAAGCAGTCCTTCTGCCTTGTCCTGCCGAAGTCCTGGGATTATAGATGTGAGCCACTGCACCCAGCCTGATTACCCTATTTATATCTAGTGTTGAGTAGACTGTTTCATGAGGTTAATAGTCTTTAAATTCTGTTGCCTCTTTTTAAACATTATGTTTCTTCGTGAATTTGCACTCTGGCTTACAGGCCTTCTTAAAGAAGGAGGTTATTGTTTATGAGCACCACTTCTGACACGTTCTGAGTTCAGAATCAGGTATCGTAACAGCGTTTGCGTTAGGGTTGGGCCAGACCCAGTCTCTGAACCGGAGGCATCTTGGCTTAGTTTTTGATCTTGAGCATGTTTAAAATAATAAGAGATGAGAAACTGTCAGGCATACAAACTACAAATAACTGCAGGTAGTTTGGTGTATTTGTAGTCCAGTTGCATAGGTTACAGAGATGCAGAGAGGGGGTAGAAAATGAGAACAAAGACATAAGGCAGGAGAGATCATAATGAGCTGATATACGAGCTAAGGGGCTTAAACTTCATCCTGAAGATTACAAAGAGCCATTTGAATTTTAGTCAAGGGGATTACATGATCAGATTGTGTTTTTAAACATTTACTTAGGCAGTAGTGTACAGGAATAATTATATGGGGGTCACATTAGGAGGCGATTTAGGTTATCCAGGTAAAATATGATAAGGACACACTGGCAGAGGGCATGCGGAGGAGACGACAAATGTAAGAGATGCAGACAATTGCTATAATATAGAGAATAAGATAAAGAAAGGAATCTGAGCTGATTCCCAGGATTTTTGCCTGGATGACTATATCCATAGTTGTGGATGAGGGAACATAGAAAGACAGACAAGTCAGAGAGGAAATACAATAACGTCCACCCAGAACATGCTGAGTTTCAGATACTTGTGCAGTTGAGGTGGCTGGTAGTGTACTGACACGGATGCTGGGTACGGTACACACATGATGGGTCCACACTGGTACTCAGACCCACAGAGCACAAACACACTTTAATCTGATTCAGTATTTACTTAACTATGTATAAGAATACAAAACCAAAGACACAGAAAGGCAGCATCTTTCACTGGGAGGCCCAGCAGCTAACCAAGTACACAGAAGCTTTTGCGTCATCATTGATGTAAGTTATGTACCACTGCCTTGGAAGTGTGTAGATGAGGTCTGTGAGGGTCACCTTGACACAAAGAAGTTGAGCATTGAGTTCCGGGTGCTCTTTTATACCTCTCTAGTCATGCGTGCTCTAGGCCTGCAGGCCAATTCACAGCTTCCCAAACCAGGTATCATCGTGGGCTGGGAAATTAATAAGACACAACTTTCCACGTTTATCTTACTATTGTAGTCACCAAAATAAGAGTGACCTTGAGGTCATTCTCAGGCAGGCCGGCATCAGCTCTGGCCTGATGTTACCTTTCACTTACAAACAATTCATTTTGTATATGGGTTTGAAATTCATGAGAGAGGCCAGGTGCGGTGTAGTCCTGAAATCCCAGCACTTTGGGAGGCTGAGGTGGGTGGATCATCTGAGGTCAGGAGTTCAAGACCAGCCTGATCAACGTGGTGAAACCCCATCTCTACTAAATAAAAACAAAATTAGCTGGGCATCATTGCACATGCCTGTAATCCCAGCTACTTGGGAGGCTGAGGCAGGAGAATCGCATGAACCCGGGAGGTGATAGTTGCAGTGAGCCGAGATGGTGCCACTGCATTGCAGCCTGGGCAACGAGAGAGAGAGGGTGGTGGGGGAGAGAGACAGAGAAAGGGAGGGAGGGAGGAAAGAAGGGGGGAGGGAGGGAGGAAGGAGGAAGGAAAGAAGGAAGGAAGGAAGGAAAGGAAGGAAGGAAGGAGGGAAAGAAGAAAGGAAGGAAGGAAGGAAGGAAGAAAGGAAGGAAGGAAGGAAGGAAGGAAGGAGGGAGGGAGGGAGGGAGGGAGGGAGGGAGGGAGGTGGAAGAAATGCATGAGAGAGATGTGGACCAGAGATAGAAATATATGTTTTGTGGTCAGAGATTTGGATTCAGCTTCTTGCTGGACCACTCAGAAGTTGTGTGACTTTGGCAAGGAAGATAAGTTCGTGTCTTCATCTTTAGTACAGCAGGCCCCTGTGAATATTAACTATGGCAATGAATTAAAGGGTGTTTCATGCAGGGGCAGATTCTCAATAAGGGTTAGTTCCTGTTTTCCAGAGGAAGAAATATTTTGATATCAACTATGGGAGACAAATAAAAGGCAGTAAGACAGTAACCAAACCTCATAAAGGTAAAAACGTCAAGTTCAAAAGTAGTACGTTCTTTTTGTCTGATGTACAGAAAGGAGTATTTAGACAATGATTGTTTCCTTCCCCCAAAACTATCCAAATAAAGTTAACTTTCTTTTCCAAAACTCAGGCAAACAAAATAAATAAATAAATAATGATCCCAACCAGGTAAGAAGTTAGAAATTAAAATGCCTTACTCTCTGCATTTGTCTCATGCCATTGATCATGTTGCTTTTGTTCAAGACAGATATTGAGCATGAATATTGAGTAAAATAACTTTTGTTTCATTTAGGAACCGATGAGAAAATGCTCATCAGCATTCTGACTGAGAGGTCAAATGCACAGCGGCAACTGATTGTTAAGGAGTATCAGGCAGCATATGGAAAGGTAAGGTCATGTTCACATGACAGGCAGTAACGAGATCGTTAATGTACCGTGGTCGCTCCCACATGGCTATGCCTACAGTTTTCTGTTTCAGGCTGAGTGTAACAGAAGATGCCCTGTGCATCCAGTCAGGAGCCTGGAATCTGAGTTGTGGTTTTGCCTTGGTCTTTCTAGGCCTCAGTTTCTTCACTTGTAGGATAAGGTTTGCCTTAGCCCCGTGGGTTCTAAACCAGAAGTGATTTTGCTCCCCAGGGGACATTTGGGATGAATGGAGACGTTCTGATGATCACAAACAGGATGGTAGGGGGTGCTTCTAGCATGTAGTAGGCATAGGTCAGGGATGCTACAAGCATCCGAGAATGCTCAAGGCAGCCCTCCACAACAAAGAATTACCAGGCCAACTATCTGACTAATCCTGTCTTAGATAACCTTTTATTTCTCTTTCAATTTTAAAATACTTATGTAGTTATAGGTTTAATTCATTCAGCAAATGAAAATTTAGTAATTAGCAGAAACTAACTGTATAAGAACAAGTAACTTTGGGAGGCCCAGGCAGGTGGATAACCTGAGATCAGGAGTTTGAGACCAGCCTGACCAACATGGTAAAACCCCATTTCTACTAAAAATGCAGAAATTAGCCTGGTGTGATGGCACATGCCTGTAATCCCAGCTACTCGGGAGGCTGAGGGCTGAGGCAGGAGAATTGCTTGAACCCGGGAGACAGAGGCTTCAGCGAGCCAAGATTGATCCAGCCCGGCAACAGAGCAAGACTCTGTCTCAAAAAAAAAAAAAAAAAAAGCAAAAAGTAAGACTTGCTCTTTGCTATACAGTTTCTTTGTCCAACGCCTATTTTCGAGTACTAATCTGTGTTAGGAGGTATCCTAGACATTGGATATAGACTGGTATAGAAAACAGATCCTGCCTTCTTTCATGGAGCTAACATTCTATTAGAATATAATAAACAAGTAAATAAAAATAATTCAGATATGATAAGTGATATGAAAGAATTAAAATGGTTTATATGATAGACAGTGACTGGTGACTGGCTCCTGCAGATAGGGTGATGAAAGAATGTCAGTGAGGGGTTGTTACCTTACTCCCTACTAAGCCTAAACAATACTAGGGGTTCTGCTCTGCTTGATCAGGAGATAGTATTTGAGGTACAGTAAATACAAAAGCCCTGATGCAAAAAGAAGCAGGGAATATGTGAGAAATAAAGAATTCCAATATGGCAGGAATGTAGAAAGTGAAGGGGGCAGAAGAAAGAGATGAGGCTGGAGAGAGGTTGAGAACATGCTAAGGGTCTTGGTAGAGTTTACATTTTGTTCTAAGGGCCACAGGGAACCACTGGAGGTTTGTAAGCAGAGGAATAATGTAATGCAGTTTTTATTTTTAAAGGATTATTTTGGCTGCTGTAGATAATGAATTGTGGAGGGAAAAGTCTACAAATGGAGACTGTTGAGAGGGTCTAGTGATCATCCACAGGCAGCTCAGGAATTACCTCCTGGAAGTGTTCTCCAGGCCCCCAGGCTCCATTAAGACACCCTTCTCTGAGCTCCCTTTATCAGATACTTAACATATAATATTGAAATTTTATCTTTGAATATTTCTGTGTTTCCCATGAGGCCAGAATGCCTTAGGATAAGGACTTTGTCCAACTTACCTTTAAAGGCCTAGCACAGAGCAGGTGCCCAGAAAACATTTGTTGAATTGAATGAATTGCCTGGCTTCTGGGCAAGACAACACTTTCACATAAAGAGAAGGTGAGTGATCTATTGGCCTTTCAGCATTTCCAAAATATGGAAGAAAGATAGAGGTGGAGGGGAACAACCATTTCTCACAGTGGAATAGGATGAGATCTGTGAAGTAAGATTCGGCTGCAGTGGCTTGGATTGAGGACAGATGGTAGTGAAATTTACCATTTAGAGAGGAAAAAAACGCTGTGGCAATTAAAGCAGAGCTGGGAATACTGAACGCCATCCCATTTGTTTCAGCAGGAGCATGCTGCTGCTGCACCCACCCAGGAGTGTGGTAGTGTCGGTCTGTGCCCACGGCGTTGCAGCAGGCTCAGAGGCTACCAGCCTCTATTGCAGAGCTGAAAATAATCAGGAGCAGGAACAAACATTATTCAGTATTATGCCATTGAATATTGAAAGTAGAAACTCTGTTACCCCCCGTTAGGCAGGGGAGATGGACTGTACTTACGTGTGAAAACAGTACTCAAAACAATACCAATAGGTAATGTCTGTAAGAGGCTAAGTTCTAGTGTTTCATAGCCCATAGGATGACTCAGTTAACCATAATGTAGTTTCAAATAGCTAGAAGGAGGATACTGAATATTCCTAAAACAAAAAAATGCTAAATGTTTGAGATGATGGGTATGCAATTACCCTGATCTGATTACCACACATTATATGTATTGAAACATCACTATGTACTTTATGAATACGTACAATTATTATTTGTCAAAAAAAAATAAGTCTAACATATTGCCACACTTAGGGGTTTTCTTTCTTTACTTGTTGCCAGAAAATTGCTTCTGATGCCACCTAGTTCCACGTTCTCACCAGAGACACATGACCAGCCACTGTCCTCCCTTCCCCTTCCTCTTGGAGCTCTTTAGGAGTTACTGAGAGGCAAGATACCCAGGAATAGAGCACCTCCCAGTGAAGCTGGGTGTGAATTTATAAGGGTTCCTCTACCTCTTCCCTCACCCCAACCTAAGCATTGAAAGCATGGGGGACCTAGAAAATGCATTTGAATACAGTTCCTAACTGTGGCACTCATGAAGTCCTCCCATTTGGCTCTCCTTCAAAAAACCTCTACAAAACAGAACAATTTGGGAGTAATTAGAAAATGCAGATTAATATTCATAGAAATATTTTCAACACTTCTGTTTATTCCCTGTGGATGGACATGTTTTGTCTGATTTTGATACATATGTTCATCTTTCACTAGGTGACTTTAGAGGAAGAGAAAGGAAAAGTATTTCACATTTTTCTCCTTGGTTTTTTGATTTTAGGAGCTGAAAGATGACTTGAAGGGTGATCTCTCTGGCCATTTTGAGCATCTCATGGTGGCCCTAGTGACTCCACCAGCAGTCTTTGATGCAAAGCAGCTAAAGAAATCCATGAAGGTATGAGCCCCCATAAGCCATTTCTGCCCAGGGTTTGACCGAGTCATCAAAAATAGTGACTTTCTGGCAGTGCACACTTGTGATGGGTGGACTTGGATGCCATTTTGGTCTGTACTCTCCCAGTGGTAGAACGACTCTGAAATAGGGAACAGTTGTAGAACCTTAAGCCCAAATGTTCCTGGGCTGGAAGAATTTTGTCATATCCTTTGTTTGACATGAAGAGTCAAGTTCTCTAGTTTGTCATCATTGAAAGTCAATGGCACTGTCATAACCCCAACACTGAAGCTAAAACCCTAGCATTATCCTTGAGCCCTTGTTTGCTCTTACCCTTCCACGCTCCCAAATCTATCAGCAAATTCATTTGTTTTACTTCAAAATCCATTGTAAATATGTGCACTTCTCTCAAAATCCATTGCTACCGTTTCTAGTCTGACCACCATCATCTCTTGACTGGTCCGTATCAACAGGCTTCTAACTAGTCCCTTTGCCTCCATTTTTGCCCACCTCAAATTCATTCTACACAGAATAGCCAAAATTATTTTTATTAATTTATTTAAAAAATCAGATTATGTTATTTACCTGCATAAATTTCCAATGGCTTTGAACACTTAAAATCCAAGCTCCTTATCATGACCTTCATTACCCAACATAGTGCAGGTCCTGTCTAACTTGGTGACTTTTTAAAATTCTATTTATATCAGTGAGGGTTCCCTCAGAGAAGCAGAACCAGTAGGTAGGACATAGACGTTAAAAGATTTATTGTAAGGTCAGGTGCTATGGCTCGTGCCTGTAATCCCAATACTTTGGGAGGCCAAGGTAGGTAGATTACTTGAGCTCAAGAGTTTGAGATCAGCCTGGGCAACTTGGAGAAACCCTGTCTCTACAAAAAATAAAAAAAAAATTAGCTGTGCATAGTAGTGCATTCCTGTAGTCCCAGCTACTTGGGAGGCTGTGGTGGGAGGATCACCTGAGCCCAGAAGGTCGAGGCTGCAGTGAGCTGAGATTGTGCCACTGCGCTTTAGTCTGGGTGACAGTGAGACCCTGTCTCAAAACAACAACAACAAAAATTTATTGGAAAGAATTGGAGGCCATGGTGGAGGATTGCTCGAGCTCAGGAGTTCAAAACCAGCTTCAAACTGAGCAACATAGTGAGAACTTGTCTTTACAAAAAATTTTTTAAAATTAGTCAAGCGTGGTGGCTCATGCCTGTAGTCCCAGCTATTTGGGAGGCTGAGGTGGGAGAATCACTTCAGCCCAGGACTTGAGTGTCCTTTGTAGGGACATGGATGCAGCTGGAAACCATCATTCCCAGCAAACTATCGCAATAACAGAAAACCAAACACTGTATGTTCTCACTCATAGGTGGGAATTGAACAATGAGATCACTTGGACACAGGAAGGGGATCATCACACATCAGGGCCTGTTGTGGGGAGGGGGGAGGGGGAGGGATAGCATTAGGAGATACACCTAATGTAAATGACAAGTTAATGGGTGCAGCGCACCAACATGGCACATGTATACATACGTAACAAACCTGCATGTTGTGCACATGTACCCTAGAACTTAAAGTATAATTAAAAAAAAAAAAGAAGAAAAAAAAAAAATTAGCCAGGCATGGTGGCTCATGCCTGTAGTCCCAGCTGTTTGGGAGGCTGAGGTGGGAGAGTCACTTAAGCCCAGCAGGTCTAGGCTGCAATGAGCCACGACTGTGCCACTGCACTCCAGCCTGGGACCCTGTCTCAAAAAAAAAAAAAAAAGAAGAAGAAGAAGAAGAAGAAGAAGAATTGGTTACATGATTATGGGATTGGTTAGGCAAGTTCAAAATCTGTAGGGCAGGCTGTCAGGAAAGGCAGGCTGGAACTCTTGGGCACAAGCTGAAGCTGTCCACAGAAAGAATCTTCTAAACAGAAGCCTCACCTCTGGTCTTAAGCCCTTTCAACTGATTGGATCAGGTCTGCCAAGAAAAGTATTCTCCCTTACTTAAAGTGAATCAATAATAAACTGCTACAAAATACCTTCACGGCAACACATAGGTTAGTGTTTGATTGAATAAGTGGCATTATAGCCTGGCCAAGCTGGTGCGTAAAACTGACCGTCATACCCCCTCCTGCTCACCCATTAATGATGTAGCTACACTGACCTTTTCTCTGCTCCTTGAACATCATAAGCTTATTTTTGTTTTGAGACATTTATACATGATGTTTCTTCCATCTGGAATGCTTTTCCTCCAGACATTTTCCATTAATTCACTCAAATATATTTTCTTACCTGCACTTATTACTGCCTAAAAATATCTTGTCTATTTATTTGTTTTTGAGACAAGGTCTTGCTTCATTGCTCAGGCTCTAGTACAGTGGTGCAATTATGGCTCACTGCAGCCTCAACCTCCCGGGCAAGCAATCCTCCAACTTCAGCCTCCTGAGCAGCTGGGACTACAGGCACACACTGCCACACCTGGCTGATTAAAAAAAATTTTTGTAGAGACAGAGTCTTGCTATGTTGCTCAGGCTGGTCTCAAACTCCTGAGTTCAAGCAATCCTCCCGCCTCGGCCTCTCAAAGTACTGGGATTACAGGTGTAAGCCACTGCACCTGGCCTTGTCTGTTTTTAAAATCCATTTGTTTATTACCTTTTTTCATCTAACTAAAAGGCAAACCTCCACCATGGCAGGGAACCTCATTGGTCTTGGCCTATATCTTCTGTTCCTAGAGCAACTTCTGAAATGAAGTGGGTGCTCAACATATTAATTAATAGGAAAGAGGAAAAAGAAGGGAGCTTAGATCTGAGGCATAAGCCGTATTCTGCCTTGTCATCAGGCAATGGAGTTATCTTCTTTTCCATGGAGGACACATGGGCATCTGAGAAGCAGATGGCAAGATGGAATTTGATGTACAAGAGATTTATTGTGAGAAACGCCTGTGAAGGATAAAGAGAAGAGCAGGGTAGGTGGGGTGAACCTTCAGACTGCAGTGCAGGCCTGACACCTGTGAGAGAGAGGAGAGGAAGTAGGCTGAGATTAGGAAGAGCCTCAGTGCATGTTGAAGCTCTGAGAAAGCCTTGGCAGGCTGTTGGGGAGCCCCTGAGCAAAGACTGCCCTTTGGAGGAGTTCTGTGTTGGGCGCAAGTCCAATACCCCTGCTGCTTACAGTCATTGACTGACAGCCACCTGGAGAGGGCATGACCTCAGTGTGAACTCTGGTAGATCTAAAGGTGTGGCAGTTGGAGGCTGTTAGCCAACTGCATTCTTTGCAGCTGATTCTCTTGAAGTGAAGTCTGAGCATTGTTTTTCTATGGCTACCCAATGGGGAGGGTTTAGCAGGTGTAATTGTAAGGATTAGATTCACCAATAAGTATTAGAACAGTTTCTCTTTTACATAAAAGAAATCCAGAGTAAGTAGCCCTGAGCAGGCTGTGATGGCACCACCATTATCAGAGATTCAGGCTCCTACTATCTTGAGAGTCTGCCATCTTTAACTCACGGTTTTCACTTCCTGGTTAAAGATGGCAGCTCATGACTCAGGCATTATGTCTTCATTCCAGTCAACTCAAAAGAGTCAAGGACAAAGAAGGGTTCACTCCCTCACTCTAAGGATACTCCCAGAGCATGCATATGGTACTTCTGCCTATATCCCATCAGTCAGAGTTTAGTTACGTGGACAAATTTCACTATAAAGGAAGCTGAGAAACATAGCCTTTATTTGGGTAGCTATGTACCAAATTACAAGCTGGGGGTTCTATTACTAAGCAAGAAAGACAAAAGGGATACTGTGGAAAATTAGGAATCTCTGCTACAGAGAGACAGAATTCAGCCTCTGTTCATATACTGCACTGGCCTTATTCGATCAAGTCTTAGTGTATATGACTTTTCTTGGAGTCACAGTGTGATTCAGTGACCTTGATATAAACAGGGCTGACAGGTAATTAGTCCCCATGCCAGCCGGGCCCATGATGCACATTACTGAGGATTTGAAAAGCTCCCTGTATGAAGAGGATGATACATGCTGATAGACCCAGTACAGTGATGCAAGGATGAACTCATTCGAAAGTATTGTAGAGCCTTTTCTAAACATAGTGGCATGTTTGAATGTTGCTAGGGTTAATCCTGTTAGACTCTCACTTCTGATCTTGAATGACACAGGCTTTTTCTTTTATACTATATATTTCTAGAATTATTCAATTGATTTTTACACTAGAGTGAAAAATTTGATGTCACTTTATTCCAGATGATTTATGTTAATACTAAAATACACGGAAAAATAGAAAACTACTTTAGAGCAATAGAGAACCTTGTATTGATTTACTCAAAAGTGTCATTTCATCTATATAAAACAAGATATTAAGACCAAAAGGCATGAGATTAAGTTATTTAAGTGTTCTAAAAATTAGATTTTCTTTTCCTTTTTAGGGTGCTGGAACAAATGAAGATGCCTTGACTGAAATCTTAACTACCAGGACAAGCAGGCAAATGAAGGAGATCTCTCAAGCCTATTATACAGGTATCTTATTTTCTGCTTACCTTCACCACTGTTCACACATATTCGAGCCAATGTTGCTTTTCCCAGAATCCTCCCAATCTCTTCATGAGGCATTTTGAGAGGACAAGACTTATAGAAAGGAGAATACATTCTAAAATCAGCTGAAGACTATGGGTTTCCAGGAAAAATTGGAATATGATCTGAGCTGGATACTGCTACATAACAATAGCATTAATGCTTTACATTTATAATATTATAGCTGCAGTGGATTTTGCTCTCAGCAATCTCTCATTAATTGAATTAACCATTTTAATCAATGGAAGAGACTCAAATCATATTTTGTTATGAGGTGTTAAAAATCATTCAGATTAGATCCACGATTTTTGGTGTGGGAAATTAGATTAATTTAGAGGATATGTTGAGCATGAGGATTCAATAGAATTAGTTAAAAGACCTAATAGTCTGCTGGCTGTGTAAAATTAGAAAGTCTCTGCAATGCAATTCTGACTCTAACTACCCAGGGTTAGTGTGACTTCACAGGTTAAGGTCACAGTCCCCACAAGACTACCTTCACCTCAGACACCAGCCCACAAGCTCAGGTGTTTTCAGGCTACACATGCTTTTAACCGACTGGCTACAAATTCAGGGTTCTCACTACTCTCAGGTTCAATAGCACACCAGAATGACACAGAACTCAAGAAAGTGCTATATTGACAAATGTGGTATCATAAAGGAAACAAATCAGGGCCATTCAAACGCAGAGACTGCATAGGGAGATATTGGGAAGGGTCCAGTGGAAGCTTCCACTCTCCTGACACATTGATATATCATTACCAACCCTTAAGCTCACTTGATTATTGGTAGCCTTAGTTTTTATTGGGGTTTCATTATATAAGCATGATTGGTTGAACCATTGTTCATGTGATTGAACTCAATCTCCAGTCCCCCTACACTCCCTAGACATCAGGCTAATATTGTGGCTTAAAGCCTCAACCTTTTAATCATATGGTTGATCTTTCTAATGTGACCAGCCTTTATTCTAAGTCATCTTGTTAGCATAACTGAGCTGCAGTCCAAGAGACCAACCATGAGTAATAAAGACACACCTACGACTTGGGAAATCCAAAGGATTTAGAGTTTACCTCCCAGGAATGAGGAATAAGACCAGTCCAATTCTTTACTATTCAGCAGCCCCATAGAACCTTCTCCAAGTACTTTAAGGAAGCCACAGTTTCTCTGTTTGTGTCTCACGAGGTCAGTTGTGTTATAGGAGCTTTTGCAGTGGGAGAGGTCCAAAGAAGGAGTACATATTAGTCCTCAGGTGGGTGTTAAAGAGGTTGCTTTGGGAAATTCTTGTTAGAAGGTAAATACTTCAATGACAGGTAATTATTTTGTTATTGATGTGCTAATTGGGTTCTAATCAGAAAAACAGAAACAGCACTAGGTATTTTGACAGATAAAATGTAATATAAAGAATTGCTGGCCGGGCGTGGTGGCTCAAGCCTGTTAATCCTAGCACTTTGGGAGGCCAAGGCAGGTGGATCACGAGGTCAGGAGATCGAGACCATCCTGGCTAACACAGTGAAACCCCGTCTCTATGAAAAATACAAAAAGAAATTATCCAGGCATGGTGGCGGGTGCCTGTAGTCCCAGCTACTCCGGTGGCTGAGGCAGGAGATAGGCGTGAACCCTGGAAACGAAGCTTGCAGTAAGCCGAGATTGCACCACTGCACCTCCAGCCTGGGTGACAGAGCAAGACTCTGTCTCAAAAATAAAAAAATTTTAAAAAAAAAGAATTGCTTAAAGGGTCTGGTGCGGTGGTTTGTGCCTGTAATCCCAGCACTTTAAGAGGCTGAGGCCAGCGGATCACAAGGTCAGGAGTTTGAGACCAGTCTGGCCAATATGGTGAAATCCCGTCTCTACTAAAACATACAAAAAAAATTAAACGGGCGTGGTGGCACGCACCTGTAGTCCCAGCTACTCAGGGGGCTGAGGCAGGAGAATTGCTTGAACCCAGGAGACAGTGGTTACAGTGAGTCGAGATTGCACCACTGCACTACAGCCTGGGCAACAGAGTGAGATTCTGTCTCAAAAGAATTGCTTAAGCTGAGCACAGTGGCTCACGCCTATAATCCTAGCATTTTGGGAGACTGAGGTGGGCAGATCGCGTGAGCCAAGGAGTTTAAGACCAGCCCAGGCAACATGACAAAACCCCGTCTCTACAAAAAATAACAAAAATTAGCCGGGTGTGGTGGTGCACGCCTACAGTCCCAGCTCCTCAAGAGGCTGAAGTGGGAGGATCACTTGAGTCTAAGAGATTGAGGCCCCAGTAAGCCTTGATCATGCCACTGCACTCCAGCCTGGGTGACAGAATGAGACACTGTCTTGGAAAAAAAAAAAAAAAGAATTGCTAAACACTTTTCAGAGGACTGAAAAAGGAAAAAGGGAACAAAGGGATTCATGCAGAGTATAACCCCCCAGACCTGAGACAACAGAGGAAAGAGGTTGAGTTTGTCAGAAATTGGAAGTTAGAAGAGGGATATACCTGGCTGATGTTGGTACCTCAGGGGCTCAGAGCAGAGGCTTAAGGAGCAGGAGTTCAGACCTCTGAAAAGAGGGGTCCATCTGGCTGGAGCCGGTACCTCCACGGGGGTGAAAGTGACTTGTTCTAGGAACCTAGAGCCAGTTGCTGCTGTCAGGGTGAACGGCCTTCACTGGGTTGACACTGATGTGAATAGCCATCAAATATATTGCACTTCTTTCCACCTCCTGCCTTCCAGTCCCCCTCTACTGGTAGAACCTAAAAGGGAGTGGGAACAGAAAGAAGTAGACAAGAGAACTACTTAATCATTAATGCACAAAGGGTATGTTGTAGGTGTTTAAAATATTTCAGTTCAATAAGGTTTACATATTTTACAAAACCCATCATCAGAGCCAGGCACTGTATCCCAAGTTGGCTTGGTATTTTCTGGTGTTTCTTAGAAGAGTTGCTGCTCCGCTAGTGGACCTGCCCTGTGACAGATCCCTGGAGCCCAGCATTTAGGTACAAACACTTCCAGGATGTAAGCTTTATAAGGATGAAGATTTTTGTCTATGTTGTTTACTACCGTATCCTCAGTTCTAAGAACAGTGTGGGAGATAAGTGCAAATATTTATTAAATGAGTGTCTTCAAAATTGAGGTTAAGGTCTTAAGAGCCAAGTGAAACTTTTAGCATTCAGGATAGTGTTGTGCAGATATGACAAATGATAATAGCACAAAGTTACCAGAGACTCAATTTCTATGTGAGTAATGCTCTCTGAGGCTACAAGGGATACAACTGCATCAAGGTTACCTTGGTTACTAGAGATTAATGATACACAGGAAGATCGAGAAGGAAATTGTCTCAATCATGCATAGCCAAGCTTTACAGAGATTCAAGTCACAGCACTACCCGAGGGACCCAGTTATGTTGTCAGTCTCTCGGCCGCAGGCATCCATTGCTTCCCATGCTAATGTTTTCCATGACAGTAACTGTTCCTCTTCCTTTTTGCTTCTCATGTTCTTGACACCAGCAAGTAACATCCCCTCCCTTACCACATGGTGTTTGTCTACCCAAGGCTTTGTGCATAGTTTTTGGTTATTCTTGGCTACTGTTTTCTTCATTGTTTCTAGGAGTCTTTCAGTTCTTTATTATTCTGTTGTCTTTGTCTCCTTTTCTGTGTCACTCATTCTCTAAGACAGAAGATACAATGGGTTCAGGAAGTCACGATCAAGTTGGCCCTCATAAAGGGATCAGACGTCTTGTATAGCTTATCCTGTACAGTGGCACAATAGGGTCTAAATAAATAGATATCTAAATTCTTAACTTTTTTCAGTATTCTAAAGTTAATGGTGTGTGAGGGAACACTGAAACAGGTATCAGGGACTCAAAGTTCTAATCCAGACACCTGTACTGTTAAAATACTCTATTTAATTTTATACTCTACTGTGCCTCAAAATGCACACAGTAGTTGTCAACTTAGATTGAAATAATATTTTAGTCTAATTTCCCACAAAATATTTCATGTAAAGGGAGAGGCTGTGTGAAATGACTTATAGAGTCTCATCTAAATAATTCCAAAATTATAAAATACTTCCCCAAGTTCTAACAAATGGCAGCTTCATTCTTTTACTTGATATTTTCAAATTTAAAGTTTTTATCTAACCAGAATGAAGGAGAGATGTAACAATATCACAACCGTCAGGTTTAATGATGCCTACTAAATATTATTATTTAGAAAAATGACACACATTTTTGGTGGATTTTGCTTATATGAATTGCTTTGAAAAATTACAGATTTCATAAAAAGGAGACTTACTAAAATCATGCTGAACAAGTTTCCATCTCAATGCAGTTCTTGCTATTGGATAATCTCATATCACTTTCTATAATTGTCTTTCATTGGTTTAAATAGATGAGAATTCTCATGGCTAATATGGATAATTTGTTGTTGTTGTTGTTGTTGTTGTTGTTTTGAGACGGAGTCTCGCTCTGTCACCCAGGCTGGAGTGCAGTGGCCGGATCTCAGCTCACTGCAAGCTCCGCCTCCCGGGTTCACGCCATTCTCCTGCCTCAGCCACCCAAGTAGCTGGGACTACAGGTGCCCGCCACCACGCCCGGCTAGTTTTTTGTATTTTTTAGTAGAGACGGGGTTTCACCGTGTTAGCCAGGATGGTCTCGATCTCCTGACCTCGTGATCCGCCCGTCTCGGCCTCCCAAAGTGCTGGGATTACAGGCTTGAGCCACTGCGCCCGGCCTAATATGGATAATTTATAGAGTTCTTGAGAATGATGCAGACAGAGTTCAAATAGCCACATGGTGTCACTTACAACCAGGTATGTATAGTGGCAGACAGAGATTTAAGACTGATGGGCACCGCACATCACAGGCCATGCAAAAGGGGCTACATCTAGTCAGTACTGAAATATATGAACACACAATTGGCATTTGTAAAGGGAAATAGCATGTTTTGGGGTAGCTTTCTTACTTTTGGGAGATACTAAAAAATATAGTTTAGTTATATTCATTACAATTAGGGTTAGAGTCAATAAAACAGAAAAATTACAGTGGCTTACGAAAGGTAGAAGTTTATTTTTATCATATGTAGAAGTCTAGACATTGGCAATTCTAGGACTAGTATGACAGCTACTAAAAGCTTTTAGGAACTCAGGCTTCTTCTTGATTACTTTTATGCCATCACTAGGAAGTGGTCCTTATCTTCACAGTCCAAGATGGCTGCCCAAGATGCAGATATCAGTTCACATGTAAGGCAGTCAAATGGAGGAAGGACTAAGATGAACATGGCCCCATCCCGTTAAGGAGATTTCCCAGCAAAGTCATATTAGTCTGCCTTCATTTCATTGTGAAGAACTAAGTTATAGAACTGCACTAGCTAAGAGGAAAGCTGAGAATATAGTTTTTAAGCTGTGTGCATTGTATCTTGCTTAAGGTTAGGGTTCTCTTAGTATGGAAGATGGTCAGAATGGAAATTGAAAGGCAAACTAGTAGCTCATCCACCCCAGCTTTTCCACTATGCATCCCTTAGTGCCATTGTCAGATGAAATAAACCATGATTTGCTCCAGAATGACAACTCTTTCTATTCTTTTGCATTTACCACAACACAGTGCAGTAAGAGTTACAAGAAGAATGTACCATCTCACAACAGAAGAGCATGAAGAAATTAAATAAAAGGGCAAGATTTATCTTATCACATACCCATTCTTTGCTAGTGTTGGCATTTAAACTTTTCTCTGTTTTATCCTATTTTTCAGTTTGTCAAGGCTTAATTTCATTCTGATTTGGTTTCAGTATACAAGAAGAGCCTTGGAGATGATATTAGTTCGGAAACATCTGGTGACTTCCGGAAAGCTCTGTTGACTTTGGCAGATGTAAGGTTTTATTTTTTATTTTTTAACTCCCCAGTAATCTGCATGCTCAATAATAATTTTTTAGGGAGTTTAAAAATAACCAAACTGAGACAGTTAGTTCACAATTTTCCTTCTGAAATGGTTTGTTCATTTTACATTTTCATTGCCACCAAGCAATATAATGTTTAACCAAAATCATAAAAGCATGCATAATGATGTAACAACAAAGAAAACTTATTTGAGTCAGTAAGTGGAGGTGTTTTGGTCAGGTTTCACAATTTTGACATTAGAAGACATTCTGATACACCATCTGACATACAATATTTATTTCCATTGTAAGTGTCTCCATTTTAAAGAACAGGTTTATTTTCTTCTGGACTCCAAAGAATAAATATTTCTTTTATTAGCTTCTAAGTTAAATAGGAAGCATGATACAGAAGAATTGTCTTTAGAGATGGGAATTAAACTAACAAATGAGTATCAATCTCAGGATTAAAAAAAAGAAAGTGATTGCTGCAACTTCAGCCTTGCCACCTTGGAAAAGCTGCCAAACTATTAATCATTATGTGACCTAATGAGGCCACACCTTGCTTTCCCTTTGTAGAAGGCTTATGACTTTTATCATAAAGATGGTAAGGTCAAAGATGAGATATATTCATAGCTATGTGTAAGAGAGAAAGTGATTTAAACCATATCTCACCAATTTTCTTTCAGCTGATTTACATAGCACCTAAAGTGTGAGAAAATCCCAAAAATGGTCTCAGCCTCATGGTTGAAACAGCACCTGTCAAAGTGAGACATTATGCCATGAGGAAGCGATTTATCTAAATTATGGTTTCAATTACTTTAAATGTGAAAACCTTATGAAGGTTGAACCCACAACACCAAATTTATGAAGCATTGCTGCAAACATATGCTCTCAGAGGTATATATTCATAAGTGCACATCTGTTTGTGTATGGACATGAACACACCCACCCACAGGAGGCAGTATAGAGCAGGGCTCTAGCACAGGGTTCTAGAATCAAACAGGGCTGGAATCTCATGCTGCCTACTAGCTTTGTATATTTGGACAAGTTCTTTAAGTCTTAAAGCATTCATTTTCATATCTGTAAAACTAAAATACTAATAATGCCAAGCACTCATAGGGTGTTATGAAGATTAACAGAAAGAGAGAGTATGTGAAGTACTTAGTGATCAACACAGGGTGGTGGTGGTTTGTTAGTATTTTATTAAGACCAATGATAATCAGCATTTATATCATTGGAGCAGAGTGTACAGTGAAAGAGAACAAGAAGAAAGCAAACAGCAGCAGAGTATCAGCAGCACAGAAAAGAAACCAGGCAAAAATCAGACAGTCATGCAAGGACCTAATGTTTGAAAATACGAACAAATTCATTTTAAACAATTGTAGCTAAATGTTTCATTCACCTATAATTTGCCAAATAATTCAGATAATCCCGTGTTTTGTTTCTGTCTCCTGTCTTTCTATAATGTGCTTAAGTATTTGTACATGAACACACACATATCACACACACACACACACACACACACACACATATCACTTAAACCATAGAACCTTTAATATTACAGTTGGTTTGGGGATCTTTGAGGACTTTTTTTTTTTTTTCTTTTTTGAGACAGAGTTTCACTCTGCCATCCAGACTGGAGTGCAGTGGCACGGTCTCGGCTCACTGCAACCTCTGCCTCCCAGGTTCAAGCAAATCTTCTGCCTCAGCTTCCCTGGTAGGCTGGGATTACAGGCGCACGCCACCACACCCGGCTAATTTTTGTATTTTAGTAGAGACAGGTTTTCACCATGTTGGCCAGGATGTCTCAAACTCCTGACCTCAATCAATCCACCCGCTTCAGCCTCCCAAAGTGCTGGGATTACAGGCATGAGCCACTGTGCCCGGCCTTTGAGGTTTGTTTGTTTGTTTTAAATAAACTTTACTTTTTAGAGCGGCTTCAAATTTATGGAAAAATTGAGCAGAAAGTACAGAGAGCTCCCGTATGCCCCTCTTCTACTCTCTCCTTTCTATTATTATTATTATTATTATTATTATTATTATTATTATTATTATTTTGAGATAGGATCTCGCTCTGTTACCCAGGCTGGAGAACCATGGTGTGATCTCAGCTCACTATAGTCTTGACCTGCTGGGCCCAGGCAGTCCTCCCACTTCAGCCTCCTGAGCAGCTGGGACCACAGGTGCACACCACCACACTCAGCTAACTTTTTTTGTTTTGTTTTGTTTTGTTTTGTTTGTTTTTTGTTTTTTTTTTAGAGAGAGAGAAAGTCTCACTCTTGCATTAGTATGTGTATTTGTTACAGTTGATGAATGAATATTGATACATTATTATTAACTGAAGTTTGTAGTTTACATTAGGGTTCACTCTTTCTGTCATATAGTTAATTCTATGGATTTTAATAAATGTATAATGTCATATGTCTATCATTACAGTATGATAGAGTAGTTTCACTGTCCTAAAAATCCTCTGTGCTCTACCGGTTCATACCTTCCTCCCCACCAACTACTGATCTTACTGTCTCTATAGTTTTGCCCTCTCTAGAATGTCCTATAGTTGGAATCATACAGTATGTAGCCATTTCAGGCTGGCTTCTTTCACTTAGCTATATGCCTTTAAGGTTTCTCTATGTCTTTTCATGGCTTGATAGCTCATTTCTTTTTAGTACTGAGTGATATTCCATTGTATAGAATATTTATTTCACCTGCTGAAAGGCATCTTGGTTGCTTCCAAGTTTCGGCAATTATAAATAAAACTTCTGTAAACATTCACGTGGAGGTTTTTGTGTGGACATGTTTTCAATTCCTTTGGTTAAGTACCGAGGGGTGCAATTGCTTGATCATATAGTAAGAGATATTTAGCTTTATAAAAAAACTGCAGAGCTGTCTTCAAAGGTGTCTCTACCATTTCGCTTTCATATCAGCAGTGAATGAGAGTTCCTGTTGCTCCACATTCTCACCAGTATTTGGTGTTGTCAGTGTTTTGGATTTGAACCCTTCCAATAGGTTGTGTAGTGGCATCTTATTGTTTTGATTTGTAATTCTCTAATGACATACAATGTCGAGAGTCTTTTCATGTGCCACCTCTGTGTCTTCATTGGTGAGATGCCTATTGAGATCTTTCAACCATTTTTAAATTGGGTTGTTATTTTCGTATTGAGTTTTAAGAGTTCTTTATGTCTTTTGGATACAAGTTCTTTATCGGGTACATGTTACAAATATGTTCTCCCAGTTTGTACCTTGTCTTTTCTTCCACATAAGACCTCTGTGTTGGGTTGGACACAGTGGCCCACACTTGTATTCCCAGTGATTTGGGAGGCTGAGGTCGGGGGACAGCTTGAGGCCAGGAGTTTGAGACCAACCTGGGCAACATAGCGAGATTCCCATCTCTAAAAAAAATTTCAAAATTAGCTGTGTGTGGTGGTGTGCACCTGTAGTCATATTAGCTACTCAGTAGGCTGAAGCAGGAAGAGAGCTTGAGCCTTGGAGTTCAAGGTTACAGTGAGCTACATTTGCAGCACTACACTGTAGCCTGGCTGACAGAGAGCAAAGTCCTGTCTCTAAATATATATATATATATATATGTGAATATATGTATATATGAATATATACGAATGTATGTATATATGAATATATGTATATATGAATATATATGAATGTATGTATATATGAATATATGTATATATAAATGTATGTATATATGAATATATGTATGAATGTATGTATAAGAGTCATATATATATATGAATTTTCAGAGGAGGGAACTGAGGCCCATAAAATTGTGTGATTTGCTAAAAATTTCATGACTAGTCAATGGCAGAAACAGAACTGGAGCCCAGAGTACCTGATTTTTCTGTGCAACCTGTCCTGCCTTGAAGAAAAACCACTAAGATCCCTTGCTGGTTGAGTTACCGTGTGTTAGAATCTTCTGTCTTTAAAGGATGGCCCTTGTTTTCGTCATCCCTGTTTAGGGCAGAAGAGATGAAAGTCTGAAAGTGGATGAGCATCTGGCCAAAAAAGATGCCCAGGTCAGTAACAAAGCGGGAAAACATTTCCTTTCCCTATTCTCCTATGTGGCTGCCTTTGCATTTATGTGAAAAAAGGAGAAAAATAGACCAACGGGGGGACTTTTTTTTTTTTTTCCTGTTTGAAAGAGAAGCCTGAGGCTTGAGGATACCAACCCTAACTTTTTGCCTGCCCCAGGGGTAGTTATCATTCTCCTTAGCTCCTGCCAGCCCAATTATTGATTTCTAGTCTGCTGAAAGTGAGAGACTTTGATAATAGATGATTGCACTGACCTCGAAAATACAGCTCCCGTTCTTCTCATGTCACCTCTCAAAAAAAGAAAATAATTGTGTCTCCAATAACATTCTCTTGTGAATAGATTCTCTATAAAGCTGGTGAGAACAGATGGGGCACGGATGAAGACAAATTCACTGAGATCCTGTGTTTAAGGAGCTTTCCTCAACTAAAACTAAGTACAAACTCACATTACAATCCTTCGTGTTGTGTGTTGTTTTTACAAATGTTTTTGCATTTAGTATACAAAGATCTAGAAAAACGAAGTTTAAAATTGCAGTCTGTTCCAGTTTATTTATTCACACTTCAGGAAACAAAATGGGGAAGCTGTATTGTAACTCAAGGAAGTACTGACACTACACTTTTGTTTTTCCGTAGAGGCTGAGTAGATTACCTAGGGAGTACCAGGTAATAGACGGGGGAGGGAGGTGGCCGGAAGAAGAAAAGAGGCCACCTCTAGGGTGAGAGTAGAAAGGCTTGTTCCTGTGGGATGGAGAAGCCCAACTGCTTCCACTCCACCTAACAGTTCTCTCTAGTTAGCCACTTCCAGAAAAGCCAGACACTGCAGGTGAGTGTCTGTTGACACATCAATACTGATTAACCTTCAGCTATTTCTGATATGAAGGTAAATGGTAGAATGGATCGACTCTTATCATCAGACCAGCTATTATATGGAATTGTGGGCACCCACATTCTCACTCATGGCACCTCCTAGAGCTGTTCTGGAAGCAACAGCACCTAGAAAACTAAACCTCCATTTACTGTGAACATCTTCTGACTGTGGCTTCCAGGTGCTACTTTACAGAACAGCCACACAACAAGACCAAGCTTATGCTGAGTTGACGGAACGATGAGTAAACATAAGGATATTACTGTGACTTTGAAATTCTGAAATTGTTCTTTCTTAACTTTTGCATTAAAATCACATTTGTTTTATAAAATAATGACAACAGTAAGTGATAGTTGCTTTATTCATGTCTTTGTTTGAAAAACAAAAATCAGATAACCCTAGGTCTCTCTCCAAAATTTCTTTTTTAAAAAATTTATTGGGGAAAAATGTACTTGGCTAAAAAATATGCCTGTATACTTGGTGACATATGTACAGGGGCAAATACTGATCAAGAAATTCAGATGCCTTCTGGGAGGTGTGAAGTAGGCCATGCCGCCTTAGGAAATGATTTATTCAGTGCAAAGAAGTCTTCAGAGTTGAGATTTCTTCACCAGAGAAAACATATTTGACTAGTGATTATAGTATAATTTCCCAGGTGCTGCTATAAATAAAATTTAAAATAGCCCACCTTACTAGATAAAGTATTTATTATTTAACTATTTAGGCTATTTGAAATGCTTACTGCTTGAGAGAAGAGGAAAGAGAAAGAGAGATCATTGAAGAAAATTATCTAGGGATGTTTGGGGTTTATTGTAGATGATATCCTTAAAAAGGAACAAAAGAAAAACAAAAACTTTTGTACCCAAATTTGCATGGTTTAAAGAGGGAGTTTTTTAGCTTGCTACTTGATCTTGTGCATATCAAATAAAAAACTAGAATATATTCAAATGTGCTCAACTGGGTTGCTTTAAATAATTTTATGGTGCTTCCTTTTAGCATTTGATGAATACAGAAATATCAGCCAAAAGGACATTGTGGACAGCATAAAAGGAGAATTATCTGGGCATTTTGAAGACTTACTGTTGGCCATAGGTAAGCCTTCGAGTGCTAGTAAACTAAGTTACTTTGCACTTATTTTAACTCAGTGACAAGGCCTGCTCCTTTTGGGCAAGAATCCTGACTGATCCATCTTTTTATGCTCCCTACAGCCCCCATCATGGTCCAGGATACACACAGTCCACTCAACAAATATTGTTAAATTAATGCATGAAGAAGTTATTTTTTTAAGTCTTTTTTCTTTTTCTTTTTTGAAACAGGATCTCACTCTGTCACCCAGGCTGGAGTGCAGTGGTGTGAGCTCACTGCAGCCTCAACCTCCCAGGCTCAAGCAGTCCTCCCACCTCAGCCTCCCAAGTAGCTGAGACTACAGGCATGCACCACCTGGCCCAGCTATGTTTGTATTTTTTGTAGAGATGGAGTTTCATCATGTTGCCCAGGCTGGTCGTGAACTGCTAAGCTCAAGCAATCCACCCACCTCAGCCTCCCAAAGTGTTGGGATTACAGGTGTGAGCTACCACATCCAGCCATCTTTTTAAATCTTACTTTGCTTTTTAAGTTTGTATTTGTCTTATGACCATATTTAGCTTGTAGACTTCTTGAGAGCTGAAATATTTTATTTCTACTGTCATTTTTATTAAGCTTTGTTGAAAACTGAGACATAGGCAAGGCACCGTGGCATGCACCTGTGGTCTTATCTACTTGGGAGGCTGAGGTAGAAGGATTATTGGAGCCCAGGAGTTCAAGGCCAGTTTGGGCAACATAGCAAGACCTTGTCTCTTTATAAAAAACCACACACACTTATACACACACACACACGTAGGCAACTAAGACCTAAGCCAGTTTGGTAATCTACCATATTTGGTTATTTATGAAAGATATCAGTGGCTTTTCTTTTCTTTCTTTCTTTTTTTTTTTTTTTTTTTTTTTGAGATGGAGTCTCTGGCACCCAGGCTACAGTGCAGTGGCACAATCTCAGCTCACTGTTGACTCTGAATTGCTAAAAGATAGGCTGAGGAGGCTAAGAAAGGGAAAACTTTCTTCTTCAATTAAAAAAGTAGAATTGAGATCAGTCTTCATAATTAGTTCTCAGACTGTTCCGGTGGTAATGATACAACTGATTAATTTTTTTTTTTTTCCATTTTATATTGTTAATCCTTTTTTCTTTTTTGGTGTGTGACGAAGTCTCGCTCTGTCGCCCAAGCTGGAGTGCCGTGGCGCAATCTCAGGTCACTGCAATCTCCACCTTCCGAGTTCCAGCGGTTCTGGTGCCTCTAGCCTCCCAAGTAGCTGGGATTACAGGCACATGCCACCACACCTGGCTAATGTTTGTATTTTTAGTAGAGACAGGGTTTCACCTTGTTGACCAGGCTGGTCTCAAACTCCTGACCTCAAGTGATCCACCACCTCAGCCTCCCAAAGTGCTGGGATTACAGGCTTGAGCCACCACCCCTGGCCTATATTGTTAATCTTTATATTAATTCTGCCTGCTGTTTTTCGTTTGGTGTTCTTGCTAAGCCGTAATGTTTGAAAAACTTTATTGAGATGTACAAACTCTCATTCATTGAGCTTAGAGCATGGTTGGAAATATATCATTGAATTATGCATTACATTTGGGCCATAATACACATTATTTTATCATGTTAAAAAAGACCTTATAATTCAACTGAAGTTCAAAATATGTCACACTTTCATTTTCTGTTTCAGTCTACCATTGGAATAAACCAGTCTTTAAAATTTTTTATTGAGATATAACTTACATACCATAAAATTCATCCATTCAAAATGTGCAATTCAATGCTTTTTAATATAGTCACAAGGTTTTGCAACCATCAGCACAATCTAAGTTTAGGACATTTTAATCAGCCCCATAAGAAACCCTGTAACTATTGATAGTCACTCTCCAATCCTCCCCACCCCCTGGCTCCTGTAATCATTAATCTACTTTCTGTCTCTATAGATTTGCCTACTCTGCATATTTCATACACAAGGAATCCAATACAATGGTCAACACATAGTTTTTGACATGAAAAACCGTCTGAGCTGTGTCATCTTAGAATCGTGTAATAGGAGCATACTAGCTGCCAAATAAAAAACAAGTCCAGCCTTAAGTAAGGAGAGGCTTTATTCAGAAAAGCTATTTCAATAGAGAGAACACGTTGATGTCAGAAACATGCAAGACTGGGCTGGGTGGGGTGGCTCATGCACATAATCCCATCACTTTGAGAGGCTGAGGCAGGAGGATCACTTAAGACCAGGAGTTCAAGACCAGCCTGGGCAACATAGAGCAACATTCTGAGACTGTTCCGGTGGCAATGATAGAACTGGTTAATTTTTTTTCCACTTTATATTGTTAATCTTTATTTTAAAGATTCTACAAAAAAATAAAAAATTAGCTGGGTGGGTTGGTGTACACCTGTAGTCCCAGCTACTCAAGGAGCTGAGGTGGGAGGAGCACTTAAGCCCAGGTGGTCAAGGCTCCAGTGAGCCATGTTGGTGCCACTACACCAGAGCCTGAGTGACAAGAGGAATCCAATACAATGGTCAACACATAGTTTTTGACATGAGAAACCATCTGAGCTGTGTCATCTTAGAATCATGTAATAGGAGCATACTAGCTGCCAAATAAAAACAAATCCAGGCTTAAGTAAGGAGAGACTTTATTCAGAAAAACTATTTCAAAAGAGAAAACATGTTGATTTCAGAAACATACAAGACTCGGCTGGGTGTCTCTAAAAGACAGGGGAAAAAATGTGCAAAAGTTTCAAAATCCAACAGAAAAGTCTTAGCAGCAACTTTTAATGTTGGGCAAGCACGAGGGTGTGATCATTGGGGATTGACAGGAAACACGTCTGGCGGTGGACAGCTGGACTCTCAAGATAAGCTGCAACAGAGGCATGTTCTGCATTTTAGGGCTTGCTCAGGACTGGGCGCAAGCCAGAGTTCAGGAACCTGTGGGAGGAGAGAGGCCTGATGAAAGTGTGGTCAAGACAATGAAGAGGGTAGGGAATGGGCAATTATGAATACTTGGTCATGGTAATTAACTCTAACGGACTCCCAAGCTTCCGTGCCTGTGGTGCTGGGTGGTAAAGCCTCCTTCCCACTAAAACATACTGCCACCTTCCAAAACTTTCAGATACAAAGAACAAATCTAGTAGGTAAGAACATAAAGCAGAAGGCAAGCTAAAGGGAAGAAAGGATCATGAAGGGATTGTACAAATCTAGTTGGCAGGGAGGTGACTGAAAAGCTTAATAGGATGAAAGTGGGCATCATTATTTTGTATCAGGCTATTATGGCTTACTTTAATGTGAGTTTACTAGTTTAAATGGCTAGTTTCTTGTCAGAGAACTTCATGTAACAGTTTTATTCTAAATGCCATGTTTGGGTTTCTAATACATTTCTCCTTCTGTTTCCCTTAAATCACTTACAAAAGCCAAAAGTCTTTTAGCTTTCCTTAAGAGAGTCTATAAGCCACGATGTGAAAGTCAGTTATTCTTGTTCTGAGCTCCAAAATTCATTATAAAATCCATTCACTTTTGGTTGGATTCCTACCTAGAGATCAGATTTAAGATTATGAAAATAATTGTGTTGCTATAAATAGGTTTTGTTCCCTACAGACTTTTCTATTCCTATTTTTGTTTTATTTAAAAGATAATTTAGTCTTGCATTTCTGTCAGTTTCCTTTTTCTTGTTTTATTTCTGCTTTTCTTGTTATTTCAAAATAAAGAATTGGAAGATTGTATTTTTTTTTTTTTTTTTAGGCAACTGAATTTAGATGACAGGTACTTGTTCTAATGGAGTCACTCTAACTAGCCTATAAATTCTAATCCAGTCATTTAAAAGAAAATTCTTTCCATGGGAAAAATTGCTTTTAAATGGAACTCCAGTGCCCCTTCGTGCCTAATGAGTTATTTGGAGCAACATCGCTGCAGTTGTCAGGCCCGAGTTGTTCATCAGTAGCCGGAGGTGTTAGTAGCTGAGCAGTGTCGCACCCTAGGGAGTTATCAGTGAAAGCGTAGGTGTTCGATGTGTCTGGGATCCAGAGATGAGTCAGTCGCTGTGGGAGTTTCTTTGGCAGGTAATTTTATTTTCCCCATGGCTGGAGATAATTACTGTGCTAAAGTTCTGTGCAAATATGACGTTAAAAGGCTTTGTGAATCAGGGTAAGCAGCCTTTCTTTCATTCCAAGTAAAAGCCAGTTGTGGGGAGGGGGTAGACTGGTATGACAGTCCAAAGAATCTTTTTAAAAAGCGTATTACTTACTATAGATTAACCCAATTTCTATTCCATGGAGCTGAACATTACTTTGCTTTTTATGACAGTTCATTGTGTGAGGAACACGCCGGCCTTTTTAGCAGAAAGACTGCATCGAGCTTTGAAGGTTGGTCTGGAAAGTTCGTGTGCATTCTTAGCGTCCCTTAAATCCCTTGGGGAAGTATGCAAATAGTAGAACAAATATTTAAAAATTAGTTATTTTAATGTAATTTAAACATTTTAAGATAAATTATATTACAGCAAATCAAGGTATAATACAATACAGTCTTTACACAGACACCTGATTTTCTCTTCAAAATAAACAGACCTGGATTTATGAAATAATTTTTTTTCTAAGTAGGTATAGCTTGATTTGTATTTAGCTAAAACAGTCTCATTTTCTCTAATATGACAAGTTTCAGTAAATGCTAATATTCCACTTGTATGAAAGATGAAAATTTATGTATAATTTTAGATTTTAAAAGTTCATCCTCTATTTTAAATAGAAAATGAGAAGACAGGCCGGGCGCAATGGCTCACGCCTGTAATCCCAGCACTTTAGGAGGCCCAGGTGGGTGGATCACAAGGTCAGGAGTTCAAGACCAGCCTAGCCAACATGGTGAAACCCCGTCTCTACTAAAAATACAAAAATTAGCTGGGCGTGGTGGCAGATGCCTGTAATCCCAGCTACTCGGGAGGCTGAGGCAGAGAATTGCTTGAACCCAGGAGGCAGAGGTTGCAGTGAGCTGAGATTGTGCCACTGTACTCCAGCCTGGGTGACAGAGTGAGACTCTGTCTCAAAAAAAAAAAAAAAGAAAAAAAAATGAGAAGGTAAAAATATGACTTAATGTTGATAGAATGTCATATTTCTTTTCCACTTAGATTAGTTTATTAGTTTTCTACAGTAGCTAATTTGTCTACTAATTTGTCTCATAGGTTAATAGTATTATAATCCATATAGAGATAGGTACAGAAAAGTATTGACCACATTATTTTCGCTACTTCACAGTAAGTGCAGGCAGTAAAACTTGTTTTAGAATGCCAAACCTCAAACTTGAGACCCAGTAGATCCCGTGGCCTCTCAAGCTGCCTTACTTAAAATAAACCCAGCTGAGTTGGCGGCCTTTAATGATGCCGTAACCCTGTGTTTGCTCGTCTGTCTTTACTGCCAGATGATGAGCTCCATGAGTACAGGCTCTTGTTTATCCTCAGACCCTAGGCCAGGGCCTTGTGCACAGAAGATGCTTACCTCGATCTCTTTATTGGCCATTTTCTGCAGTCCCGCATGTACTTTCAAAGTTATATCCCAAGTGAACACATCCTTTCCCCCAAGTTTCCCAGCTCCAGATCTGCTCCCCTTCCCCTGTTCAGTCATCCCAGAGAATGGCCCCAACAGGAATTTGCCCAACTCTCCGAAGTCGTAGCATTACTCTCCAGCCTTGTTGACTATGCCTCAGCCACCCCAGGCTTCTTTCTATTCCTCAACTGTGGCAAGTCTATTCTCACATCATAGTCTTTGCATCCATTCCTTCTCTGGAATGTTCCTCCTCTAGATCTTTCTCTAGCTGACTCCTTCTCATCTTTCAGGTCTCAGCTCTCCTCCTGAGAGAGGTCTCCCCTAACTATACCAGGCCAGTCGGTTCCCTTTCAATCACTCTCCATGCCATTTCCAGCTTTGTTTTCTTCATATTTCTGATCACTATTTACTTAAGCAATAGTTAATTTGCTTTACTGTCTGTCTCCATCTACTGGAACATAAGGTCCATGCAGACAGAGATATAATCTGTTCTGTTCACCACCATATGCACAGCACATGGAATAATGCCTGGCTATAGTCGATGCTCATAAGCATTTGCTGGACATAGATGAATGGAATATCATTTAGTATGTTGGCCATCATTAGGTCAAAATCCACCTAACTGCTCAGCTAGAAATTTTACACTATCTCTCTTTTTCATTATCCTGTAGTGATACCTCATTATGTTTTGTCAATCCATTTACATAAGAAACTCTCAAATCTTCCCATTTTCTCCATCCCTACTGCCTTTATTCTAGGGATGGCCATCGTCATCTCTTTCCTTAATTACTCAGTCTCCTCAAGATGAGTCTCAAAGCCTCAGTCTTACTCCCTTATCTTCATTCTACTCCTACCTTGCAATCTGTTTCTCATGCTGCAAAGTGATTTTCTGAAACCACGAATTTGATCTGATCTCAACACTCTCATGTTTAAAATATTACAGTAGCTCTCCACACTTAGGATAAAGTCAGAATTTCATTTCATGGTTAACAAGGTCTGGCCTTTCCAGACACTTTTCTTGTTATCCCTATTTGTTACTTATGTATCCTTGAACGTGGCATTCTTTCTTGCCCTAAACCTTCACACCTGCTATTTCCTCGACAAGACCTTTCTATCCTCCCTGCATGAACCTACTCCTTCCCCTTGTTGACTGTTTAGTCCTTGCTTAAATGTCACTTTCTCAGACTTTTCCTAATCCCTAATCTTTCTTAGGCCCCCCTGAAGTATGCTCCCATGGTACCCAATATTTTCAACATGTCAGACTGTCGTGCAATGGCTTACTTTCTTGCCTGTATTCTTTACAAAACTGGAAACTTAACATGGATATCGAATCTCTGTTTTGTAGCATTTAGCATGATGCTGGCACAGAGTAGGTGCTCAACAAATATTTCTTGAATAATGAATGATGAGCTTGATAATAAATGAAAAGGAATCACTGTAGTTGAATATTTTGCACACTATTATCTGATTCTTATAAATATAAATCTCTATGTTGCTTTGTGACCAATGACATTTGTATTGTGAACACCTGCATTTCTTAACAGGGTGCTGGAACTGATGAGTTTACTCTGAACCGAATAATGGTGTCCAGATCAGAAATTGACCTTTTGGACATTCGAATAGAGTTCAAGAAGCATTATGGCTATTCCCTGTATTCAGCAATTAAAGTAAGTCTACTTTTAAAAATAGCAAAACATATTTTGCTCTTCTCTACCCATCTCCTTACTCTGATATTCCTTGAAATATAAAGATATATGACTTAGATTTCTCGCTCCTTGTCAATGCATACATGTGTTGTCTGAGCTTAAAACAGTAGCAGCAGTGTCCCTCATTTTCAGCTCTAAAATCCCAGGCATATAATAGACACTCAATATTTTTTTAGGTGTACTAGCCACTAATTTTTCTTCTTCTGTGAATTACATATGCAAATTGTTTTTATATTGTGCTGTTTGTATTTATTTCAGTCTTTATGACAATGTAAGAACAGAAAAATACGTATTTTAAATTTTCTCTCTGTTTTACATGAGACAGCATGGTTCTGCAGCTTAGAGTGCTTCTCATTTCAGTGTATAGGAAACTTTCTCATTTTATTTAACAGCTGTATATCATTCCATTGTTTGTGTATTTGTACCCACCACAGCAAACAGGCTTCCAGTTTATTGCTATTACAAACAATGTTATATAATGCATACACAACTTCATCAGGTACGAATGTATCTTTATGAATTCTCAGAAGCAGGATTGCTTAGACAGATGTAAATGCATTTAAAATTTTGACAAATACTACCAATTGAATTCCATTTTGCAATTCTATGAGGAATGTATGAGTCCTTCTTTCTCCATAGCCTTGGCACAGAGGGTATTTTCAAACTTTTGGGTTTTTAAAACATTTTTTAGAGATGGGGTCTTGCTCTGTTGCCCAGGCTGAAGTGCAGTGGCTGTTCACAGGTGTGATCATAATACATTGTAGCCTAGAACTCCTAGGCTCAAGCAATCCCCTGCCTTAGCCTCTAAGTAGCTGGGGCTATAGGGTAAACTTTTGGATTTTCATAGTCTGATAGGTGAGGAATTGTATCTCAGTGTAGTTGTAATATACATTTTTCTTAGTGTAAGTGAGACTGAGTATATTTTCATGTTTTAAATAACATTTGTATTTCTCTTTCTGTGATCTGTCTTTTTACATTCTTTGTCCACATTCTTTTGGGTTTTTGTTCTTTTTGGTCAGTTTCTAAGACCTTTTACACATAAGGTAGATTAGCCTTTTGTCTGGTCATATTTCCCAGTCCGTTCTTTGTCCTTTGACTTGGCTGAATGTATTTTTTTCCAAGCAGAGGGTGCACATCTTGTTTAATCAAATTTATCAATCTTTTACAGTTTTTGTATTTTTAAAAAAAATCTAGTCCCTTCTGTTTCTTTCATTCTGGATGAGCATCTTCCTAAAATGGGCTCCTTCCTTTCTGTTTTAAAGCATGAAACCCATTTTCATTGTTTTCAGATCTCAGTTGATATATTATACATAGAAACTTCAAATAAGTTACAAATTATTTGAATTAATAAGGCAGTAAGGCTGACAAATTGTACAAGAGGCTTCTGTACCTTAAGCTTATGGTTCAAAAGTCATAGTCCCAACAGGAAGATGGCAACTAGTTAGTGGTGAACTAAGGGGCTAGCCCCGCACCTGCTCAGCAGCCTTCCATTGATTTACTTTTCTACCTCCGTGCTCCAGACCACCTATGAGAGTCTCTAGTAAATGAGTGATAGAGAGTTAGTCCAAGCTGGTTCCCTGGAACAAAGTGTAAGCTGAGGTTGGTGAGTGGAGCAATCCACAGTCCTCGCCTCTAAGGCCACACTGACCGGGGGAAAAGATAGGGTTAGGGCTGCCTTCACAGAGGACTTGCAGACTATGCAGACCTCTCCATCTCTTTGCTACTCCATCTACCCTTGAATGTCTCGAGGAAATCAGCACTAGAGAGTGTTGGACCCAGGTGCACTCTCCAAGGTATAAGCTGAGAGTTGGGGCCTAGAAGGCGATCCAGGATGAAGAGGGAAGCAGCAGCCAAGCAGAGAGTGTTTGCTCTGAGCACTGAGGGTCCAAAACTGGGAATGGAGTCCATGCTGATTAGATACCCTAATCTGTGGATCATTATGCACCATGGACATCCTGGGTAGCTCCCCAGCAGCACCTTCTCTCAAGCCCCTACAAGGCTGGAGCCCTACCTCTGTGAGGGAGCTTACACCCAGCGATGGCCTCTGGGGGACACCTGGCTTAGACCACATTCCAGTGTCACTGCCAGCAGCTGGAGTCTTTGGTCCAACCTTCACTATGGCCCTACCCACAATAGCCACCCTTGACCAGGCACAAATATTAGCCTGGGTCTTTCTGCAGCTATCTTGGGAAGGTTCCTACCTCTGACTTTACAAATGGCTTATGAATGAATGAATGAATGAATGAATGAACATCAATCAGTTAACTAGATTCATTCACTAAAATCTCTCCCTCTCTTTTTAATCAGAGTTTTTGTTTTTGCACTAAACTTTCACAGAAAGAGATGCTGAGATGCATGAATAAGTTGAAATCAGGAACTTACTCAAAAAGGCAGTTCTCAGACTGTGCCTGGGGCTTAGCACAAATTGCATCAACTGCTCACACTCAATTGTATTTGAATCAGTCCTGACACATCACAATAGTTTCAATCATCAGAGAAAGATTCAATAACGTTAACCATATTGTAGCTACTAAGGCAGAAAAATAGACTCACACATTTTCTAAAGATTGTCAGTAACAAGGTTGAGACATAAAGAGGGCTTTCAGTTCACCCTCATCAAACCAGAAAATTAAATTAACCAGTGGCTCTCTATTCCCCAATGGTCTGGATAATTGAGGCTTATTGTATTAGAAAACATTTAAGCTATTTGTAGTTGATAGAAAAGAAAAATCCATCACTGAAAACTTCAGTTTGCAATTTGAAATAATATAAGATTTCTTTATTTCTACCACCTAACATATATTATTAAGTAATCTCATTGTAGTTTTGCTATTGATGAACAGGATCTTTTTAGATGGTTGCTTTTGAAATTCATGGGGTAGAGTTCCATTTTTGCATATTATCTCAGCCTATAATCCTGCCTGTCTTCTTCCTTCTACCCATTGTTTAGACACTTCTCTGTCCATTGACACCTTTCTCAGGGGGTGACTGGTGGAAAGGAGAAGACAAGGAAGCACAGAGGTGAAAACCAGTGTGTACCTCTTATTACTTATTAAGAAGATATTATGGAAAATTTAGATGAAATCATGTTTTTTGGTAGTTTTCCTTGGTGGACAGATTCTGTATTTATTTAATAAATAGCACAATTCCAGGTTTTTTATTGGAAAATATAGTAGCCACTCACAATCAACTCATAATCTATGTGGAGACCTGAGGTAGATATAAAGAAACAATTAGAAGATAATAATTGAAACAACCTACAGATACTAGATTGTTGAGTATAGAGCTAGTAGTATCGGAATTGAGAAGAAAAGACGTTTGGGGTTAGAGAAATGGGTCTTGAGCCTGCCTTTCAAGTCAACAAGCATGTGTTGAGTGTCTCCCATGGGCCAGGTACTCTGCTGGAGCATTTACCTTTAAGACCCCAGGTCAATAGGGTCTTAAAGGTAAATGCTCTAGAAACAAGTATGGGAAGAGGCAAGAGGGAAAGAAGTAATAAGGCACTTGTTTGATTAGAGGGTCTACCTTGGGGAATATTGAGAAATAAAATCCAAGTAGCAAGATGAGTTCAGTTGAAAGAGAGCTTTGAGATCAGTGAATTCATTCATTCAATTAAAAATATTTATCAAATGCATATTATGTGCTAGGCTCAGGGTTATAATTATAAGCAAAGGGATGGGGTGGAGGAAGACATTTTCTGCCCTTATGGAATTACAACTATGTTTAATGTAAAGGAAAGCGACATTGTACTAAAAGATCCTATAATAGGAGGACTTGACTTACAGGAAAGACTTCTACAAGAAAGGCATGATTCAGATCTGGAAAATAAGTAGATATTAATAAGGCAAAAGTTATGGACGTAAGGGAGCCAATAGAACATTCTAATAAAAGAAATGACAAATAGAAAGGCCTCATGGTGGAGGAAGCACAATGAAAAATGAGGATGTAGGGGCCAGATCATGCACGATCTTTTTGGCAATGTTTAAGGAATTTTGGCTTTAGCTTAAGAGTAAGGGGAAGCCATTGAAGAGTTCTGGGCATGAGCTCTTGAAGAGTTAGTATCAGGATCATGAAAAGATCCCTGTGAGATCTTCTTATTCTGGAGAATAAGAAGGGATCAAAGGATATTTAGGAGCTAAAACTTAAGGGACTTGGTATAATATCTTGGTGTGAGGAAAGGAAGGTAGCAAGGATGACACTCAAGTTCCTAACTTGGAAAACAGATAGTGGGGCCATTCCTTGCAAGAGGATCAGGTTTTAGGGTTTTTTTTACTTTTCTTTTTGGGGAGTTGGGGGGAGTTTATGAGTTTGGCTTTACATGTGTTGAGTTTGAGATGTCTTTGAGCCATGTAAGACATGTGGAGAGGTCAAGTAAGTCATTAGTGGTATGAAATATACTTTGAGCTACTTGGATGTGTTTCCTTGACTAACTGGTAGAAGGCCTAATTGTTTAAAATTCTGATCAGAGATGTCTAGAAGGAGCTCTTTTAATACAAAGCTGGAGCACTGTTGACTTGTCAGATCTGCTATTGCAGAGCAAGACAGGAAAACCAATAACATAAGAACTAAAGTCTATATAAAAACGAAGAATATTGGGTCATATGTTTTGTGAAACAGACAAATGAATGAGAAATAAAGAAAACAGAACAATATATATAAATGCCTATTCTGTCTTACTATGAAAGTAATGCTTAACTTCTTCATTAAATGAGCCTTCTCTGAGACTTCCTTTATATTACCACTTACTGTAATATTTACCCCAGTGAAAGCCATTTCAAATATGAAACTTAAGTGATAAAAAAGTGCTCACTGATTGGGTTGCCTCAAATAAAATAAAAATAATGTGAGCATCCTACACAATCCAGGTTGAAAGCCAAGTTTTACCTCCTATGAAGTCTTTTGCTCTACAAACTTGGTATCTTTGCCCTTTAAACCTCAACCTCGCACAGTATCTTTTCTGAGCAACAATCTATTTTTGGTTGGCCTTGGGAAAAGGAACTGACAAACATATTCTTTAAAAATGTGGTTCATTTCACTTTCCTAAGTCAGGCAGTGTAGCAGGGTATTAAAGAGCCAGGATACAGGGATTCAAATCCTGCTTTTGTCACTTATTCTCGATAAGATTTAGGGCAAGTTTCCTAATCTGTTTTTCTCATTTTACTTATCTGTTAAATGGGGGATATGTATAGTACCTATTGCAGAGAACTTTTAAAAGGGTTAAAGTAGCTAATACACATTAAGCCTTTTGAATAGCAAGTGTTTGATAAATATTATTAAAACTCTAATCTTTTGAAGTCTTTTTAGAAATTGATGTTATGTAAGTGATGCAATCTTATTTTATTAAACCCAAATTGAAATGCAACTGCAATATATCAAGAAGAATCTAAATGTTATTTACTGTGAAGAAGATGCTGGTCAGAACATAATTACACTCAGGTATGAATGAATGATGGAATTGCAGGTACATTTTACTAAATGGTATAGCTCATGAGTCTCACACCCAGGTGAATTCCCTAGTGCTATAGGATTTGTTTCATTTATGGTCTCCCATTATTTATACTGTGTTTGTTCTTCATTTATTTTGTTCTTTGCAGTCAGATACTTCTGGAGACTATGAAATCACTCTCTTAAAAATCTGTGGTGGAGATGACTGAACCAAGAAGATAATCTCCAAAGGTCCACGATGGGCTTTCCCAACAGCTCCACCTTACTTCTTTCTCATACTATTTAAGAGAACAAGCAAATGTAAACAGTAACCTGTGTTCCTAACAGAAATTCTCATTGTTCTATAACAACAACAAAAACGATTATTACTTTAGAGCATCTCATTTATAATGTCGCAGGTCATAAATGAAATTTAAAATGGTATTAAGGATCTGCAAATACTATCCAACTTATATTTCTGCTTACAAAGTAAGAATCTTTTTATAGTTCTAATCCATTAAATATAAAGCAAGATAATAAAAATTGTTGCTTTTGTTAAAAGTAATTTGTTTGTTTGCTTTCAGAGCTTGCCAACATTGTTTGATGCCTGGTGCCAACAACTAATATTTTAAAACATGTTTCTATATAGAAGCTGTTACTGCTTCAGTTTATCACCTTGTTAATCACACTTTTCTTTAAGAAACAAGTAAGATGAAGATGTATGTGACCTGGCCTACCCTTTCTAGTTGTGATCAAGCTATAGGAGTGGCAATGCATGAGAAGTTATTTCAGCTTTCAGAAAACATCTGCTGAAGGATTAATCTAACCACTTCCTGTCTGAATGGCAAGCATGAATTATGGTTGCTTCATGCTAAATACTACTTTCCCAGAATGGGCGTTTAGAATCAAGCCTCTAAGGTTTCCTTTTCTCTTGAGTTGGCAAAACTATGCATTTAAAGAATCCCTCATGCTATCTTTGAGTGGGACCTCATATGAAATACCTTGACTGATATGAAATGGAAGAGGTGAAAAAAATTCCATTTAGAGTTATTTTCCTGGACCAGAATAGAAACGATCATACTGGCCATGTGCAGTGGCTCATGCCTGTAATCTCAGCACTTTGGGAGGCTGAGGCAGGCAGATTGCTTGAGCCCAGAAGTTCGAGACCAGCCTGGGCAACCTAGTGAGACCCTGTCTCTGACAAAAATACAAAAATTAGCCTGGCATGGTGGCACACGCCTGTAGTCCAACCTACTTGGGAGGCTGAGGTGGGAGGATTGCTTGAGTCTGGGAGCCCATTTGGCAAGTTAGTTCTGTAATCAATATTATAAATGTCAGTCATAACTAAGATGATGACAGGAGATAATGAAAAAAAAACTACTTAAATATTTGGGAGATAAAATTGAGTAAACATGATATTCAAAGTAATCAAGTGTCAGTCAAGTATGCCTTCATGATTTTGGTGTAAGTGATTTAGTGAGTAAGTATATCACGAAGCAATAAATCAGTGTTAATACTCATTGAGTGCTTACTATGGATTAGGTACTATGTTAAACAGTGTAGTATATTTTAATTTGTTGATCCTCAAGGAATCTTACAATGTAAATACTAACTCAGATATAGAAATTGAAGCTTAGAGAAATTAGTAACTTGTCACCGTAAGAGCCAGGTAGTCCAACTCCAGTGTCCATGCTCTTAACTACTATTTTGCCTTAGAATTTATCCCATCCCAGGGCCACTGTTATTTTCGATGCCTAGTGCTTAGATTAGAACTGTGCTCAGCACATAAAAGGCATTTAATACAGTGAATCTTTATTTTAGATCTCATTTATCCTCAGAGTTGTTATACCACTTATGTATTAAGTACTTTCTGAAACAGAGCATGGTTACATGTGTCAGTATTTCTCGTTTTGCAAATGAGGAAAATGAGACTCGGGTTAAGTATCTAGCCCAGGGTTACACAGGGGGAAAGCCAAGGCTTAAGACCCAGGTCATCTGGACTTTAAAACTTATCTGTGGCTGGGCAAAGTGGCTCACACATCAAATCCCAGCATGTTGGGAGGCTGAGGCAGGAGGATCACTTGAGCCCAGGAGTTTGAGACCAGTCCGGGAAACAAAAGGAGACTCCGTCTCTACAAACAATTTAAAAATTAGCTGGGCATGGTGGTGTGCACCTATAGTCTTAGCTACTCAAGACGCTGAAGTGGGAAGATCACTTGAGCCCAGGAGTTTGAGGTTGCAGTAAGCTACGATCTCACCAGCATACTCCAGCCTGGGTGACAGAGCAAGACCCTGTCTCAAAAACAAAACAAAACAAAAAACCTTATCTGTGCATGAGAGAGGAAGAAGAAGGTGAGAACTTGAAGAGACTAGTGATCACGTGAGAGAATTCTGCAGACAAAAAAAAAAAAAAAAAAAGCCACACTGAGATAACCGTCTAACCCTTCTAATAACATCCGTTTTGCCTTTTATGCATGGGACTTCAGGCAATTAATTACCTTTCTAAGCCACATACTCCTCTTTAAAATGAGAACAATAGTACCTACCTCATAAGATTGTTTTGATAAATAACACTTAAAAGGTGTTCCACATACCGCATAGCACGTAGTAAACCCTCAATAAATGTTAGCCTATATCATACAATTATCGTAGAGTAGTATTCAATGGCCACATTTTTCATTGCCTCCAATTTCCACAAGGTGGCATGTCAAGTTCAAAGTGGACCCCATGGCTTCTCATCCCAATGGCAAAATGTACTTAACTTGCTTCAGCATAACATGACCAAATCTAAACTGTTGGAAACGTCTTCTATAGAATGTTTGTAGTGGTTCAGGCATCTTACTGTCACTGTAAACTCCTTCTTAAGGAAACATGTAGAATATTTAATTGAATCATCTGGTTTCTCTGGATTCCCAGGACCATCTTCATTTACATGAATGTGCATTAGCTCTGGCATGGATCACCTGCAGAATTGAGTGCATCCATGTCATCTCATTAAGCACTAAGTTTAGTCCCTGAAGATCGAAAGAAGAGAAAAATAGCCAGCTGCAGAGAGTCCTGGGCTCTGTGGTTGGTGAGCTGCAGAAGCGGAAGGTTTGTACACTTCACTCTGGAGTAATAGAATGTTTAGTCTATAAATCAGGAGCTGCAAAAACGGCAAATGAAGATGTTGAATAGGAGATTCTCTAGCCTATTTGTAAAAATGTATTGAGGAAATTTTAAAAATAGTGTACAGTAGTTCAGACCTTTCTTCCGTGTACCTTCCCCTTTTTCCATTTCCCCAATTTAATGCCGTATGGATAACCCACAATTTTACTTTGTCTTTAAAACATTAATTTTGGGGTCATATCAAACTGGGTTCAAATCCTGGCTTCACCACTTATGACAGCAGCGTAGATAACAGTGTTTGACAAATAACCTCCATACAATTCAGTTCTTTAGCTGACAATAACAGCACCTACCTTAAATATGTGCAAGGATTAAATGAAATAAAGCATGTGAAAAATTAAACTCAATAAAAATTAGTTACTAATAACGCATTGGCATGGTGAGTTGCCAGTGAAGAGCAGATAGTAAGTGTTCAATAAGCATTTATAGAATAAATAAATGATACTTGTTTTAGTACTACTCAGTGACAATAACTCTAAAGCTCTGGACGCTTCAGAGAAACGTCCGCTGAAATCAGTTATTAATATGTTGTCAATGTGTCCTCCAACGATAAGAGCCAACTGTGTTCACCTCAGTGATGAGGTTGCAGGATCTGAAGAAAGTTTTCTAGGCTTATTTCCTGCCCATCAGTTGACAGTAGTATGATATGTGAGGGAGTGAGTCACTTACTCTTTCTGTACCTTAGTTTCCTCACCTGTAAAGCCAGGATGGCCATGCATGTATCATTCAGAGTAGAGTGAGGTTTCAATAAGCCAGATTAGGTGATGCACTTACCACAGTGCCTGCACCCTTTAAGTGCTCAATAAACAGTAGCCATTATTCTCTGGCTCAGTTTGGAAGACTTACAATTGCTTATACAGTGCTGTAATCACTTGGGGGATTTTGAGATGTTGTAAAGCTACCTCTTCTAGTTTGCAATTAGGAAAGAAAGATACAGCAAACTTCTTGGCAATTTCCTGCCGTGAAACCTTGTGTTTTATGAGCCATGGAAAGTATCCCCAAAATTTTTTCAACCCCACCCCCAGCAAACTGACAGACTCAGATCTTTCCCACCCACTCTGTTTGTCTCTCGTGGGACTGTGAGAGTCAAGCAAGTACAGGTTGCTGTGTGCTGAAGCCTTTTTACTGGTGCTCTATTTCTTTCAGTTTCATCAAATTCAGCTTTGTGCCAGTTTTACCCACCAGGGCCAGCCCTCCTCTGAAACCAAAGTTTGCCGATTTCTGTAGAGTTTACAAAGTCAGCAGTGAGAGAGAGGAGAATTTCAAATGAGGAGGACGGTTACAGAGTAGGAGGAAACATTGAATGGCTGCTGCAGTAAACTGTTAAAAGAAATCCCAAACCCGGAATACCAAAGCAGCCCATTCAGCTGAAAGGTTTTATGACACAACCGCACATAAGAAAAACCTAGCTATTAAAACTTACATATGCCCTCTTTGGGCACAAACTTTGTGGAACTGGGTGTGGCCATAAAGAGTGGTCCAGGCCAGGCATGGTGGCTCACCCCCGTAATCCCAACACTCTGGGAGACCAAGGCAGGCAGATCACCTGAGGTCAGGAGTTCAAGACCAGCCTGGTCAACATGAAACCCTGTCTCTACTAAAAATACAAAAAAATTAGCCAGGCATGGTGGTGGATGCCTGTAATCCCAGCTACTCGGGAGGCTGAGGCAGGAGAATCGCTTGAACCCTGGAGACAGAGGTCGCAGTGAGCTGAGATCGTACCACTGCACTCCAGCCTGGGTAACAAGAATGAAACTGTCTCAAAAAAAGTCGTCCAAACTGACTTGCAGAGCACCAGACTTGCTGTGAAAAAAACAGATGTGATTTGCCAGTTGCTATAATATCAACCACCAGACAAAAGGAAGTTTTGAAAAAGAATATTGAGATAAAATGAGCTCCTATAAAAAAAGAGCATGCCACAGTGGGGTAGAAAGTAGAGAAGAACAAAGGTCCCAAGGGTAGGAAGTTGGTGAGAATTAGCCCAAATTCACACCTCCTTTTAGAGAACTGCAGCAATCCACAGCGTAACTGGCTTACATTGGTTCCCCCGGCCACAGACCTCAGAAGAGTTTAGAGATTTCCAAAGTTGCACTTAAGCTTTTTGTTTTGTTTTGTGTCAGACAGCAAAGTCACAAAGAAAATTCCAGATCATGTCTGCAAATTCTATTTAAACCGGTGTTAAATAGAATTTGGTATCTGATATTTTCATGAAAAATATTTTTCTTGCTTTTTATCAGTCAAACCAAACCCCTTCCGACCTTTATTCTTCCAACATTTATTACATGGTAACTGTAGTCCAGGAACTACGCCAGGTGCTGGAGTTATAAAAATGAAGAAAGCTGCACATTACCTGGCTTCAAGGACTTGATGATCTGGGGAGTAAGCAAAGGAGAGGAAAGACAGATACTTGGCTAATTAGCAAGGACAGCACAGTGGTGGTAGTGGTGGGTGGGGTTGAGGATTAGGCACATGTGGCTGCCACACAACATTCTCATGCTCTTTGCAACTTGCAGAGTTAAAGGATAAGATATTTGAAGAAACTGCCAATTATTAGGTGTTCAGTCAAAGACTGTTAAGGTTGTCTTGCACAGTAGTTAAGTCTGGAGTCAGCCCAGCTGGACAAATTCTAGCTCTTACAGGTCTAAAGTCTCTAGCTGTGTGATCATGGGAAAATTACTTAAGCCCTTTATGCCTCAGATTCCTTTATCTGTGAAATTTGAATGATAGTAGTGATTTGTTTTTTCTAAGACCACCAGAGC
>NC_045436.1:110796504-110816176 GCF_002776525.5 Piliocolobus tephrosceles | reverse complement strand
AGAAAGCCCGCCCCCGGCGCATCTGCTGGGAGCGACTTTTCTAGGAGTGGAAGGGCAATAGGCGGGGCACGGGCATGTCGGGGGAGGGGGGGCGCTCCGCAGGTGCCACCAGGTAAATCTTGGTCTCCTCGGATTGACATCACCTGGTGCATGCCTGATTAATCTGCACCTTCCCGGGCGTCAGCTGCATTCTCGCAGACACGGGAAGAGTTGGTGGTGAAGAAGAACCCGGAAGTGCACCATTCTGCCTCCGTTCGTCCAAACAAGTAGTAATTAGCCCAACCACCTAGGATTACAAAGATTAAATGGATCGATGCATGTAAGTACTGAGAATGACCCAGTACATTGTAAGCACTATGTAGATGCTAGCTACTTAAGATTAACTATAGTAAAATATAATATGTACTATAACGATGCTATTAAAAATGCTGTGGACTACTAAGTATCAGAAATACTGATACAGATAGAAATAGACACAGATACACACAAAAGATGCTTATGATATTTTGCTAAATGGAGGAAAAGTTGCTTGATGAAACAGTAAGAAAAAGAAAACCAGTGTGAGACCATATAGCAAATGTAAGGAGGCATGTCTGTTCATTTCTGCTTGCCAGCATAATTTCACAAAGTTTAACTCTGACAACGTGCAGCTCTCCGGAAGGATGCTTTGAAGGCAAAGCAGGATAGAGCACATGGCCCCATCATGTCTCTTGCCTGAGTCACTAAGTTCCTTAAAAGATAAATGACCCTATTCCCTGCCTTTTCTTACACGTAAGGTAACATCTGATGGGGTTAGTGATGATGCCTCTGTAATCTGTAACCAGCTGTACTCTTACACCCAAACTTCGATGTGATTCTCCTTTAATGTAACTTCTGCACATGTTTGATGTGATTTTACACGTACTAAACCTCCACAACCCATATATAAACTGAGCTAAAACACTATTTCAGAGCAGTCTGACAGAACCTCTTTGAAGGACTGTTCCCAGGCTCTAGGCCTCAGTCTATAGTCCTCAGTAAGACTTCTAAATACAACTACCTTTAATTCTTTACAAGCTTGATTTTTTTTCTTTAGTTGACACCAGAAAGTCTGAGAAAATATACATGGCCACAGTAACTGTTTATCTCTGGGTAGTAGCATTACAGCTGACTCATTTTTCTCTTTTTGTCAAAGTTGTGTTTTCTAAGTAAGTTTAAATTTATTGGCTTAATAATTTAAGAATATCTTTACATGACATATAAGAAAGTTTAGTTATTAAAAGGCACCTAGAGCTCAAATGGAGGATTAATTAAGTATACAGGGCAGGATTCACCGGGAATGTCACCTCTGAGCTAGGTATTAAAGGAATTGATTGGTAGGGCTTTGAAGATATAAAGATTAGTAGAGATAAGAACAAGCTCCCAGTATTTGACAATACTGGAAAATAATGTATGAAATAGTACATGAGTTAAGTGGACTGTTAATCCTTTTTTCTTTCTTTCTTTATTCTTTTTTTTTTTTTAATGGTGACAAGATCTCACTGTGTTGCCCAGGCTGGTCTCGAACTCCTCAGCCTCCTCAAGTGCTAGGATTACAGGTGTGAGCCACCACCCGGCCGAGGGGGCCACTAATCCTCAGTGAAGAAGCCACCACTGGACACTGAATATATCAGAGTCCATCCTTATTTTTTGCTGTGTTTCTGAGGTATCTAGTGGAAAGTCTGGCTTCTCTGTTTCTCTCTCTCTGATTTCGGAAATCTTATTACGGGATCCTGTCTGTTGAAGGTAACTAGAGATCAGTTTAAGTCTTCTCTGTGCTGGGGCTTACAGAGTAGATGCTAATTCTATTGCCTGCTTTCCCAGATACTGACAGGTAATAAGAGGGCCAAGTAGACCCCTCTATCATGGATTGGAGCCATGTAAGATGTGTACCCTCAGAGCTGACTCTTTCCTAGGAAGTGAGAGGTATGGATAGACATGCATCTTTTCCAATTCTTCCTGTGCCTCACCTCAGTCTTCAGGACTCCAAGAAGGTACAGCCAGCAAGCACAGGGCCCCTGAGCATTATTTCAGATCCTTTGTGTAACCAGCCCACACCTGAGCCTTCTGTCACTGGAAAGCTCCATTGGGCAGCAATGACTGGAGAATGTCTCCAATTTATTCAAACATGCTTCTGGAGAGAAGACGGTGGTGGGGAGAAAAGCATTTCCTTCCTCTCTCTACTTCCTGTCTCTTCCTAACCCCCTCTGCTTTAATTTCTGGCTAACCTCAGCAATGTTGACATGAAAAAGAAAAGTCTTTGCACTGTTTAGTCTACTTTGAATTTTTTCAATATGGGGACCTTCCCTGGCCACCAGGCAACAAACTGTCCGTTCTTGATTTTCTCCTCTCTCTCTTCTGGGTATTGAGTATGTAGTTTGACTGGACCAGGTGCTGCCAAAAACTTCTTGGGAAGCCCAAGGCTTCCCAGAATCTAGAATTCACCCAGAGAAAGTCCCTGTGAGGAAACTTCACAGATCTTTCTCTGGTTACGTCTCTTGGAACACTGCACTTGCCCGGCTTTTCCTGCACTGCTTTTCTTGGCTTCCTCAGTGTGATGGTCCTGTCTTCTTTCTTCAGAAAAAACAGGCTCCCTGGCCTTCCCTTTCCTAATATGAAGGAAAGATGCCAGAACCATACAACGTTGGTTTCAGTACCACCAACTTGCTGTGTAACTTTGGGCAAATTACTTAGCCTTGCTGATCCATCATTTCCTTTTGTTTCTAAGACAGGAGTAATAATTTATTCAATTCATAGTGCCAGAAGACCCAGGTGCCTGGAAGGAGGGAATGCTTAGATCTGCCGTGGAAGAGATAAGGAATTAGATGAGGAAACACAAGTAAAGGACTTAACACAGTATCTGAAATATGTAGTCATTGGCTATTATTGACATCTTCCCCCAATTTCCCAGTCTCTTTTGCTGTATGAAGTATATGCATAAGATCTTTTTTATGCTGAAAGACTTAATCATTATAGGAAGATTGACGAAGGACTGCAAGTTCTGTATAATCATGTGGAACTTTCACAACTTAACCAACTACACCACATTCTTGACCTCTCTTGCAGGCAGGGAGAATTCAGCTCTCTGGACTTTGGCTCTATGACCTCCCATGCTGTTCTCAGCCAACTGACCTAAAGAGCCCGTAGGCATTGACTTGCATTCTTTCAGAGGTCCTCTTGTTTCAATAATAATGGGTACCACTTCTTAACATTCACTATAAGCAATTCATATATTTTATCTCATTTTGACTTTATAACAACACCATGAGGCAGGTAACCTTATCCCAATTTACTAGTCTGGAAAGAGGCTCAGAAAGGTTAAGACCACTCTAGATATAGTTCTGGAGCCACAAAACAAACTGAGATTTCTATACAGTAGATCCAAAATCTGTAAGCTTGACTCTCTCACTATGGAACTGTGATACAGCAGTAGCAACAGTTGCAAAGCTGTTTACTTTAGAGGCCCATTTCTCAGGTGCTAGAGTTGGGAAGTAGGTCTGAACACTTGGATTCTCATAAATTCTCTGGCTTCACACCCTGAGCAACTTCACCACACATCACTGGCATCTAATGGCCAGTAACACCGAAGTCTAAATAAGTCTCTCAGAAGCTTACATATCAATAATATAAAGTCATCTAGCACAGGACAGAAGCCACCTTGATAGAGCAAAGCCAATATCTTTCAATCTGACAAGACTGGTCAGGAGGCTCTCAGACCAGAAGGTAACTTCTTCTTCTTGCTGAGCACTGTACTATACAAAGTTCAAAACTATAGACTGTGCCACAGCAGGGCACAGGTGCAAGAGCAGAGCTGGAGCCCTGAATAAACAGTTCAACATTGCTTACAGAATTTCCCTGGTTCTGTGTTTCCCCCTTTAGTTTTTGGTGGGAAGGATGTGACTTTTTCTTCTTTTTCTGCAGCAGTAGCAGTACTGAAACCACTCAGTAATGAGGATTTGGCAGCTTCTAAGGGTCTTGTCGTTGGTGGGTACAGTTCGAGTTGAAGTGATTGCAGACATGCAGACAAACACACAGAGATAGAGGTTCAGCAGGGCCTGGGCCTAAGCCCTGGGGAAAGCTACAGTTTCTTCAGTGGGAGAGGAGTAGGAGCCAACAGAGCAAATGGAAGGAAGAGCAGGAAGATGATGCCGCACTCCAGAGGAGCATCAGCAGAGTTGCTCTCTGTACCTGCAAGCCAATGGAGAAGTTTATCATAAGGCAGTAATAAACTAATAACACACCACTGACGAGTGACATATAGCAATAGTGGCAACTGTTGAAGGCCTACTGTGTGCTCAGTATCATGCTACATGCTTTAGAGAAGCCCTTAGGGCACAGTGGAGTTAGAAGTATGTTATTGATTAGGAATGACTGTACATAGGATAAAAAAAAAAAAAAGAAAAGAAATAGGTCATTTATCCTAACTCTTACGGCAACTAGCTTTGAGAAACTGAGCAGCTTATTCAATCTCTCTGAGTATTAATTTCATCTGAAAAATTGGAGTAATAATATCCATATTACTCATTCAGCCTATCAATGTGAACTGAAGCCCTACTGCACTAATCTAAAAGCTACATACACATGTAAAAATTTACTGCCTGTTCGGCTGGTTGCAGTGGCTCTTGCCTGTAATCTAAGCACTTTGGGAGGCTGAGGTGGGTGGATCACTTAAGGTCAGGAGTTCAAGACCAGCCTGACCAACATGGTGAAACCTAGTCTTTACTGAAAATACAAAAATTAGCAGGGTATGGTGGCACACGCTAGTAATCCCAGCTACTCGGGAGGCTGAGGCAGGAGAATTGTTTGAACCTGGGAGGCGGAGGTTGCAGTGAGCCTAGATAATGCCACTGCACTCTAGCCTGGGTGACAGAGTGAGACTCCATCTCAAAAAAAAGAAAAAAAAAAATTCAGTGCCTGTTTTCATGGAACTTACAGTCTATAATAAAGATAAGAACGATCAATTATATTAAATACCTTGGATTTGGCATTTATTTCATTTAATCTTCACAGCAATCCTATGTTTAGTGTGCTCTTTTCACGTCAACATCATCTGCTGTTGTTAAATGTTACATGAAAATAAGTCAAGGCAGATCTGAGAAAACTATTGAGTACTAGGTTCGTCTTAATTGCAAAAGTTAAGTGGCCATAGTTGATGGTTATGTATAATTAGTTAGTTTGAGAATGTGGGGTACATATTTCATATTCAAAAGCGAACTCGTGCCTCTGTCAGTCAATATTTGTGGTCCACCATTATTCTTAGCATCTAGTCCATCGCCTGGCACATATTAGGTCATCAATACATAATTGTTAAATTGAGTACTTATTATATGCCAGACATCACTTATTCTGCAAATTGCATTTTATTTGATCTTTGTTCTTAGAAATTATGTAAGGGCCTCTGGAAGAAACAGTAAGATTCTGGCCTACTAAGCTTTAGTGTGCTGTGTCAATAGAAATGTGCTGAGTCAGAGAACAGTTGGTCAAAACTAGTCTTAGATGAAGAGTTTTTTCCCTTCTCTGACATAACCCCTCTATTTCTACTCCGAACTCATCTCTTATTACCCAGGACATTGCTAATAAGGATGGATAGTCCCAAGGTTCTGCCCTTGTATTTCTGCTGTATTAGAAAATACTTGGATTTTTGAGTCTTTAAATCACAGTTCCAGAACTTACTAGCTGGGTAATTTTTGTGAAGTTGCTTACTCTTAATTTCTCAGTTTCTTTTTCTATAAAATTGAGATAATGCCAACTTCCATGGTCAAGAAGATTAAATTAAAACGATGTATCCAACAATAACTAAGACAATGAATAAAAGGATAGGAAGCTAGAAACAGGGGTAGTTACATTTACAGTAAAGTTAGTTGGATAGGAAATGTAGAAGGTTCTTGGTTCTCCACAGATGTCCGTGACACTCAGCATTTCCTATGTGCTGACTCTCCTTACTGCAAGTGCTGGTGACCCTGGTGCAGCCTTTATCTGTCTGTGGGAGCTGCCTTGGCCCACACTTGGGTCAGAAAAGAAGTGTCAGGGAGTAACACCCCTGGGGCAGCCCTCAACCAGTGACAGAGGGAGGCCATGGATAAATGCCACGGGCTCTTGCCTCCCAAGTGAGACAACTCTGAGGCATGATCTATGCTGCCCCTGAGACCCCCCAGGAAGTCTGAGCCCCAGCTGCCCGCAGCGACAACTGACTCCCAACACACCCTGTACTGGCTTTCTTTCCTTTTCTGTCTCACTTCTGCACTCACTTCCCAGTGCTTCCTGGGATCCCTGGATCCTTTTCTCAGCATCTGTTTCTGGAGGGACACATCCCGAAATAGGAAGGACTATTTTCAGTAGTCACTATAAAGTAGGAGGTGTAACTGTGTGTAACTTCGTGGGGTTACAGGGTGGAGGAGTTGAAAGAAGAAAATGGAGGCTTTTAGGGTAGAAATCCTCTAGAACAGTGATTCTCTGTGTTGGTGTGCTAGGGAGTCACCAAGCGCTTTGGAAGTGAAATGGAGAGGTAGAAGCACTGAAGTGGCTCAAGTTAGATGACTCTGAGGAGGAAATGAGCCACCTCTTCAAAGTTCCACCTCTTTCTTCAAAGCACAGTTACCTGGAAGCACAAACGAAAATGAATGAGAGGAAGATGAAGAATAGGAGCAATAAGAAGAGGAGGAGGAAATCCCATCTAATTGGAGGAAATCCCATCTAATTGTATCTACCACATTGCCACTACTTTACATATATTTCCATGGGTTCTTTGGAAGTGAAGTCCAGGATTTGGGGACACACAGGGGGTCTATGATTCTAGTAAGCAAGACAGGAAGCAGTGAAGACAAATAGAATTAGTGAATGAAATGAGATAGGTGATGTGAGGCAGGAGAGATTCCAGGGAAGCCAGAGATGGGCTTGCTGGGTGGGGTCAAGGAGATGACAGGCTGTGACTGCAAATGGGATAACAGATCTCAGAAACACAGGTTACCGTGAGTATTAACGACACTGACTAGGGCAGGTCAAAGGTGGAGGTCTTTAACCCAGGAAATACCTCTGGGGTAAAGGAATCTAAAAGGTTAATGTGGATTCCAAAGTCAATACAGATAATGGCAAAGGGCAGGACAGAGGAGCAAGGCTGATTCCGCTGCTGAAGTAGGCTTGGGAAGTGAGGATGGATCCGGTGAGTCCCGGCACTGAGAACTGCACAGTCTTCAACTGAGCAGAGGTGAGAGTGGGTGAGGGTAACTGGAGGGTGAGAAAGCACTCTGGAGGGAGGAAAGGCAGCTGGCCGCTCCATCTCACCCGCTGACTTGAGCAGAGAAGATAAAGCTATCATGCTGAAAACAGTTGGGGGAACGGTGATTTCACAGGAGAGCATCTTTCAGGCCAGGAGGTTTTGTGAATGGGGACTGTGATGGTTAATTTTCTGTGTCAAATTGGCTAGACCGCAGTATTTCGTTAAATATTATTCTAATTATTTCTGTGAGCATATTATTTAGATGAGATTACCGTTTAAATCAGCAGACTTTGAGTAAAGCAGATTACCTTCCATAATGTGGGTGGCTCTCATCTGATCAGCTGGAGGCCTTAACAGATAAACACTCCCTCTCCTTCCCATTAGGCAGAGAGAATTCTGTCCGCAGACTGCCTTTGGACTTGACCAGCAATACCAAGTCTTCCCTGGGGCTCCAGCTGACCAGCTCACTCTGAAGATTTTGGACTTGTCTGCCTGTACAATAATGTGAGCCAGTTCCTACATAAATCTCTCTCTCTCTCTGTCTCTCTCTCTCTCTCTCTCTATATATATGTATATGTGTGTGTGGGTGTGTGTATTTCTCTCTGTATATAATAAATACATATGTAATACATATATATGTATGAAGGTATATGTATCTCTCTATGTGTATATATAGAATGATTTCTCTACATATAAGTGTATATATAGATAGAGCTATTATTAGCTGTATATAGAGAGAGAGCTATATATAGAGAAAGCGAATACTACTCAGCCATAAAATGTAAAGAATTGATGGCATTTGCAGCAACCTGGATGGGATAGAAGACATTATACTAAGTGAGTAACTCAGGAAGGAAAATCAAACCACATGTTCTCACTCATAAGTGGGAGCTAAGCTATGAGGATGCAAAAGTATAAGAATGACACAATGAACTTTGGGGACTCCAGGGAAAAGGTGGGAGGGGGTGAGGGATATAAGACTGAAAATTGGAGGCCGAGCGTGGTGGCTCACGCCTGTAATCCCAGCACTTTAGGAGGCCTAGGTGGGCGGATCACGAGGTCAGGAGATCGAGACCACGGTGAAACCCCGTCTCTACTAAAAATACAAAAAAAACTAGCTGGGCAAGGTGGCGGGCGCCTGTAGTCCCGGCTACTTGGGAGGCTGAGGCAGGAGAATGGCGTGAACCCGGGAGGCGGAGCTTGCAGTGAGCCAAGATCGTGCCACTGCACCCTAGCCTGGGCAACAGAGCGAGACTCTCTCTCAAAATAAAATAAGGAACTCTTGAGTTATCCCTAGTCCTCCTTGGGTCACTCTGTCCAGCTTCTGATTCCTCTGCTTATTTTAGTTGTGGGCTTTATGAGATCTCCCCAGTATTTGGTATCTGATTCCTAGACTAAATGGTCAAATGTGTGTGATGGGGCAAAAGGCCTTAGGATGTAGAATAAGAGCTGAGCAGGTGGTAAACCTGTGACACTGATGTGATGGATGTAGGAGTGGTCTCCTTGCAGCCCTGGAGCCCTTCATCAGAGTGGGATTTCACCCATCTGAGCTGGCAACACGCCCTGTTATTCCCAGGACATCTAGAATTCATCACTTGTGCCTGGATTGTTTATTCACTTCACTTATGTTCCTGAATTCTTTGTAGCAGAGTCATTTCCTGTTTAATTCTCTCCAAACTTTCCCCCTTTGGCCCAGAACTGAGAATTATCTGTTCTACAGTGCATAAAATATTTTTCACAAAGGTAAGCCATTAGTTATGTATTAGTCTGTTCTGGAAAGTCAAAATAGTTGAGACCTACAGTTGGTCCATGTGATCTGGGAGTGACCAATAGTCATCACAGGTAGTGCACCTACCTAAATCGAATCCGTGTGTATCATTTTCTGTGTTGGTAAGTAGATCCACATTTTCCTTTGGGAGGCTCACTTTAATATCCTTCTGCTTCTTTAAGATTGGGAAACCACCCAGGCCTCCCAGCTCTTGGCAAGCAACACTCTGACTTCATGTTGTTACTCAGCATTTTGTTTCTTATTGAAATGCCTGGCTCTGCACAACCTGTTTGTAGATCCCCTGGGCATGCCCAGAAACATAGCAGCCTCAGGAAGACGGAACTGAAAAGAACACACAGTGAGAACAGGAGAAGGGCTTTACAGCTCTGGTCAGCCTGACTCAAACCTGTGTTAATAGCTCAGACTCTTGTTGCTCCATCCAGCCCTTCCTCTCTCTTCTGATCACAGTCCTACCGGCCCTTCTAGTAGCAACTCAAAAGCCACCTCACTCAGCCTAATGTAATCTATCCCTTTTCTGTGTTTCTTATAATACTTTTATTTATTTTGTCTTACAAATTTTCCTTGTGTCATACTTACTTATGTGTGTATGTCTTCCTATGAGGTTGTAAGTGTTCAGGAAAATTAGAATGATCCACTTTAGCTTTTATCCTTCTCCTTGAGCACAATGCCTTGTACTTATTAAATAAAAATGCTTGAATTAGGCCGGGCGCGGTGGCTCAAGCCTGTAATCCCAGCACTTTGGGAGGCCGAGACGGGCGGATCACGAGGTCAGGAGATCGAGACCATCTTGGCTAACACGGTGAAACCCCGTCTCTACTAAAAATACAAAAAACTAGCGGGGCGTGGTGGCGGCGCCTGTAGTCCCAGCTACTCGGGAGGCTGAGGCAGGAGAATGGGGTAAACCCGGGAGGCGGAGCTTGCAGTGAGCTGAGATCCGGGCACTGCACTCTAGCCCGGGCGACAGAGCAAGACTCCGTCTCAAAAAAAAAAAAAAAAAAAAAAAAAAAAGCTTGAATTGTATGAAATTGAATCAAAACCTAAGAAAATAATCTGCTTTAGAATAGATCTGAGAATGCTGAGTAATGCACAACTCCTGCCTTCCTTGGGGGGACCTGAAACCTTAGGGGGACTTCAGTTACTTCTGGATTTGGTATAGCTTCAGCCAAGGCAAGATTTCCCAGGGCTGCTATGGCCTACAGGAATATCAGCCTCCATTGGTGTTAGCGTCTGGCTTTAAATGATAATGGAACCAAATCACACCGATGTTTTACGTTCGTATAGTAACATCATAAAGATACTGAAAATACCGGCAGTATTAAAGAAGAAAAGCAAATTCATTTCTTTTTTGAAAGATAAATCTCATAAAGGATTAAACTTTTATTATAGATAAGGTGAAATTTGATAAGTTAAAATGATAATTAGATCCACATTTGTTATCATGGAAGAGTTTCAAAATGCTTTGTTGGGTGAAAAAAAAAACCTTCTAAAGTAGGTTTATTATGATTCTTTTTTTTCTGGTAAAAACAAATTTAAAAAGATAACTTCTATATAAAGTATATGTACACATGCCTGAAGGAAGCATTTGGAAAATTATACAGGCATTAATTTCTACTACAGTTAAAGTGTCCATAACAAAAATTGGACATAGCACAATTGGCTGCTTATTGAATATAATTTATTGAATCACTGTTAGTAATAACCAGAACTGACTGGAAATTGGTATCATCAGAATGATAAAAAGCTGCTGCTTCCCCTGGCTGTAATGGACCGTACTGCAGGCAGACATGCACAGCAACAGTGATGGGGCATTAGAGGGTGCTGAATACGTGGTGGAAAGTGCAAGGAAGTTTGTGTTTCCTTTTGTAGGTTTTGATCTACTTTTTTAAAATTAAAGCTAGCAATAACCAAATACATTTATGGTTATGAAAGCAAATTTATTGTTAAAATTACTATTTTAAAAATTCTGTTCTACTGTTTTAACAGTTCTGTTTCCATTAAAACATTTTTTAAAAAATGTTAGTTTTAAATTGCAATTTGGCTTAATTTTAATAGGAGATACACTCGTAAAGGACAAAATCTAAAAGGCACATGCTAGTATTTCTAAATGAGAAATTTTTGTTCCATCCCTATTGCCCAGCCATCCTTCTCCAATTTCAACCAGTGTTACCTTACCTGTTTCTTTACATTCTTTTGATAAGTTGAGATTTCTTAGAAATAAACCTATTTAACAATAGTAGAATAGGTTATATACTAAAATACTAACTGTAGTTATTTTCAAACAATAGGATAATAGGAAATGTTTATCTCTTTATAGTTTTCTGGTTTATTTTTTTCCCCAGTAACTAAAAGAATTAAAGATAATTTCTAAAACCATTTTGTTGGACTCTGTGTGACAGCATGCCTAAATATTACATTGTCATCACTTTTTAATTTATTCCATTTCTCTTCTTCTGGTCTTTAGTTTTGGTTAACAGTATGGCAATGCAAAAAAAAAAAAAAAATTCCTTTTACCTATTTTCTCTTCCTTCCTCTTCCTCAGTCCATACCTCATGAAAAAAATAAATATGCATCAAAGTCATATTCTGAAAAGAAATTTCTTACTACAATTTTTACTAGGGTTTCTGAGTATAATTTGACTCATTCTAATTAAATCAGATTAATATCTACTATGCTTCGTTCACTAAAGATGTTTTAAGTAACAGCAATAATAATAGCAAATTCTTAGGGCACATTTATCTTGCTGGGTTAGGTAGGAAAAGATTATATTTATTTTTTAAATGAGATATAGAAAAGCTTGGAGATTGGAGGTGGGATAATGGTAATTGTCCATATTTACATTTTGAAAATATGTATTTTTGAACTACTTTCACTATGCCTGGAATCAACTATTTTTCTAGGCCTTTTCCAGATGTGAGAATTTGATCAATAGTACCATTTATCCATAACTACAATGTTATCTGCCTTGGAGTAGACCACCTCAGGCCCAGGAAAACATCAGTTCTGGCCTTGTGATTATGCCACCTGCAAATTCAACCCCAAATTTTCCTTACTGGGTGTTCTCTTCTGTATCTTCTCTCCCTTCCCTTGTTATTTGTCTCATTTTTCTTTCTTTCAGGAGGCCAATGTAAAGCTAGGGTGGTAGAGTGGAATGAGCACGGATATAGGACTTTGGGAGCCAAGATTTGTATCTAGTTCTCTACTAAACTAGGTGTCTTAGGCAAATCACCTCAGTATTCTGGTCTCCCTCTCTTCCTTCTTTCCACAAATATTTGCAGAGCTCCTACCTAGTGCTAAAGACTATTCTAGGTGCTAGGATGCAAAGATGAACAAGACGTGACCGCTGCACTTTGAGACTGTGTACTTGGTCTCTCCAGCTGTCCCTGAGAAAGCTGCATCTCAAGACAGCAGCTGAAGTGAGTTTGTGGTTCTGCCCACCTGCTGTCTGGCCAGGGAGGAAGTGTGTCTAATGTGGGCACCTACTGGGCTCCTCAGTACCAAAAGAGGAACCCAGGGATGAAAGACATGAAATATGGTAGGGACGCAAAGCTCTGTCAGATGGTGTTAGGGATCAAAAGGTGGCAGCAGTGATAGCAGCGATTTGGCTCGGCATGCCCTTGGACAATGCAGGCTGTGGCTAGGGCTGCTGTGGTCAGAAGGAAAAGCAAATTGTGCTTTTCTGGGTGGAACATCAAGTGAAGACAGTTAACCAAGGTAGCATGATTTGTTACGATCGACTGTCTGAAAGAGTCACAAGAATGCAAGTTTACCTTGAGCCTTGGGTTAGAAAGATAATGAGTTTGGAAGTCAAGGAGAGGCCAGTGAATTTGATGCAAATCACTTCATGAAATTAAACCCCTTATTCTACGGGGCTCTTCTTTCTCTTCCTGGGACTTAGCATTCTTTATGTCTTGACACTTATTGGATGAATGTATGAATGGAAAATCTTCACAGAACTTAAATGTACATTGAGAACACATCACAACCTTGGTGGAAAACTGGGAGACTGGTAATCAAGAGTTGAACATTTTATTTCGTGAAATAATATCACATGAAATGCTATAATTGAGTGAATGGTCTCATCAACAATTTTCTTCATAGAGAGGGCTCGCTGCAAGGCCAGATGGAGTAAAGTGGAGAAGGGAAGAAGACTAGTCCTGTCCCCATGCGTCTCAGGGATTCTCTGAGCCAATGACTTCTCCTATAAGCATGAAAACCTAGGAGGGAGACGTTTATTGCCAGCTCATGAAGGGTGCTGGGTGGGGACAGAAAGAGGACAAGGCTTGGAGGCAATGATTAGACGGTGGAATTTCATTTTCACATTTTGCTGCTTATTTTTGGCCAAGCCAAACATTTTCTGAGACTCAGCTTCCTTTTCTGTAAAATGCCACCTCCCATCCTCTTTTCTGAATTTCTTCCTATTAGAGCAGGGGTCCAGGATCCTGGGCAGTGGACTGTTACTGGTCTGTGGCCTATTAGGAACCGGGCCACACAGCAGGAGGTGAGCGGCAGGTGACTGAGCATTACTGCCTGAACTCTTCCTCCCATCAGATCAGCAGTGGCATTAGATTCTCACAGGAACCCTATTGTGAACTGCTCATGCAAGGCATCTAGGTTGTGTGCTCCTTATGAGAATCTAACGAATACCTGATGATCAGAGGTGGAAATGTTTTATTCTAAAACCATACCACCACCCTCACCCCCACCCTCTCTGTGGAAAAATTTTCTTCTAGGAAACCGGTCCCTAGTGCCAAAAAGATTAGGGACCATTGCTAATTAGAAAATTTACTTGCATTAGAAACTTACTTGGACTGATATATTCTTCTTTGAAAACACAAATACACCCTGCTAGTCCCAGTTTTTTAGTCAGGAGAAACAAAGCATTTTCCCATTTGAATTGGAATCAGCTGATGCTGCAGGTTACTGGAGACAGAGAAGCCTCTAAGTTGGGCTGCACTGGATTGACAGGTATTGAGAGTAAAGATTCAGGAAGAAACTGATGGGCATGTCTGATCATACAGGTGTCTGTGCAGATGATAACAAAGGGAAACTGTTAAGGGCTTCCTGAGGCACTATCAGGAGAAATCCAAGCAATTATATGGGGAGAGAGAGCAGGTCACCTGATGGTGCTAGGAATCCAGACCTAACAGAGAATAAAGTCAGGGCAAAAGAAAAGCTGAGGGAAGAAAGACCCCTGGTCAAAAGAAGGCCAGACGGACAAATCTTAACATCCTGGCTTGGCTGTTCCTGTGCGATCCTCATTTTTTATGTCTGTAAAATAGTGATTATATGCAACTAAAAGCATTGTTGGGAGGATTAAAATGAGAAGATATGTGTTGATTCTTAGCATGAAGTTATAATAACACTCAATAAATTATAGACACTATTTTATATTATTAGGACTCTTGTATGAAGGACAGGTAAGTTCATGGTTGAAAGTGAAGACGATGAGAGAGGAATGAAAGAGGAGCTGGGCTGGGATCTGAGGTGATGGCTGGGATTTCTGCTAGGAAGATATGTCACATCGACAGACAATGTAGATTTTTAATAGGTCATTATAGGGGCTGTGGCATCTGAACTGGCCACAGATGAACCCAGTCTGACTGGGATCCAGTGGAAAATGTAGTACTGCAGGTAAGTACCAGGAGTCTGGTTTATAGGACTCTACTGTATCCTCAGGTCAAAAAGGAGAGGGAGAGAGGAAAGATGTGCCAGGTCCTGATGACAAGGTCCAGATGTGACTAATTTGCCCAGAAACATGGGGGCAGAAAATTGAGTAAGTAAAAAAAAGATTGAGTGAGTGACAAATGGTTTCTTAGAAATGCAACTCTTTGCCCCCAAACTGTTTAACCCCTACCATTAGACCCCAGAGAGTCTCAGATTCTTAGAATGTGTGATATACATTCTTTTGTTTTCCCCAAAAAGAAATAACTAATAGAAAAGGATAAGGCCAGGAGCAGTGGTTCATGCCTGCAATCCTAGCACCTTGGGAAGCCAGGATAGGGGTATTGCTTGGAGCCAGGAGTTTGAGACCAGCCTGAGCAACATAGCAAGACCCCAATCTCAGCAAAAAATAAAAAATTCACAGGATGTAGTGGGCATGTGCCTGTAGTTCCAGCTACTCTGGAGGCTGAAGTGGGAGGATTGTTTGAGCCCAGAAGTTTGAGGCTGCAGTGAGCCATGATCATGCCTCTGCACTCCAGTCTTGGTGACACAGTAAAACTCCATCTCTAAAAAAATTAATTAAGTAATTAATTAATCAAATTAAAATTTAAAAGGATAAAACTAATACATGCTCCTTGAAAAATGAATAAATACATGAAAATATAGGAAAGCATAAAGTAAAAAATCAGATTTTCATTCATTTTATTACCAGTGAAGTAAACCTTTTTATAAGTTACTTAGCCATTTCCACTAGTGTGAATTGCTTACTTTACTCTTACATTACTTATTATTATTATGTTCACATCAGATGGTAAAGTGCTCACATCTGAACAAGGCTTAAGGGAAGCACATCCCACGCATGAGCATGAACACTCAATCATCACACATATGAACTATGAAAGGATCAACTCTTATGTTACTCATTTTCATGTTACTCATTTTTTTTTTTTTTTTGAGACGGAGTCTCGCTCTGTAGCCCAGGCTAGAGCGCAGTGGCCGGATCTCAGCTCACTGCAAGCTCCGCCTCCCGGGTTCACGCCATTCTCCTGTCTCAGCCTCCGGAGTAGCTGGGACTACAGGCGCCCGCCTCGTCGCCCAGCTAGTTTTTTGTATTTTTTTAGCAGAGACGGGGTTTCACCGTATTAGCCAGGATGGTCTTGAACTCCTGACCTCATGATCCGCCCATCTCGGCCTCCCAAAGTGCTGGGATTACAGGCTTGAGCCGCTTAGCCAGGATGGTCTCAAACTCCTGACCTCATGATCCGCCCATCTCGGCCTCCCAAAGTGCTGGGATTACAGGCTTGAGCCACCGCGCCCGGCCTACTCATTTTTAATGATAGGTTGCGTGCCTTCTTTATTATAGATTTGTAAAAGGGTGGTAAGGATATTAAATCTTTGTCATATATTTTATTCTTCTGATTTGTTACCGGTGTTTTTCACCTTGTGGTATTATTTCTCACATAGAATTTTTAGGTTTTTACTTTTCTTTTCAACCAATATTTCCATTTGTTAAGTGCCCTACAAGATCAGATGGGAGATCCCAAAGATTCAAAATCATGGTGATGGAGATGGAAATATAAAGATGACCAAAAACACAAGAATCTAAATAGAGTTGGCAGATGAGTGGCACAGACAATAGGGATTGAAGTCACTGAAGTCCTAAGAGCGTGCACTGTGGGTTAAGACTTGCTGGGTTTGAATTCTGGCTCTGTCAATCAGTAGCAGTTCGAACTCTGGAAACTTCTTTTTAACCTTCCTGTTCCTTAGTTTCCCCAGCTGTAAAATGTAAAATTTTGTATAGAACATAAGATTATTATGATGTTCTGGCAGATTGTAAACTGTCAACAAATGCTAACTATTTTTATTAACTGACAGTTTTTTGTTTTTCCTTTCTAGATGGAGTTTTGCTCTTGTTGCCCAGACTGGAGTACAATGGCACAACCTTGGCTCACCACAACCTCTGCCTCCCGGGTTCAAGCGATTCTCCTGCCTCAGCCTCCCAAGAAGCTGGGATGACAGGCATGAGCCACCATGCCCAGCTAATTTTGTATGTTTAGTAGAGACAAGGTTTCTCCATGTTGGTCAGGCTGGTCTTGAACTCCCGACCTCAGGTGATCCACACGCCTCAGCTTCCCAACGTACTGGGATTACAGGTGTGAGCCACGGTGCCCGGCCTATCTGACAGTTTTTAGGGCCTGGTAAAGAAATGGGACTAGAACTGTTCCCAGGATGGGTGTGAATGAGACTAGATGAGATAGGAGAGAAAATGCAAACCCAAAGACCCTGGGGGTACAAGTGGGGTCATGGTCCAGGTGGCTGAATGCCCTGACTAGTGTCGCCAAGGTCACCTGAAGGAGTGGCTCTGAGAGGTGGTTAAGAAGTACGTGTCGTGGCTCAAGCCTGTAATCCCAGCACTTTGGGAGGCCGAGACGGGCGGATCACGAGGTCAGGAGATCAAGACCATCCTGGCTATCACGGTGAAACCCCGTCTCTACTAAAAATACAAAAAAAAAAAACTAGCCGGGCGAGGTGGCGGGCGCCTGTAGTCCCAGCTACTTGGGAGGCTGAGGCAGGAGAATGGCGTAAACCCGGGAGGCGGAGCTTGCAGTGAGCTGAGATCCGGCCACTGCACTCCAGCCTGGGCAACAGAGCGAGACTCCGTCTCAACAAAAAAAAAAAAAAAAAAAAAGAAGTACGTGTCAGGGTGACTGAAAGCAACATTAGAGGGGGAAAAAAAAACAAAGAAAAGACAAGAAAGAACTCACCAGAATTTCTTCTAGAATGGACAACTTTAAGTAAAAAGAAGAAAGTGGAACAAAAGTATCTCAGCCACTGTATGAAAGGAAATGAAACTCAAGTAGCAGAGAAAAAAAAAAAGGACTACCAACAGTTAGTACTGAAGATAAAACATGCCCCAGCTTCACCACAATGGCCAAAATGCAAAAGACTGATAGTAACAAGTATTGACAAGGATGGGAAACAAAAGGGGCTAGTTGCTGGTAGGAATGCAAGTTGGTACAAACCTTTTGGAAAACAGTTTGGCACTCTCTATTCAAGCTGAACATATGAAATCCCTAAGACTCAGCAAGTCTACAACTGAATTTTTGCGGAACAAAAATGCATATATAGGCTCACAGAAAGACATTTATGCTAATAGCAACAGTAGTCATAAAATCCCCCAGCTGGAAACTACCCAAATGCCCATCCACTAGAATGAACAGACACTGTGCTATGTCCTCTCTATGGAAGACTGCACAGCAATAAGAATGATCACAACATGAATGAGTCATACCAAACTGAGCAAAAGTGATGGGCAAAAAGGAGCCTAGTGTGTGATTTAATATGATTCCACTTACACATAGTTCAAACACAGGCAGAACTAATTTCAATGTTAGAAGTGAAGATATGGTTACTCTTCTGGGAGGCTGTGAGGGAGTGGCTGTGCAGGCTGGTTTTGGAGCCACTGGGAGTGTTCAGTTTCTTCATTTGGGTGATGACTACATGCTTATGTTTGATTTATACAAAATCCATCACAGTATATACTTACTACTTGTGACTTTTGCTTTATGTATTTAATTTATCTATTAAAAGTTTAAAATATTTGCCTATGTTAGAAACTAACAAGTCATTGAAAATCATTTTGTTCACTTTCTGAAGGTGTAGTTGGTTTATTGTCAGCTTCACGTTGATACAGAATAATTTTTGAACCTCAGTTTCTATATTTATTAAGCATGGATGATAATACTTTCTTTACAGTAGACAACTTAGGGGAGGAGCTTCGAATGTCGTGAAATCCATACAAATCGCTAGGGAGATAATGTTTTGTCCCCATTCCTAATGTTTCCTTTCCATCAGCACAACAACCTTCAGCTGTCCCAACCTACTGACCATTCTATCCCAGGAGAGTGAAACTGACAAGTTTGTTAAGTATAGAACATCCCTCTTCAATCTTTCCCTCTTGGAATCCGGAGTGTCTAGCATAAAAGGTTATTAAACCATAGGGAGACTGAGTGCATTCTCTGAATTTGGATGGGTAATAAATTACAGAGCTAGAATTTGAACTCAGATTTCTCTCTGATTACACAGACCATGTTTTTAACCATTCCACTGTATTGCCTGCCTCATAAGCAATCTATTATATACAAAATAAAGAGCTGAGTTGTTTGGTACAGGTGAGAATACAATAGGAAATCAGAGTAGGGAGTCTATCTAGGGATTAAAGATGACAACACAGGCTAGATGCAATGGATCACACCTGTAATCCCAATGCTTTGGGAGGTTGAGGCTGAAGGATTGCCTGAGCCCAGCAGTTCGAGACAAGCCTGGCTAACATCAGGAGACTCTGTCTCTACACAAAATTTAAAAATTAGCTGGGCATGATGGTGCCCACCTTTAGTCCCAGCTACCCAGGAGGCTGAGGTAAGAGGATTGCTTGAGCATGGGAGGTTGAGGCTGCAGTGAGCCATGTTCATGCCACTGCACTCCAGCCTGGATGACAGAGTGAGACCCTGTCTCAAATTTTTTTCTTTTTCTTTCTTTCTTTTTTCTTTTTTTTGACAGGGTCTCATTCTGTTGCCTAGGCTGGAATGCAGGGGCATGAGCTTGGCTCCCTGCAGCCTCTGCTTCCCAGACTCAAGCAATTCTCCCCTCTCAGCCTCCTGAGTAGCTGGGACCACAGGCACATGCCACCACACCTGAATAATTTTTGTATTTTTTGCAGAGATAGGATTTTGCCATGTTGTCCAGGCTGTTCTCAAACTCCTAGGCTCAAGCCATCCACTTGCATCAGCCTCCCAAAGTGCTAACGCTGGGATTGCAGACATGAGCCACCATGCCTGGCAATTTTTTTTAATTTAAAAATTAAATTAAAATTTAAAAGATGATGGCACCAGATTTTTCTATTCCCATACTATATGTGTCAATTCTTGCTAAGTCCTCTCAGTGTAACCCCCAGGAGCCAGTATAGTTAGAATTAGCATTTACCTCCT
>NC_045436.1:110791568-110796104 GCF_002776525.5 Piliocolobus tephrosceles | reverse complement strand
CCTCGTGATCCACCCGTCTCGGCCTCCCAAAGTGCTGGGATTACAGGGTTGAGCCACCGCGCCCCGCCTAGCATTTACCTCCTTCTAAGTCAGAATAGAAGATGTGTCTGTTGGTGGCAAAAATACAGTTAACAGGATTTAATTCCAGTGCCACATGCCAGGGCACTCACACTTAGCCCATCTCTCCATGGGTTTAGCTGCAGTGTGTCATGTACTGCTGCTGGTGTTTGCCTTTAAATTCTAGACTGCTTTGTAAGCCATTCTAAGGTATTAGAAGGGACAGGAAGCATATTTTCAAGCACCTGAAATCTGAGAATAGGTAAAGGGTATGTTAACAGCATTTCATAAAAGATTATTTTTGAGGTATAATGTTTATTCAATAAAAACATTGATCTGAGATGTTCAGTTAAATGGGTTTTGACAGCTTTATACACTCATGCAACCACCATTCAAAACAAGATATAGAACATTTTCATCATCCCAGAATCATACTGTATAATTTTGTGTGCATCTGGCTTTCTTTCACTCAGCATACTGTTTTGGTAACTCATTCATGCCATTGCACTTACCAGTAGTCTGTTTTTATTGCCAAGTAGTATTTAAATTTTTTTTATTGTTTAATTTTTGTGGGTACATACTTATGGGGTACATGAGATATTTTGGTACAGGCATGCAATGTGTAATAATCACTTTGTGGAAAATTGGGTATCCATCCCCTTAAGCGTGTATCCTTTGTGTTATAAACAATCCAATTATACTTTTAGCTATTTGTAAATGTATAATCAAATGAGTACTGACTATAGTTCGCTCATTGTGCTATCAAGTACTAGATCTCATACATTCTTTCTAACTATTCTTTTTTTGTACCTGTTAACTATCTCCACCTCCTGCTCACCCCCTCTGCCATTACCCTTCCCAGCTTTTGGTAACCATCCTATTCTCTATCTCCATGGTTCAATTGTTTTGATTTTTAGGACCCACAAATAAGTGAGAATATGCAATATTTGTCTTTCTGTGCCTGGCTTATTTCACTTAACAAAATGACCTCCAGTTATCATCATGTTTTTGCAAATGACAGGATCTCATCCTTTTCTATGGCTGAATTGTACTCCATTCTTCACAGGAACCACATTTTCTGTATCTATTCATCTGCAGATGGACACTTTGGTAGCTTCCAAATCTTGGCTATTGTGAACAGTACTACAACAAACATGGGGGTGTAAATATCTCTTTGATATTCTGATTTCCTTTCTTTTGGGAATATATGTAGCATTAGGATTGCTGGATCATATTGTAGCTCTATTTTTAGTTTTTTGAGGACCCTCCAACTGTTCTCCTTAGTGGTTGCACTAATTTACATTCCCATCAGCATTGTACAAAGGTTCCTTTTCCAACACATCCTCACCAGCACTTGTGATTGCCTGTCTTTTGGATAAAAGCCATTTTAACTGGAGTGAGATGATATCTCAGTGTAGTTTGGATTTGCATTTCTCTGATGATCAATGATGTTGAGCACTTTTTCATATGCCTATTTACCATTTGTATATCTTCTTTTGAGAAATGTCTATTCAAATCTTTTGCCCATTTTAAAAATCAGATTATTAGAGCCAAGTAGTATTGAATTGTGTAGATATACAACAATTTGTTTATCCTTTTTCCTGTTGATATATATTTAGGTTGCTTCCAGTTTTGGCTTCTTATTAAAAAAGCTACCGTGGACATTCTTGTGATAGTCTTTGTGTGAACATATATTCTCACTGCTCTTGGGTAAATACCCAGGAGTGGAACTGTTGAATCATAGGGTAGATATATGTTTATCACTGTGAGAAACTGCTAAACAATTCTCCAAAGGGTTGAACCATTTTAATTCCTACCATCAATGTTGCTCTGCATTCCCGAAGGAAAAGTTTTTACAAAGCCAAACTGCAATGACATCTTAGTGAAGAGTATTTATCATGGTGTCTAGGGTGGGAAAAATTTCTGTGGGACTCATTTGGAGGGAGAAAAAAACAGCAAGAAGGAGCCGGGCGAGTAGATTGGCATTCACCAAAAAGCATTCACCAGGAAGCCAGCCTGGGGACACCACGTGGGCAGTGGGCTCCATAGCTACCAATCAAGGCTGTGTTCTCTGCTGATGGCATTCATTCCACATGCCAGGCCCTCTGTCTGTGATCCAAGAAATCTGGGCAACTTATTGTTTTTGCTCAAGTTGTACTTCATTGAAATTCTTTTTGGAGTGTCCCTTTTGGTCACAAGTTCCCTTTCTTGTGTGAGAGCCAAGATAGTGAAGCCTAGCACAGCAAGGCTTTTTGAATTTGTGCTGCTGACTTCACCACCAGTTGTGGTATCAGAACTGGCTAACCTGACGCAGCTCGTGATCAGCTTTCCCCTCGGTTTCTACAAGTAGAGAGCAACTTATTGTTTATCTTTTGACCTCTTCCTCCAGGTTAGTTTTAGCAAGGTTTTTAGCTTGTTTTTTATGCTATTATACTTGAGGGAGGGCAAGGCCTTTGGCACTGCTTTTAAGGTGATTTCATTTTGAGACAAAACCTCACTCTCTAAATTTTTCTTTAGATCATCCTGACAGAGGCCAAAAATAGTGTGAAGTAGCCCCCAAAGAATAAATCTCAGCTTTCTTCAAGCATGGTTTATCCTGTCTGTGTATTCCTTTTAATTCAATCCTGTTAGTAAACATTCTTGCTAAAGTAGGCAGTCCTTACTCCTCAACCAAATTCTATGTGGTAGACTAGGGTCCCAAATTTGGGCACAACTTGGTTTCAACTCCTATAATCTTAATGCTGTTCCTCCAATTGGCACTCACTGTAAGTGAGAAAAATACAAACCCCTATTTACTTCTCATTCCTTCTCTTTCAATGGAGGGTTTGCCCCTCCTCCTACCAAAAGCAAATTCTTTCATGTATGTTCTGGATTCCATTCTGTCCTGCCTTCTCACAGAATGTTTCTAACTGGTTATTTGTTACCTGTAGCAGAAATCATTGTCCTCCTAAATCTAGGCTTCTTCTTTCTTGGTATAAAGTTGTTGCTGAGAAGTAGTGGCTGCCTGACCAGAAACGCCATTCCCTAACCTCTCTTGCCTTTAGGTGGAACCACATGACTAGTTATTCTCAATATAATATGATTAGAAGTGGCATGGGTCCACCAGCTAGCTTCAAAAGCAAGAATGCTTCTTCTCCCTTTCTTTCTTTTTTTTTTTTTTTTTGAGACGGAGTCTTGCTCTGTCACCCAGGCTGGAGTGCAGTGGCCGGATCTCAGCTCACTGCAAGCTCCGCCTCCCGGGTTCACGCCATTCTCCTGCCTCAGCCTCCTGAGTAGCTGGGACTACAGGCGCCCGCCACCTGGCCAAGCTAGTTTTTTGTATTTTTTTTTTTTTAGTAGAGACGGGGTTTCACCGTGTTAGCCAGGATGGTCTCGATCTCCTGACCTCGTGATCCTCCCGCCTCAGCCTCCCAAAGTGCTGGGATTACAGGCGTGAGCCACCGCGCCCGGCCTCTTCTCCCTTTCTTAAGGGCGGCGAATATCTGGGTTACCTGTGGCAAATCTGTACGGGTCTACAGCAACCTCAGTTCTTGCCTCCTCAGAAGAAAGAATTCGACCGAGGGCCGTGAGGCAGAAAAAGAGATGGAGGCAAGTTTCAGAGTAGGAGTGGAAGTTTATTAAAAAGCTTTAGAGTAGGAATAAAAGGAAAGTACACTTGGAAGAGACCCAAGCAGGCAACTTGAAGGACAAGTGCAGTGTTTGACCTTGTGACTTGGAGTTTTATATGCTGGCGTATTTCTGGCATCTTGCACCCCTTTCTTTTGATTCTTCCCTTAGGGTGACCCACCTGCACGTGCAGTGCCCTCCTTGTGCTTGGGAGGTGAGCATGCACAGTGTGTTTAAGGAGCTGTACACATGCTCACCTGAGGCTTTCTTCCCTTTTCCAGTGGAATGCCCCTGGAAGGTCATACTCTGTCATTTTGTCTCTCAATGCGCATGCCTGAGTTCACTCACCCAGCTCCTGAAAGCTGCCGATTACCAGTTACAGGTGTTTCCTGTCTATATAGGAAGACTGCCTTTCCCTGATGCTGGCCGTGACCAAGCATTATTTTAGAGAGACAGTTAACAACGGCCTGGCCATCACTAGATGGGCACCTGACCTTCCCAGTAGGGGTGTTGGGGGAGCCCTCTCCTGCCCCACTCATGCCTGGCTAGCTACCTACTGTAACACCTTCTGCCATTTGATGCAGAGAGGCACAGCAAACTTGAAAACCAAGTATTAAGGATGGGACTTCCACAGGATGGATGCAGTCTGTATTTCAGTATCACCATTTAGAGAAGACCCAGCTACCATTAACAACATTTATTTGGGGCTGGTCTGAAGATAGTGAGTTATCTCAACTGATTGGTCACAGTCAGTTACAGATCAAACTCCTCATTCTACTCTTTCTCCACTTCTCACTACTGCACTTGATTCATTGAAAGAGGAAAGAAGAAGAAGAAGAAGAAGAAGAAGAAGAAGAAGAAGAAGAAGAAGAA
>NC_045436.1:110715926-110791558 GCF_002776525.5 Piliocolobus tephrosceles | reverse complement strand
AAGAAGAAGAAGAAGAAGAAGAAGAAGAAGAAGAAGAAGAAGAAGAAAGAAAGAGAAAGAGAGAGAAAGAAAGAAAGAAAGAAAGAAAGAAAGAAAGAAAGAAAGAAAGAAAGGAAGGAAGGAAGGAAGGAAGGAGAGAAAGTAGAAGAGAAAGAAAAAACAGAACTTCTGTTTTGAACTTGATGTGAGTGAGAAATAAATTTCTATTGTGTTTGACCTATTATATATTGCAGATTCCTTTTGGTTATAGCAGTTATCATTACCCTGACTAGTAAATTATTTTTCTTTCCTCTACATCTTCCATATTTATCTCTATCAGTATCTATCTATCTGCATTCAGACATGACCAAACATTTCCCAGCTTAAAAGCAAACAAGCCTTCCCCAGACTTCACACCCATGTTCAGTTTTCTCTTTACTCTCTTTCACAGACAATCTTATTAAGAATGTTGCATATGTGCAGTTTTAATTGCTTTGCCTCTCATTCGCTCTTTACTCCAATTCACATGGCTTCTTTGCCACCACTCTATTAAAACTGCTCTTGTTCGAGGTCCTCAAAAGCTGTCATGTTTCCAGATCCAGCAGACACTTTTGGTGCTTGTCTTAACTCTCAGAAATATTTAACACAGTTGACCACTCCCTGCTTTCTGATATACTTTCTTCTCTTGCGTCCTTGAAACCAATATCTTACTTGAATGACTCACAGGCATTTTAAATTTATCATATCCCAAACTGATCTACAATCTCATTCCTCTATTTTCTCATCTCAAAAAATGCTACTTCCATCCATCCACTGGCTCATGTCATAAATCTGAGGCTAATTTTTGACACTTGCTAGAGAAAGTCGCTATCCATAGACAGTCCAACAGGTCAATTTACTTCCGAATTTTTCTTAAATGTAAATACTCCTATCGTTTGCACTCTTCCCCATAATCCTGTCCTTTCTCCATGTATATGTTTTAAAGTATAGCTCAGATTGGCTGGGCGCGGTGGCTCATGCCTGTAATCCCAGCACTTTGGGAGGCCAAGGCAAGTGGATTCACCTGAATAAGGAGTTTGAAACCAGCCTGGCCAACGTGGTGAAACCCTGTCTCTACTAAGAAGACAAAAATGAGCTGGGCGTGGTTGCTGGTGCCTGTAGTCTCAGCTACTCAGGAGGCTGAGGCAGGAGAATTGCTTGAACCTGGGAGGTGGAGGTTGTGCAGTTAGCCAAGATTGTGCCACTTGCACTCCAGCCTGGGCAACAAGAGCAAAACTCCATCTCAAAAAAAAAAAAAAAAAAAAAACAACTCTATATATAGATGTCTAGATAGATCAGATAATGTTGCTTGCCTTTAAAAATCCTTCAGAAGATTCCCACTGTACTTAGGAGAAATTCCCTAATTCCGTTTTTCTTTCCAACTTTTACTTTCAGTTCAAGGGGTACATATGCAGGTTACACGGGTAAATTGCATGTCACAGGAGTTGGGGTACAGATAATTTTGTCACCCAGGTAATCAGCATAGTTACCCAATGTAGCTTTTCAAACCTCACCCTCTCCCCACCCTCCACCCTCGAATAGGCCCCAGTACCTCTTGTTCCCTTTTTTGTATCAATGTTTAGCTTCCACTTATAAATGAGAACATCTGGTATTTGGTTTTCTATTCCTGCATTAATTCCCTTAGGATAATGCCTAATTCTTAATATCACCGTTACACCCTCAAATGATCTTGCCCCCTTTCAACGTCTTTAGCTTTATCTACCACTCACTTTCCCTTGCTCACTATATTCCAGTTGTTCTTTCAAATCTTTGAAATGAAAAGGCTGTCTCCTACCTCAGAACTTCTCTAGTTCAAAGGGCAAATATAAACTCAATCAAACTTAAGTGAAAAAGGAAACATGGTAGTGCATGCAAGTGAGGAGCCTAGGAGGCAGCTGACTTCAGGCGTGGCTGGTTCTGGGAACTCAAGTTATGACCTTATTGCTGTGTTGCTTCATCTTTTAACTCTGCTTATCTTTGATTTAATTTCTTCTTATCACAGACTGTCATTATGGAGGCAGAATATTCACTGTCAGAGATGCCTGTTTGTGAAGTAAGGAATGAACCTTACTCAAAGAGTGATCTGGCCTTTGCTCTTGGTTTCTGGGAGGTAATCTTTAGGTCCTTGGAATGTCATGCCTGACAAGAGTGTCTCTGTTTGCCTGGGGGCCTTGGGCCAACCAGATAGTAACAATGTGATTTAGAGCTTTGTGATTATGGCTTTGAGTCACACCACCAAGGTTACTTAAGGTGGGGACTTTGAGTACTGGAGACTGAAATCAGTCTCATGGCTAATCAATTTTGCCTGTGTGGAGCTCTAGTAAAACTCCGGGCCCTGAGGCTTGAGGGAATTTTCTCTGTGGCAGTACTTTGCATACCATCATGCACTGATGCCAGGACAGTAATGCTGCCCTGACTCCATGGGGAGAGGACAACTGGAAACTCCACATCTGGCACCTTCTGATATAGGAGTTAAAAAGAAATTATTTAGGCAGATAGTGAGGGTAAGGAAGTCCTCGGTAAGGTTTTCCTTTTAATGAAAAGCAGCCCCCAAATCATTTGTTTTGTAACAAAGAACAGTCTGTAAAATTGAGCTGCAGACATAGAAAAGCAAGCTAGAAGCTTGCATGGGTGAATGCTGGCAGCTGTGCCAATAGGAAAAGGCTACCTGGGACTAAGCATGTTCAAAATAACAGCTCCATCTTCCCTTCTCTTTGCCAGATACATGTACAGTAAGGAGTAGACAAAATAGTGCCAGCAAGTGGAAAGCTCATTTGCATAATCAGATTAGGGTGTGGTAGCCAGCCTTCCCCACTCTGTATGTAAACATCACACCTGGTCCAACCAATCTGTGGGCCCTATGTAAATCAGACTCTGCCTCCTCAAGTGTATCTATAAAATCCAGTACCCTCCCGCTACACACCTGACTTCCTTTTCAAGCATCTCTCTCTCTCTCTTTCTCTCTCTCTATCTCTCTCTCACTTATCCTTTCTCTTTCTTTTGCCTGTTAAACCTCTGCTCCTAAACTTACTCCCTGTGTGTGTGTCCATGTCCTTAATCTTCTTGGTGTGAGATGATGAACACCGGCTATCTACCCTAGACAGTGATACCACTTCACTTCCAGGCCCATGTGTCTCTTCCTTGGCCTGTGTTTAACTTGTATTTTTTCCCTGCAGTCAGCTGTAACCATGAGTACAGCAGCTTTCTGTGAGCTCTGTGAATTCTTCCAGTGAATTATCAAAGGTATGTTTTGGGAACCTCCTGAGCTTGCTGTTGGTGTTGGAAGTAGGTAGTCTTGTGTAGACTGTGCTTCCTCTAACTATATAGTTGGCTGACTCTCACACCATTACACATTCTTAGCTTAATAACTGCAGCTAAATGTTTCAGTTTTTCCTGACATCATACAAGAAAGTCTCCAGAGAACAACACTTTGTCTGGCTAGGTTAAAACAAATGTCCGTCCCTGAACTGATCAATACCCTGGAGAAAAGAGTACTGCAGTCAGGTCTTGGTCACGTAGCTGCCTAAACTACAAGAATTTAGATTACCAAAAGAACGGGGATAGGGATGTTGAGTGAACAAAAACAACCAGCATCCAATATAGAACATCTTCACCAGCATTTTACTTTGTTTGGAGCATTTCTGATTTCAAGTTCTCCCACAGCATCACAATTTCCCAATGACTAAGACTACTCGTCATTTGGGTTTCAGATTATCTGTCATTTCACCAGAGGCTTCTCTCATGTCTTATAGCTTCTGTCAGTTGGTCATTATATGTTCATTCATTTGATTGTTAGTTTAATATATGTATTTTTTTAGAGACAGGGTCTTGCTGTATTGCCCAGACTGAAGTGCAGGGGTTATTCACAGGCATGATCATTGCACACTACAGCATTAAACTCCTGGGCTCAAGCAATCCTTCTGCTTCATCCTCCTGAGTAGCTGACGTATGTTACCTCACACAGCTTAGTTTAATATTTTAATGCCACTTTAGCTCCATGAATGCAGGACCACATCTATATTGTTCATCACACTGTAGGTGCTCAAACACATTTTCAGATCAAATGAATAAGAATGAAAGAAAAATCTGTCAGTGAATTACCTTCATCTCAGATCTTGTGCTAATTCCTCAAATGTTCTTTTTTAGTAAAAGTTCAGTAAACGAATATCTGATTAAACTTTGGACTCACTTGTTAGAACCAGTGAAAGAAACTTGCTTCAGTTTTGCAGTCAGGAATTCAAGAACTGCACAGCCCCCAGAAGTGAAAAATCACTGGGTGGATTTGCCTCATCATCCTTTATTGAAACAAAATATGTAATATGTGTATGGAAATATATCTCATGATAAATTAAAATAACTTTTTTTTTTTTTTTTTGAGACAGAGTCTCACTCTGTCGCCCAGGCTGGAGTGCAGTGGTGCGATCTTGGCTCACCGCAAGCTCCACCTCCTGAGTTCACGCTATTCTCCTGCCTCAGCCTCCCAAGTAGCTGGGACTACAGGGGCCTGACACCATACCTGGCTAATTTTTTTGTATTTTTAGTAGAGACAGGGTTTCACCGTGTTAGCCAGGATGGTCTCGACCTCCTGACCTCATGATCTGCCTGCTTCGGCCTCCGAAAGTGCTGGGATTACAGGCGTGAGCCACCACGCCCGGCCTAATAAAACTATTACTAAATGTTTTATTTGATTTCAGCTACACAGTAACCTGGTAAGATAAGTAACACAGGCAATTCTGTTTAACAGATGGGGGAAAAAAAAAAAAAAGCCTGAGAACCTGAAAGGTGAGATGAATTACTCAGGATCACATGGGAAAATAAGCGATCAAACAAGATGGTTACTAAGCAATCCTGAAGCATAGTTCTATATTCCTTTCCACCAGCCCAATGTTGCCTGTACTCTCAACCTTGGTGAACACACACTGCTAGCTCTTCAGTTACGGGATGTCACACAATATTCAATGCAGTGAATTTGAATTTGAACAGGTATTACGTTTTCCCTATTTTATGAACATTCTAGTTACTTGGCCTTTCCTTGTGACATTCTTTGTTACACTTTCCACTTTGTAGTTAGTGATTTACTCCATCTCTCTACTCAGTCCCAGTGGTTATGGGGTTTTCCCCTTCCCCATTCCCACCCCAGAGGCACTCTGGCCAGTGAGAGTCTGGCATCCTCCAGGCAGGCACTCTTTCCCAGTGGACTTGAACCTGGGACAATATGAAGCTGGCACTTCTGTGTAGTCAGCTTGCTCCCATGTAGAACCAGCAGCTAAAGCCCACCTGTGGAAGGCAGAGGTGAAAGATGAAGGAAATCCATGACCTAGTGACACATTTTGAACCCTGAATCCAGCTGTGCCTAAAGCCCATACTATCCCTGGATTTTCAGTTACACAACCCAGTAAATTTCCTCCCTTGTGTAAGTAGGATTTTCTGTCTTTATCATACAGAAGGATCTTAAGTACAATATCCTATAATAACATACTCTCATTCAATTGCATTTCCATACTCTTCTTGAAGAGGGAGAGAAATGAGTGAAATTACAGCTATTTCCCAGAGAGTTACACTGCATATAACAATGGGATTAGCTACAACAAAACAAAACTAAACTGAAAGTCACTTCACTAGGAGTTAGCTGCATTCTCCTAGTCTGAAATGCTTCATTTGGTACCTTTCTCCTTCAGGTGACTGATGAGAGGGCAACTGCTCTCATCCCTAGGATAGATTAGCCCCCACTGCTGGTCTCTTACTTTGCTCACCAGCAGGTCTTCCAGAATTTTCTCCAACGAGATTTGATGCTCTAGATGGCCTTAACACTGCTGAGATTCCCTCTAGCTATCTAGACACATATCTTCCTTCTTCTCTCTATCAAGTGTCATTGCAGACGTATCCCAGGAAAATTCTGCTACAATCCTTTCAAATCTCGGAATAGAATTTTCAGGTACAATCTGTCTGCAAATAATACCCTGTCCAAAAAATAAGCCGAACTAATGACTCACTTTTCTGACTGCCAGCCTCACAGAAACAAGAATGAGGTGTGGGGTTGGGGGTGGTGGGATGCTATAGGAATTCTTTTGAGTCAGAAGAATTCAGTATACAGGACCACTTAGTTGGCAATAATGGTTTCAGCACCAGACATTTTTAGACTTTTACTTAAAAATTCAAAGCTTTGATATTTCTCAGGACAAGATGAATTTTGTCTGTGCCCTGGCTAGTGAATCCAGCAATTACTTTTCATTTGCCAAAATGATGAGTGTTTCGGTTTTCCAGGAACTAACATTGCTTAATTGGATATCATACCTCAATGGATGACAGGATCATAGTGAATAATAATAATTTGGTAAAATTGTTTTGTTACTGGTACTTGTAGGAATTCAAACAAAGTTGGTAGGTGGTGCTAGGGGGAAAGTGACTAGAGAACAGGTACAAGCTAATTCCTTTCATAAGTGAGGTTGTAGAACCCATGATGCCAATACTTAGGCTATATATAAGTGAAGATGGAAAGCCATGTCATTTTCTAAGCTCAACAAAAATAAAAGAGAGGGCTGGGCATGATGGCTCATGCCTGTAACCCCAGCACTTTGGGCGGCTGAGGCAGGCAGATCGCTTGAGCTCAGGAATTCGAGACCAGCCTGGGCAACATGATGAAAACTCATCTCTAAAAATAAATATAATATAATATAATAATAATAGAATTGAGGATTGCCCATCTTAGTCATTTTTTTTCTCAAATATTCCTGGCAATAAGAATACCAAAAGCATAGACATTGCTATGATATGTAGCAGAAAATACTCTGGCTGGCCGGGTGTGGTGGCTCACACCTGTAATCCCAGTGCTTTGGGAGGCTTAGGCAGGTGGATCACGAGGTCAATAGATCGAGACCATCTTGGCCAACATGGTGAAACCTCGTTTCTACTAAAAATACAAAAATTAGCTGGGCACGGTGGTGCACACTGGTGGTCCTAGCTTCTTGGGAGGCTGAGGCAGGAGAATTGCTTGAACCTGGGAGGTGGAGTTGTAGTGAGCTGAGATCGCACCACTGCACTCCAGCCTGGTGACAGAGTAAGACTCTGTCAAAAAAAAAAAAAAAGAAAAAAAGAAAAAAGAAAGTAAAAGAAAATACTACTCTGGACTCAGAATTAGGAGACCTAAACTTTGGCCCTGTGTGGCCCTAAGCAAGTACTTCTCTTTGGGTCTGTCCTCATGTATAAAATATTGAATAACTACTGAGGAAATGTTTAACCTAAATTTTGATGACAGATGATGTCATTCATCTCAGTTTCAGTTCAGTGTGCATGACATAATTGACATGACTGAAACACAAGATGTCTCTCTCAAGGACCTTTGAAGGTGACCACAGCAGGTAAAATGAATTGAACTGGGAGAAAAGGAGAACCAAGGTATTAATGTTAATTATTCATTCATTTATTTACAAATGTTTTGAGCACTTAATAAGCACCAGACACTGCTACAGGTGCTGAGGATACAACAGTGAATAAATCAAAGATCCAGTCTTCATAGAGTTTATTTTCCAGAAGGGTGGATATGCCATGAACAAATAAACATGTAAAACAGAGTGTGTCCAAAGGTGACAAGTCCTGTGTAGAAAAGTAGAGTGAGAAAGAGGGGGTGCTTGAGGATGCCCTTTTATGTAGGAGAGCTGTGAGTGAGATGGCTTTGGACTAGCAAGTGCAAAGACCCTGAGGTGGGAGTGCACGTGGCATGTTTTAGGGGTTGCTGGAGCACAGTGAGGAAGAGGAAGAGTGGTAGGAGATGAGATCAGAGGGAAGGAAAAATGGGAAAAGAAGCTGGAAGCTGTTATTTACTTGAATATGAATTGTCCCCATCTCCTTATTTGTGGATTTTTTGTTACCTGAATTAGGCAGGGGGAAATATACTGGCTCAGTGTGATAATAGCATCTGTTTTGATTTGGATGGAATCAGGATCTGATCTGCACAGAAACACAAGTATTCCTTGGAGAGTGAAGCAACATTTCCTTCTTTTTCAGCAAAGTTTAACTGATTTTATATCAGCGCCTGTAGTCTCTCCCTTCCTCTGGTATGTGGTCCTGTAGTAGTTCTACTAACACAAATGTGGTGGATGCAGTGAGACAGGCACTCAGCGTCCATTCAAAAGCCATTTCACTAAAATTCATCTAAAAACCATTTAGATTTCTAGCCCCAGAACTCATCTATGGCTAGATTAGATGCTCTTGCATGAGTCAGGAAGGTGAAAATGAGGCAGAATCACTTCCTGCTTTTCTCGCTCTCTGTTGCCCAATGAGCTTTTTCTGCAGTAAATGCCAGTATCTAGTCACCAGTTTCATGGGCGTGAGAAGGCAATTAGTTACAAAGGCAGCAGCAGGAATGGCTTTCAGGGCTACGTTAGCATGTTCATTGGCCTTAGACACTCTTGCCTCGATGGGCCCCTTCCTCCATTAAAAAAAAATTAAAAATTTTATGACTGTGTTGGGACGAAGATGAGTATATATTTTTTAAAATTTTTTATTTGCATAGGTTTTTGGGGAATAGGTGGTGTTTGGTTATATGAGTAAGTTCTTTAGTGGTGATTTGTGAGATATTGGTGCCTCCATCACCCGAGCAGTGTACACTGAGGCCAATTTGTAGTCTTCTTCTTTTTTTTTTCCTTTGAGACGGAGTCTCACTCTGTCACCCAGGTTGGAGTGCAGTCTCAGTTCACTCCCAAGGAGTTCCTTATTTTAATATTTGCTGAAAATTCTCCGTCACAATTTAAAAATATAATTATAAGAAAAATATCTGCTTCTGACTGAAAATTTAGAAAACACAGAACTATATAACATAGAAAAAAACCCAAGTCTACCACTGACAAACTATTATTAGGAATACTTCTTTTCATTCCGTGTTCTCTGCACATATGAAAGTATAAAATTGGAATCACACTGTATATACAGTTTTATATATTTTTTTCATAGTCACTTTAATAACAACACATATGCTATGTTACCACTATAGAATGTAAATTCAGGTTAGACAAGAGAATTTCACAAGTGTAATAAAGCATTCCAATTAACTGGGTGTGGTGGTGTGCACCTGTAGTCCCAGTTAGTCTGGAGGCTGATGTGGTAGGATTGCTTGAGCCTGGGAGGTTAAGGCTTCAGTGAGCCGTGATCATGCCACTGCACTCTAGAGCCTGGGTGACAGAGCAAGACCCCATCTCAAAAAAAAAAAAAGCTTACAAAGTAAGCATTTTGTCTGTTATCAAAGTTTGTGTACAGTATCTGGCCAAACCAGCTTGCTCATTAGTCGCTTTCATTATAGGTAATTTGTTTAGTCTCTTGTTTATGATTCTTCTGGAGAAAATTTAAAAAGTGTTCTTCATTTACCTTAGCATGAGCGCTTAAAATACGTATTTCTATTTCAAGATGACATTTAAAAATTAACGTAATATAACAGCAGCTAAAATATAATTCTGCAATTATAAAAGAGCTAAACTGGAGTTCACAAGTTATTCTCATGTTTACAATTATGATTCTGAAATAAATACTATTACTATGAAGCTCTATTGTAAGCTTTCTTGATTCGATTTAGACATGCATACATACACTTAAGAGTTGCAGGAGGCATTAAAAGTTGTTAATATATTCCATGCACGTTTCAGAAAGAGTTCTAAAAGAGCCAGCCAGTCCACAAGACAGGAAGAAGAAAAGTTAAATTAAAAAGTAAGGCAGATAGGACTACTAGATAACATACAAAGCATGTGAAATTCTTCAGCAAACTGGGAGTACTTCAGGGATGGCTGGCTATCTTCTTTAGAACTAATTTCTTCTTTTCTTTTTCCTTTTTTCTTTCTTTCTCTCTTTCTCTCTCTTTCTTTCTTTCTCTTTCTTTTTTTTTTTCTGTCTCTGTCTTTCACCCAGGCTGGAGTATAGTAACTGCTGCAACCTCTGCCTCCCAGGTTCCAGTGATTCTCATGGCTCAGTCTCCCAAGGAGCTGGGATTATAGGTATGCACCACCATACCCAGCTAATTGTGTGTGTGTGTGTGTGTGTGTGTGTGTGTGTGTGTGTGTGTGTATTTTTAGTAGAGACGGGGTTTTGCTATGTTGGCCAGGCTGGTCTCAAACTCCTGGCCTCAAGTGATCCATCCGCCTTGGCCTCTGAAAGTACTGGGATTACAGGAATGAGCCACCACACCTGGTCCTAATTTCATCTTTACAGTCTAAGAAGGTGGTTTTAAAGTTTTAACACCATCAAGTGGAATTAGGTGACATGTTTCTTTTATATTAACTTGATTTCCCCTGAATGACCTAGTTAGTGAACTAGTCACTAGTAATTTGGTCACCAGGCAAATCAGGCCTGCAAGAAAGGAAGCCAGTATTCAAAATACCATGTTATCATCTGAACCCACTCAAATAATTTATTTCCAACATAAACATGTAACTGCAATAATGGATGTCTAACTAAAGTAAGGTCCTCTCGCAAGATCAAGACAGCACCCTCCTTCCAAGGCTTAGGCTTTGCCCAGAATTCCTAATACACAGAACAGCCCGTAACAACAGTCATTGCTTCTACAACACATGTGCATCAGGAGAAGGGACATTTTAGCATTTCCTCTGCTCTTCCATTTGTATAATCCACATGGGACAATTGCTGGAAAGCCTGCCATTCCAATGAGAACAAATGGTGCCTCTTCAACTTTTCGAACAAGTTTGGATCCCTGATCTTTATCATAGGAAGAAAGGGAAACATCTGTGTCTGCTGACAAAGTGATTGCTTGAAGAATCTCTCTAGAGTTAGAAAATCTCTCACAATTCAACTGACGTCTATCTTACTTTTTATCTAATATTATATTGTAGTCATTTGCCATGTTATTAAACATTGTTGTAAATATTGCTCTTAATGCCTATATAATATTTTATCTTACAGGTGTATGACAATTTATTTAACCGTTCCCCTTCTTAGGATGTTTAGAGTGTTTCCTCGTTATTTTTTATGATAAATAACACTTACGAACATCTGCACATATAAATCTTTTACCAAAAATAAAATTGTTTCCCTAGGGTTCACGTAAAAGAATGGAGCGAGGTTTGAAGTTGTTGAACTCGATGGCGTCTTCTTCTTCTTTCCAGGCACCCTGCATTCAAATGACTTGGAAGAGCAGGTTCTCTGAGCCAGGATACTAAAGTCCCTGTTTAGGAAAGAGCCACGTTGTACCTTTACCCTACCACAAAGATACAGGTGAGAAAAACTGAGACCTGGGATGGTGGACCAAAGAGAGACACTGACAGAATGGGCTCTAGACTTCCAGAGTCTGGGAAACTTAGGCCAGATAAAGGCTAGTAGTCTGGCAGTTATTACTGGGAATCACTCTTACTCTACAGCTGGGCATGTGCCGTTCCTCCTGACCCTTAACTAGAAACTCCCTATGGATAACCTGGTTTCTCTTTCCACTGGGAAAATTGAGCACGCAGTATAGAGACCTTGCAGAAGCTCCCTCCACCACGTCTTACCCACTTGCCTGTCTCTATGCACATAAATATCTGTCTTCTTTTCTTTCAATACCATGTATAGGTTGACAACACTCACATTTATATCTCCAGCCCAGATTTCTCCCCTATGTCTTGACTTGATATCTAATTTCCTACATGATATCTCTCTTTGGATGTCTAATAATCATCTCAAATTTGTATGTCCAGTAGCAGACTGCTGATCTGCCTCCAAACCTGTTTTTCCTGTAGTCTTCTGCATATAAGTTAAGGGGAACGCCATCCTTTTACTTTCTCATGCCAAAAAACTTGGAGTCTCTCTCTGTCTCTCACACACCATATCCCATCCATCAGCAAATATTTGCATCATGTCTCACTGGATTACTGCAACCATCTCCTTGCTGATCTCACTGCTTTTCAGTCTATTTCACAACCCAGCAGTTGAAATAGTTCTTTTAAAACATAGGTCAGATCATGTCATTTCTCAAACCTACCAAATACTTCCATTTCACTTAGAGTAAAAGACAAAGCCCTTATAATGACCATACACAATCTGCCCCCTCCCCATCTCCTTACCCATCTCACTTCATGTCCTGCTATTTTCTCCTTTGTTTGTCTCTGCTGCAGCCACACTGGGCTTCTTACTGTTCTATAAATATGCCAGGCACTTTCCTGCCTCAGAGTCTATGTTCTTCCCATGCTTTCTGCTCTTCTTCCAGATTTCTGCAGAGCTCATTCCCTACCTCCTTTATGTCTTTACTTGTTCATTTTCTCATGCGACTTTCCTGACCACCATGTTTAATTGCAAACGCCTGCCCCCAACACTCCATGTCTCTCTTTCTACCTCATTTTTCTCTGTCATGCTTATCACTCACCAACAGACCATACTTACTTGGTTTATTGTCTGTCCCTACTCACAGACAGCTCTTTTATCTGTTTTGCTCATTGCTCTATACTTAGTACCTAGATAGTGCCTGGCACATATTTGGCGCTTCAAACACACTTGCTGAATAAAGTATGGGCATGCTATGAAAAGGCATAGATATGTAAGGACTTTGGGGTCAGGATTGTGAGAAGGTCATTGGCACCAAGATGTTTTCACTCAATTTTCTGAGTCCTATTACAGAATCTGGGCCAAAAATATAATACACCAAAGAACCAGAATTATCACAGGTGAATTAAACCAGGCCAATTGTCTTCTAGATCCTCTTAGGTATTTTTGTGAATTATGCATGTTATGGGAATTTTTAAACTTCTCTATACTAAAGCAAATTAGAATGCTTTGATAAAGCTTATTTTGAATTTCTCAGTCCTTCTCCTTGGTCACAGAATATGTCAAGGGGTTCTAGAAATAGAGTTACTGGGGGAAAGAAAGAAATGAACATGGAATTGAGTGACTTCTAAATTTCTAGATCCCTTGCATCTCATTTAAACTTTTGACAACTTTTGAGTCAAGAAATATTATTCCAGTTATGAATACATACCAGTTGAGGTCCGGGCCTGGTGAAATGGCTCACACCTGTAATCTGAGCACTCTGGGAGGCCAAGGCGAGGAGAGGGGTTGAGCCCAGGATTTTGAGACCAGCGTAGGCAACATAACAAGACCCTATCTCTACAAAAAATTAAAAGTTTATCTGGTCATGGTGACACACATCTGTAATCTCAGCTACTCAAGAGGCTAATCTGGGAGGATCACTTGAGCCTAAGAAGTCAAGGCTGTAGTGAGCCGTGATTGTGCCATAGCACTCCAGCCTGGGTGACAGAGCAAGACCCTGTCTAAAAAAAAAAAAAGCAAACTGAGGTTCAGAGAGAATTATTAATTTCTCCAATTTTGCACAGCCAGCAAAAGGCAGGCTTGGAATTCCATTCACTAACTAACTGAATAGTACAGGACCTAGACCAAACTTGTCCAACCCATGGCCCACAGACTGCATGCAGCCCAGGACAGCTAGGAATGTGGCCTAAAACAAATCTGTAAACTTTCTTAAACATTATGAGATTCTTAAACATTATGAGATTTTTTTGCGATTTTTTTTTTTTTTAGCTCATCAACTATCATTAGTGTTAGTGTATTTTATGTGTGACTCAAGACCATTTTTCTTCCACTGTGGCCCAGGGAAGCCTTGAACGCCCCTAACCTAGACTTTATAGCTAATATCTTGACAAATTAGGTGACTTAGGAGAAATCATTTAATATTTGTCTCAGTTGTCTGCCAAAAAGAATATGTAAATTCACTTCAGACACACACCTTAGAATAACCCAGGGTGATAATTTCAGGTTTTTCTGGCTCTTGTTTATTTCTTAGCTCCTTCAGTAGAAAGAAAATGTTCTAAATGTTAGGATCCACTGGGGCTGTTATGTTTCCTAGTTCAAATTTTTCAACTGTTGTTAAACCACAACAATTACCACAAGCACAGAGCCTCCTGGAACATTTTCCTAAGTAAAACAAATACTCTAGCTGTGTGAGGGTGTCAAGCAAAGCTAGAAATGGGACTCCTTGCTGGCTATCCATGTGAAGGGCTTTGTTTAAGGAAATGCTATGTTGCCAGCACAGTCACTTGTCAAAGACAATAGCTGTTGGCAGAGCATTAATATGTGAGGATTGGGAGAGCTGCCAGTGGAAGCAAACTCTTTTGTGGTGTGTACAATGTTGTGCTGGGGCATCAGCTGAAGTTCACCATTGATGACCATCTGAAAACTGCCTTCCACCCAGAGTACACACAAATGGACAACTCAGCAAATTGAAGAATGAATTTCTAGGGAGAAGCAACGTGGTGTAATTAATGGAAAAAGAAATAGAATAGAAGTGAAAACCCCCTCATTTTAATTCCAATGTTGTGACTCTGATACCTCCTTTAGCTTCCCTGCATCATTTTCCTCACTTACCCAGGCACTCATCCAGGCATCCAGCAAGTATTTATTGAATGCCAACTTGTATTCAAGGCACTGGGTCAAATGATGTGATCATTTCATTATTCTGCTTTATGTATGTTAGAGATAATAGTCCCATCTGCCTCAAATTGATGTAATGAGGATGAAAACCTAGTTTCCACTTTGGTAGAAATGGAAATATGTTTCCTTGTCTACTTCATGGATCTATTATGAGAATCATAAGAGAGAATTATGTGGGTATACTTAATGAACGTAAAGTGTTATATACATATGCAAAAAAATAAATACTTTGACCAGGATGAAACTTATATCATTGCTGAATATTACCTGGGGAGAGAGGCAGAGAGAGAGAGAGAGACAGAGACAGAGAAAGAGAGAGACAGAGAGACAGACAGAGACATAGAGAGAGACAGACACAGACGGAGAAAGAAAATGCTAATGAGATCCAGTGCCATTTAGCTATTCTTTACTTTTTTCAGTGAAAGCGAGACTTACAAAGATAAAAATAAAGGTTAGTTTCAATAATTATTTTTATAATTTTTTCAATAAAAATCCACAGATAAGAACCAAACCTGTGGTTCTCAAACTATACTCTTATACTGATTATCAGTAGTTTTAGGTGTTTGGGTTCTGAAATTCAACACTAGGACTGGGAGTCGAGAATTTTATCGCTAATATATCAGGATTAGGTTTTGTCACACATTAAAAAAATAAATAAATAAACTACCAAAGCCTAAAGCAAGCTGGAATTTGGGGGTTTCTTTTCTCAGATAAAAGGAGTTGGAAGAGAAACTATTTAGCTATAGCCACTCCATAATATCATCTGGGATCCCCAGGCTCTTTTCCCTATTATCTTAACACATGGCTTTTATTATTAAGGTCATCTCTGGGTTGCTGAAGCTCCAGTTATCACACCTGCATTGCAGGCCAAAATAAGAAGGAAATGCAGAAAGTATCACCCCCAGCTGAGTAAAATTCTGTTAAGTCGCCCTACTAGACATTTCATCTAGGAATTATGCTTTCATATCTTTGACAGAAATTAGTCACGCGGCTACAGTTAGCCACAGGGGAGACTGGGAAATGTAGTTTTTGTCTTGAGAGATATTCTGCTGGGATAAGAATCAAGATTAGGCAACTAGCTACCTTTTCCACATGAAATATTAAGGAAAAAAGATGTTAATGGATAGAATGTTCTCAATTACACGTTTTTCTCCATACATTTAACATATTCCTTTGGTTTTAAGAATATCATCATTCTATAATAGTATAAAATAGTATATGATTCAAAACAAAATTATATACTGGATATTTTTAACAATCTAAGTATTTATATTTCATTTTATCCTACAAAGAGCAACATGATTTTCAGTTGTTTTATCACATGAATACATTCGAGCCCCATTAATCCAAATCAAATAAAATTATAGAAGTCTAGAAATCCATCCTGTATGGAACCAAGCTAACAGCGTTCCATCTTCTAACAGCCTTAGCCCAGGAGCATTTACTAGTAAGCATATTTATTTGAATGTCAGCATAAAATAAAGCATCCCTGAGTTTTTCCCAACAGAGAAAAACGTCCTTGCACTGTGGCCACAGCATGTGTATCTTTCTACATCTGCCCTCAAGTTCCCAGCAACATGATTGTGCTCTGAGTGGAAGCCTCTTGGTGTTCTGTGTTGCCTTCATCCGTATAAGTGTATGTAGGTCTTTCTGTTCATTTAGAGTTTGCTCTTTTGTGTAACAGGGTCTCACTCTATCATCTAGGCTAGATGGAGTACACTGGTGCGATCGTGGCTCACTGCAGATTTGACTTCTTGGGCTAAACAGATCTTCCTGGCTCAGCCTCAGCCTCTGACTCCCAACCCCCAGGAACTACTGGTGCACACCACTATGCCCAGCTAATTTTTTATTTTTTAGAGATAGGGTCTCATTATACTTCCCAGGCTGGTCTGAAGCTCCTAGGCTCAAGTGATCCTCCCACCCCACTGTCCCGGAGTGTTAGATCATATCACGGTGTCGGTTACTGCACCCAGACAGAATCTGCCTTAAGACTTTAAAGAATTCTGAGCAATAGCGTCTGAGGCACTTACTCCCTAACCTAACGAGCATTACAAACCAACTGGGTTATGAAAGAGCAGCAGCCATCCAAAACTGTCCTGATTGGGGAAGTGAACTCTGCATGCCACAAAGCCGGAATGGCAGCCAAATGAGAAACATATGCTCTGGATTCTGATGCAAAGTTTTTATTTCTTTAAAAACAACTACATTAAAGTGACATAAACTTAAACTTAATCCAATTTGAACCTTCCTGGCAAACAGTATGAATTTTGGACGAAATATTTTGGAGAAATTTGAAATATCTACTATGTTATGTGACCTCAGACAAACAACTTAACCACATCAAGTTATTGTTATTATGTGAATAATAACAATAGTGTCAAATAGTAATAATAATGTCAAAAGAATGGACAGTCTTTTTGAAGATTACTGTGTCAAGATTGTAAGTTACATTAGAAAGACACACGTGCTGGCCAGGAGCGGCGGCTCTCACACCTGTTATCCCAGCACTTTGAGGTGGATGGATCACCTACAGTCAGGAGTTCAAGACTAGCCTGGGCAACATAGCGAAACCCCGTATCTACTAAAAATAAAAAAACAGCTGGGCATGGTGGTGGACACCTGTAATCCCAGCTACTTGGGAGGCTGAGTCACGAGAATCGCTTGAACCCGGGAGGTGGAGGTTGTAGTGAGCCAAGATCGCTCCATGGCACTCCAGCCTGGATGACAGAGAAAGACTCCAAAAAAAAAAAAGAAAAAAAAAAAAAAAAGAAAGGAAGAAAGGGGGGGGGGGGGGGGGGGAAGGAAGGGAAAGATACACATGCTGTGGCCACAGTACAAAGACGTTTTTCTTGGTTGGGAAAAATTCAGGGATGCCTTATTTTATGCTGATGTTCAAATCAATATTCTAAGTTATAATAAGGCTGTTACATTAAATTCTTGATACAGTAATCTTCAAAAAGTATTATTATATTATTAAATAAGTGTACATAAAATAACTTACTGGTCATTCTCTACCTAGTGCAAGAATTTTGTCACTAACCTGCTAAAATTCTTTTAGCAAGACTTTTAATTAGAGGTCAACAATTTACTCACTCTAATGAGGGTCTTGAATTCTACAATCTGTAATAACCTACTTGACGTTGGGCCTTATTAGCTTAGATTCTTTCTTTTTCCTTGGGTCGTTCCTTAATTCTGGGCATTTTGCTGCCCGTTATCTCTCTCTTTAAAGGATGGCAAAAGGACATAGCAACAATTCTGGTAAACAGAGCAAATGGAAATGGAAATGAGCCAGAGGTGTGCTCAGTAGAATGTCATGTCATGCATTGATCAAATGGCACAGAGAACCCAGGCTCTGGAATCAAGAGTGGGAAGCTATTGTCATAACCTATTCTACATTGGCCCTTAACTTGACTCTTAACAAATCATACAACCTCAGAGACTTCATCTATAAATTGAAAGTGTTAATATCATATATATTTTAAGATTTTTTGGCCAGATGCAGTGGCTCATACCTGTAATTCCAGCACTTCGGGAGGATCACTTGAGCTCAGGAGTTAGAAACCAGTCGGGGCAACATAGTGGGACCCTGTCTCTACTAAAAATAAAAAAAACTAACCAGGTGTGGTGGGGTATGCATGTAGTCTGAGCTACGCAGGAGGCTGAAGCAGGAGGATCTCTTAAACCTGGGAAATCAAGGCTGCAGTGAGCCATGATCAGGTCACTGCACTCCAGCCTGGGTGATAGAGGGAGACCCTGTCTCAAAAAAACAAACAAAAAAAATTTGTCAGGATTAAATGATATTACCTATAAAGTATTGTGGGCAATGTATTAAATGTTGCCTATTACTATTAATCAACACCATTGTGAGATATCTCTATATATTAACAACAGCATCCTCCCAAATTCTGAAGGCCCATTTGTTTCAAACAGTATTTGATTCAGTGCAATTCTAGTACAATAGAATACTCCTAGAATGATAATAATATGACTAAATTTGTTTCTAGTTCATTTCAATAAGAAAATTTAGACTTCGTTATCTATCTGTCAATGCTTTAATCCATAGTTAATTCTGAGTCCCTCGCCACTTTTACATTGTCCTTTTTGGGTGTCTTTCATAGCCCTGTGGCTTTAATGCTTTGCTCTCTTCCCAATTCACAGTTCAGTTTCATCAGCACTCCTGTTTCCTGTTTTGTCACTGTCTAGGCTGCTTGTTTTGCACCTCGAACTCCTTCCTCTTCCTCTTCAAAGGATATCATCAACATTTCCAGTAGGGATGGGCAATGCCACAAGCATTTCTTGCTGCAGCTCTTCCTTTTCTTTCTTTTTCTTTTTTTAACCTCCTTTGAACTTTCATGAGCTTCCTGTAATGACTGTGTCTCTGTTTCAGCTATTTCAGTATTTCTGTGGCTTTTGATTTTGATCTGGATTCATGTCTTCCAGCCAAAACCATCTCAAACAAGTAGTTTGAGGTTTTTGCTGGAAGGTAATTTGAATTTGTTTACATGGCCACCAACTCCCAATTTTAGATGTCTTGAGATTTCTGGAGTAGAAGAGTGGCCTTACCAGATTACCTTTCTTTTATTAGCACTATTATTAGCAGAGATGGGCTCTTTTATTTATGAGTTCATCATGCTTCTTATAATTCTAAATAATTACTACTAAATCAGGAGAATTAGGAAAGTCTTTCATTTCAGCAGGATTGAAAAAAGGTTAAAGTCAACCACAGACATAGATATAGCAACATGATTTGATATACGTACATCAATAAGAATAGTCACGCACATACATAAGCAAAAACACACAACTATTCCTTTACAATTTTCTGGCATCTTTTCTGCAAGTAAGCAACAAATACAAACTGGATATGAATAAAGTAACTCAGCAGATGACAAATGACCTCTTCCTCCTTCTCCTCCTCCTTTTTCTTGTTTTGCCATCATTGTTTAGGTGAAAAGCAAAACAAGTCCCAAGTATTTCTCAGATTGCTCTCAAATTATTGGGCTCTGTGGCATGTGCATTTGAATGTTCATTCAACAAATATTCACTGAGCACCTACTGCGTCCCAGGTCCTCACAATACATCCGTGTACAAAACAGACCAGATCCCTGCCATCTGGAACCTCGTACTTGGGTGAGTGATCAGTTTCCAGAATCAGACAGTCTGCTCATTTGAGAAAACTCCTGTGTGGTTCAAGATTCCAGAGGAGAACACTGAGACAGGAGCGGACTGGGTTTATCACATGCCCCATCTTGTGGTTTCCTAACAGGCCAAATGCAACACAGAGAGCGGTATTGCTCACTCTTCCTGTTTCTGTCACTCAGACAGGAGCTAGATAGTTCCTTTCCTACCAAGCTAAGACTTTTGCTCTCATCAAGTGAGAGGGTCCCTCTTACCTTACAATATTTCTGACCTGAACCCTGGCAACCAGAAATCTACTTTTGTTGTTGTTGTTGTTTTTGTTTATTTGGGACAAAGTCTTGCTCTTGTCCTCCAGGCTGGAGTGCAGTGGCGCCATCTCAGCTCACTGCCACCTCCCTCTCCCAGGTTCAAGTGATTCTCCTGCCTCAGCCTCCTGAGTAGCTGGGATTACAGGCGCCTGCCACCATGCCTAGCTAATTTCGGTATTTTTAGTAAAGATGGGATTTTACCATGTTGGCCAGGCTGGTCTCAAACTCTTGACCTCAGGTGATCTGTCCACCTCGGCCTCCCAAAGTGCTGGGATTACAGGTGTGAGCCACTGCACCTGGCCCACAAATCTACTTCTATCTCTCACCTTGCCTTGACTATCACCACAAGACAGAATAGTTCCCCTGAGAGACTTTCATTTGCTCTGTGGTATCACTCTTTAGACTGCCTGAGATATATACTGGAAAATGCCACCTCTTAAAAGCCACCAGTAAGTTCTTAATTAAATCCACACTTTAGTCTTTTATCCTTTTGATTTCTATGGTAAAGAAGAACATAGGCCCTATATTTGCTACTCATATCTCCCATTCATTTGTGTGTGATTAAGTAGGGTTTTTAGTTTACATACAGCTATAAAGCATTTTCCAAGTCTTTTAAATATTATCTAGTTTGCATGAAATAATGATGTAGGAGTGAGTATGTTTGGGTTTTGGCTATAAATGGTTGGAAATATTTCGAAAGATCCACTCTCTTCTGAGCTCTCTTACTGTTCTTGTTTTCAACTAACAGAAATTGGAAAATAAAGATTGTGTGGGTATAAAATGAATGCTTGCAATGTTTGTCATTTTTGGAACTCTATTTCTGTGGCTCTTGACTTTTTTTTTAAAGATAGCTTCACCTAAAAGTTGCTAAGGCCAGGCCAGAGCCCTTCTTATAAACAAATGACAAGGGACATGATAGCCCATAATGAATTCAATCTGGGCTTTCTGTGACGCTGTATGTGGATAAAAAGTAAAAGCTAATTTTGAGTACAAAGAAGATGAATAAAGCCTCTTGCCACTAAGATAATTAAGAGAAGACTCTTGGTCTTCTCAGGCAACATCATTCTATGCAGCTGGACCCATGCCCTTCCACAGATGGGAACAATGCCATATGGTTAGGGAGCTTGGCTGTTACCCAAGTGGCTCCTATTCAGTTCTCCATTTGGGCAAGAGTTGAGAGGAGATGGAGAATAGTATTTGGAAGAAATCCTGGGTTCAAGTCCTGCCTCTACCACTTATTTGCTATGTGCTTTCTTAGTAACCTGAAGCAATGAATAACAGTACTCACCTCATAGAGTTGTTGTAAGGTTTAATTAAGATAGTCCACATAATGCATGCTGCCTACCTGGCACACAGTAATAGGTGGGAGATATTATTACTGTGATGATGATGATGGGTGTCCAGGGAGAGACCAGTCTGAATGTACCTGGAGAGACTCAGTGGGTTACTGGAAGTCAAGAGTCACAAATGTGAATCAAGCAGCAACTTTAGAAGGTGATTGGCAGGGCAAATTGGCAGGGATTGTTAAGAAAGATACAGAGAATGCTGGTAAAACCAGGAGGAATAAGGATGTCTTTTTCTCTTATTGGAGCGAAGAGGACATTACCTGGTCTGTATCCAACTAGACAAGGGCCTGAACCTTAGAGAAGATGTTGAACCCCACTAGCATAGTTAAGGTCAAATGAGGCAAAAGTGTTTTGGTTTTCTGTTTATTTGTCTGGTTTGGGATATTCCTGGAAAGGAATTTTATGGATTTTGCTCTTCTAATATCTGACTTCTGTGTAATGGAAGAGAAAGAAATAGCACTCCAGTAGACCTTTATAATGCCATACACATATGAAGTGAAACAAGAAGACCCTGTGAAGGATGATAGGAATGACACATCTCGTAGTAGGGACACAGCCTTCCCTACTAAAGGAATAAATTTCCTTCCAAACTTATTACAGTTATATAAGCTATAAAATATGTTGCTATAAAATGACTCATCTATTTGAAAATCCTGCTACATAGAGTTTGTATAGTTAGAAAACTGGTATGTGAAAATGTGAAAGTTGGCAAGAATCAAGAAATAGTTTTTTAGTATCTATTGTGTGTACGGTATTATTACATAATCACAGAATTATGCTATTATTTTGCTTTATGCATAGGTTTGCATTACCTAGTCAATATTTAACTGATTTATTTAACCTTTGTAAAAAAAAAAAAAATTCAGAATCTCATACTGGGTCTTAGGTAGTATATACAGTAGTAGCTCCCCCCTTATCCATGGTTTTGCTCTCCATAATTTCAGCTACCTGCAGTCAACCGCAATCTGAAGATATTTAAGGGAAATATTTTGGAAATTAACAACTCATAAGTTTTAAATTGTACACCATTCTGAGTAGTGTGGTGAAATCTCACAACATTCTACTCCATCCCTTCCAAAGGGGAATCATCTCTTGGTCCAGTTATCTGCACTGTAGATGCAACCATCTAGATTATCAGATTGAAAAAACATAATATAGACAGTCTAGGGTTCAGTACTATCCATAGTTTCAGGCATCTACTAGGGGTCTTGGAACATGTCCTTCAAGGATAAGGGGGAACTATTCTATTCATAAATACATAGCATTTTAAAGCTGGAAGGACTCAGAAGGGAATGAAAGTCAGTGCCTTAGACTTTCCTTCAAATGCTAGGTAATGTCCTAAGCATTTGAGTTTTTGACATTTTAAATTATTTTTAAAACACTTTATAAAATAAGTTTTTTTGTCAAATATATTAGTGCTCACCAAATCCCCACCTATTATAAGAATTTACTCATCCTAGCAATGTCAACTTTAGGAAGCACAGAATAGAAACTGAGGTAATATACATGACTTATTCAAGGGGAATGGCATTAATCAGTCAACAGAGTGAGATAATCATATTATCTCACTCTGTTGTGAGCATCTGAAAAAATAAGAAGAGCATCTGAAAAAATAAGGCCTCTCATATGACCTGTTTGTTTATTTCTGTTCCCAGACGGCAAATATTTTCTGAATGCTGCCCAGCTCCTCTTGGGGTAGATAAATGTTAAAACAGAAAAAAAGTGGCAAGGTGCTTTTGTTCAGTGTGGGCCCATGGGGAAAAGTCCTATATTTTCAGTTTGTTGCTATGAAGGCAGCCAGCAGTGAGCTCAGCCGACATTGTTGTGGGATGGTACTATGACATCAATTAACGGAAAACTGAATGTTGAAATTGTACAGCAGAGGAAGAGAAAAGCGGGAGGACAATAACAAAATTTGCCAAACAGAAAATCACAAAGTCCGCATAGGAAAAGTATAGTTTTCAAACTCCAGAAGGTATTTGCAAACAACAGTGAGCAAGCTATGAATCTTGTTTTCCCATAGGCCCTACCATCAGTAGAGATCCCAGGGAGAGCAATTTACCTGCACATTTTGCCAGGGAACAAGGGAAGGCGAGTCAAACTATCTGGGGATTTAGCTGAGCTTTGAAATAACCGAAAAAATGGGCCGGGCGCGGTGGCTCAAGCCTGTAATCCCAGCACTTTGGGAGGCCGAGACGGGCGGATCACGAGGTCAGGAGATCGAGACCATCCTGGCTAACACGGTGAAACCCCGTCTCTACTAAAAAATACAAAAATCTAGCCGGGCGAGGTGGCGGGCGCCTGTAGTCCCAGCTACTCCGGAGGCTGAGGCAGGAGAATGGCGGGAACCCAGGAGGCGGAGCTTGCAGTGAGCTGAGATCCGGTCACTGCACTCCAGCCTGGGCAACAGAGGGAGGCTCTGTCTCAAAAAAAAGGAAATAACTGAAAAACTGAGCTTCGATTTTTAGAGTTTATCACGTAGGATTTCTAGGATTGTAAGGTCCTCACTGTAGAACTTCTGAAAATAATCAGATGAATTGAAATTAAAGAACTAATGGCCTTAATTGTGTCTAAATAGGAATGAAGTAACAATGACCATCATCATGAGCTATTCTCTTCTATGATTCTGGACGGTCTTTTTTTTTTTTTGTCTGTTCAGAGCTTCCTGCTTTGTGTTTGTCTAAGCAGGGAGGAAAGCCATTGTTTGAACTTTGCAATAACAGATTGCAAGCTAAGGCTTTTCTACACTTTGTTTAATTTTCCTGAAATGTTCCTTTTTACAGAAAAGATCTGTTGTTGACCTAGCATGCTTTTTGTCTTACTCAATACTCCCCTGGGGATATAGTTAAAACAACACTTAGCTGTGATTCTCCTGGGTGGAGAAGGGTTTGGTGGTGGTAGTGAAACTAAAGCACAGATTTGAGCAACTGTGGGTTGTTGACTTTATGCTAGCCTTTCATAAAGAGAAACCTCAAAACTCCGCGGCCATTCAGCAAACAGTGTGCGTTTCTTCTAAGCCTGGCTGACTTTGCCCTGGCTTTCTTCAGGCTAGAATGATCCTAACCGTCAATGTCTTTGTGTCATGATGCAGAAAGTTGGCTAGGACATAGGAGGATAGTGCTGAAGTACAACTTCTGAGCTGGGAAGGGAATCAGGCAGAGAAGTAAAGCTCTACACAATGGCTAGTGCTTCTCTATTATGATGTGTGTTCCAACAGAGGTCAATCGTGCATTGTCTCTAGGGAGTGAATACAGCATATTATTTTGGGTTAGAAATTGAGATTTCTTTTGGTGGTAAAATATACAGAAAATAGAAGCTCTTTGTACTTGATTTCTTTGAGTTTATTTAAATACCTTCAAAGGCATTCTTCTATGAGAAGGAACATGACATAATAGGTCTCTAAAAATGAAACCGTTTTAGTGATAGAAATGTTCAATATCAAATCCATTATAGCCACTAGGATAGGTTACCAAAGTTTTTAAAAATTCTTGTGTGCAGTGAACTTTGTTGATTGCCTACTCAGCAAGAAATCTTCTCCCTTGTTCCTAATGAACCTCAATTTTGCTTTCCTCCCTTCTAGTCATGTGCCTGGGACGGATTGATCCCAGCTCCAGAAAGGCATCTGAATGGTCTAAGTAATACCATCCATCTGTCAGTAATAGATTCAGAAAAGTGATTCAAGTCTGGCCAATGAGATGTATGCAGAAGAGTGCTGGGTATTCTGGAAAGTTATCCCTTGTCATTCAGAGATCCACAGGAATCCAGCCTTTTGCTCCTTGAATGGGAGTAAGGAAGCACATAATTCCAGTTGCTCTTCCAGTCATCCCAGACCACAGTCCCGCTTTAGCCATCCCATAGCCATTATATATCTACAAGGGGAAAGCAATTGAGGCCAACACTGTGGATCCTTGTGACATAACCAAGCCAGTGAATCAATCAATACATTTATTTATTGTTTGAGCCATTGTAGTTGAGCTTACGTTACTGGCAGCTGAAAGCTGAAAGTTATTCTATCTGCCAGTCCTCATCTTGCACATCTCTTAGTTTTGTTCTCATCTCTCCTTTTCCTCTTTTTCACACATAAATCCCAATCTTTGTTCCAACTCACACTGTCAACACTCTGACCTTTCCCTCTTGCCCTCTTTGCCTCTTCTGTCTGTTCCTCTCCCTTTTGCCCTTCTTTCTGCCAGTGCTACCCACAGGTATATCTTAAATCTTAATATCCATAGCCATGACCAAAGACTAGGACCACCACTAGGTATAACTGGATTAGGTGGAGTTTTGCTCCTTTGCCCTCCTTTGTACTTTGGACATCAACATCCGTCACCTCCCAGCAATTCTCTCCACTGTGCGCCACTCCATATAACAAAAAGCCTTGTGTGCTCTGAAACATCCACCGAAAAACTCTATTTTCACTAAAATTCCTTTGGTGATAATGCCTTAACATAGTGGCTTCCAAAGCTTTTTTAAACCAAAACCCACATTAAGTATCCTCACTCAGTATACACATAATATACACATAGGCACTTGATATAGTTTGGATATTTGTCCCCACCCAAATCTCATGTTGAATTGTAATCCCCAATGCTAGAGGTGGGGCTTGATGGGAGGGTGTTTGGATCCCTCATGGCTTCCTGCTGTCTTCACAATAGTGAGTTCTTGAGAGATCTGGTCATTTGAAAGTGTGTGGCACCTTCCCCCTCTCCTTGCTTCTGCTGTAGCCACGTGACATACCTGCTTTCCTACTTTCCTTTTGCCTTCTGCCATGATCGTAAACTTCCTGAGGACTTCCCAGAAGTCAAGCTGATGCTTCCTGTAAAGCCTGCAGAGCTGTGAACCTCTTTTCTTTATGAATTATCCAGTCTCAGGTATTTCTTTATAATGCAAAAGGAAAATAAACCTTGAGGCCCCAAATCACTAAAGCTAAATGGAAAAGTCAAGCTGGGAACTGCTTAGAGCAAACCTGCCTCCCATTCTATTCAAAGTCAGCCCTATGCTCAGTGAGATAGACGTATATCTGATTGCCTCCTTTGGAAAGGCTAATCAGAAACTCAAAAGAATGCAACCATTCATTTGTCTCTCACCTATCTGTGACGGGGAAGCCGCTTCCTGCCTTTGCTTCTAGTTGTCCCGCCTTTCCAGACAGAACCAGTGTACTTCTTACATATACTGACTGATGCTTCATGTCTCCCTAAAATGTGTAAAACTAAGCTGTGCCCCAGCCACTTTGGCCACATGTCATCAGGACTTCCTGAGGCTGTTCCACAGGCTCATCTTCAACCTTGGCAAAATAAACTTTCTAAATTAACTGAGACTTGTCTCAGATTTTCGGGGTTCACAGTAGCAAGGCAAGAAGGGACTAACACAAAACTGCAGAAAAAGTTTTATGAAACACACTTACCTTTACTACCAGTGATACATTCTGATATTACGTATTCTGTTCTATTTCATTTTTAAAAAGTGTTTGTCTGTACTCACTAAATTGATATCATGGATAGTCGTTGTGACCACCAAAAACACTTCCTTTACCCACAGCAGAAACTCTGGTGGTCGTGTGATAAACTTGTCAAAAAGTCCTTGAGGGTAATTAGAGTCATACTTAAACCTGAATAAAATGACAGCCAACACCAACTAAAAGAGGTTCTGTCTTTGTCAATTTGTATACATTTTTTCCCCTAAAAAATGAAGAGTGACTGAGAATATATGAATGCTGACACCTGATGTGTCCCTGGTAATTTTAGGGAATCTTTCTGAAATGATAAAAGTGTTTAAGAAACATCATTATAGTTATTTCTGAAAGTAAAGATGTTTCCTGCAAAAGCTATTTGAGTCCCAGAGCCAATTTATTGATTGGTTTTATGTTTGACTTTTTAGAGCCCATTAAATGTATCTATTTGGTTATTCATTTGGCAGCCATGCTACTTCTTTGTGAGCTGGGAATGGCAGATTATCTATAAGAACCATTTTTATGCTATGGATCGTGGTAAAAATGTGTTAGCTTTCTTGTTGATAACTACTTGTTATCAGCTAGAACCACTTTTACAGCCTGTACCATATGAAGGCTGCACATATAAAATCCATAGCATGTTTGAAAGTCACATTATATCTAGAAAAGTCCTGTATAAACTGGAAAGCATTATGTAAACACAAAATATTATTTTTATGCATTTTTTAAAGTAATAAACTCTTGCCTAAGAAGTCAGTCATCCCCATGGTTAGAACATGTCTCCCAAAGTTCATGTGTTGGAAACTTAATTGCCATCGTAACAATATTAACAAGTGGGGCCTTTAAGAAGTGATTAGGTCATGAGGGCTTTGTCCTCATGAATGGACTAATGTTGTTATCGTGGGAATGGGTTAGTTGTAGTGAGCCCCCTTCTCCTTTCTGCTTCATGCGCGCCTTTCTGCCATCCATTCTTTTGCCATGGAATGACTCCTGCCAGATGCCAGTACTATGCTCTCAGCCTTCCTGGTCTTCAGAACCATGAACAGAATACATTTCTTTTTTAAATAAATTACCTGTCTCTGGTATTCTACTATAACAGCAGAAAATTGACTAAGGCCTTCATGAATTTTGAAAGCCAATGAATTTTAATGTTTTCACTAATGGTACTGAGTTCTATAAATGTTTTTCCCCACCCTCTAATTGATACACACACATGCACACACACACACACGCATGCACACACACACACATATGCACATACACATTAGACTTTTAAGCCTATATTCAATACAATACAGGCTGGTTGCTAATTTACAAACCCCATTTTCTCTTTTATAAGATATATGAGGAAGTAGGTTTTCTTCTCTATATAGTTATAGTCGTGGTGTGATGTGCCCAGAATTATTATGAGATATGTTAAATGGTACAGTATAGCTTTAGTAGTTAAGGCAAGGTTTTGGAGACAGAAAGACTCCAAATGCAATTTTACATTTAACAAGCTCTGTGAATTTGGGTGAGTTACTTAACCTTCTAAGCTCTGATGTTCCTCATCTGTCAGATGGGGATAATATAATTCACCTCACAAAGATGTTATAGAATTGAATTTATCTCTACTCATTAAATTTATTTCATCATTTACTAATGGGTCATGACCACCAAAAACACAGGCTTAACCCCCAGAAGAAATTCTGACATTAAGAATCATGGAGCCAGGTGCAGTGGTGCATGTCTGTAGTTCCAGATACTCAGGAGACTATGGCAGGAGGATGGATCGCTTGAGCCCAGGAGGTGGAGGCTGCAGTGAGTAGTGATTGTGCCACTGCGCTCCAGCCTGGGCAACAGAGCGGGACTCTGTCTCTAAAAAAAGAAAAAGAAAAAGAAAAAAAGCTGATTTAAAACATTGTGGGCATATTACAAACCTTCAATGTATGTGTGTGTCAAGTACTTTGGACTTAGCACAGCACACTTAGCATTTAGCACATAATACCTAGCAATAGCTTAATGAAAGGTAGCTTAACAACAATAATTAATGATAATTGTGACATGTTTATTTCATCACACCTTCACTGTGAATAAATGTAGAGATCTAGGACATGGTACCTCTTGCTTTCCCTTTGGTGCTGAAGCTTCACTCCACTGCTTCCCAAATCTATGTGTCCACCTAGAAATGGGTCAGGGTTGCTGAATCGTAGAATAATAATACAGCAAAATTGCTAAATCTCTGAGGGGTGTGTGTGTGTGCGTGTGTGTGTGTGTGTGAGAGAGAGAGAGAGAGAGAGAGGGAGAGAGAAGGGGGGATGGGGGAGGGAAGCAGTGCTTGTCTCTTTCTTCTTGCTAAAGACACTTCCTTAAAAATAAATACACTGGAAAATAATGACAGGAAACTTTACAAAATTAAAAGAGGATGTCAGGAAGTACAGGATGTGAGGCTGTTTTCATTTCTGTCAGTATTTTCTTATTCATATATATTTATAACTTTAAAAAGCATAGAAGTTCACTATTTCTTCTCCTTAAGATCAAGTCTATATATATAAAAAACCTGTGACCAAAAAAACCCCACTTAATACTTTCCATATTATACTTTCCAGCTGCAATTAAGTATCTGATCTGACTAAATTATTGGGCAACTGAATAGAATACTTGTCACACTCATTCTCTATTTCTAAAAAATGTTGCAGACCAGGCACAATGACTCACATCTGTAGTCCCAGCAATTTGGGAGGCCGAGGTGGGACGATTGCTTGAGGCCAGAAGTTAGAGACCAGTCTGGACAACAGAGTAAGACCCCATCTCGACAAAAATATTTGTTTGAAAATTAACAACAACAGCAGCAACAACAACAACAAAAAGTTTGCATTCTCAGACAGTTCATACCAATATGGGAAGGATATAAAAGTAAAATACCTTGAAGCAGCAATGGATAAGAAAAGTTTGGTCTTTTTTAAAAAAAAATTTTTTTTGATTATTACTTCTCTCCCAGAAGACAACTTTCAAACATAGGAAATTAGGCAAATCAACGAATGCTCAAAACTGAAAACCCACTTCCCCCTTTAAGACTGGAGGGTACAGAAATATCAGTACTTTCAATGCTTTAGCAGTCATGTGAATGGTGAGCATTCTATGTTTTTCCACATGCACAGCAAATGAGCACGCTGCTTGCAACTTTTTCTCCATGAAATGGGGATCTGCATCCCACCGTAGTTACTGAGCAGTACGTTTCCTCTCCAACATTGAAATAGTTTATCTGCAAACAAATTTCTAAAGTTCCTATTTGGCTGGAAGCCAAAATAAACCAAAACTGTTTTGCTGTCCTCGCTTTGCTGAACAGATAGATGTAAAAGGTTGTAGGTGGGCTTCTCTTTATTGCTGTACTTGACTTATTAACACCTTGAGACTCGAAGAATAAAGTGTACTTCATCTTGTAAAAGTTTATGATCTAAGTCAAACAATTCAAAAGGTCCTAATTTAGCTGCATTTAAGGAGCTTTAATTCAAAGAGACAGGAAGTTGCTTCATATTAAAAGTAGCCTCTTCTGTACTTCTTAATAAAATTCCCTATGAAAATATTTATGGCACACATATGTTATTTTCATCATTCCTTCCTTGGGGAAACCACTATTCCCTGCTTCCACATGGTTTCAGAGGGGCTGCCAATCGCTGTACCCTACCCCCACTCCAGCCACACTGGGAGCATAGGACACAGGCCTGCCCAACCCGAAAATTATCTGTTCCTAAAATTAAAATACTAATGTTGAGATAGATGTATTTCTTTCCCCGGGGATGCTAAGCTAGGGCAAGAGATCCCAGAGCTACCAGCTGCCATCTTCATCACCCTGCATGGAGAAGGTAGAGCAGGTCCAGCCACAGAAGGAGAAAATGGCAGAGACAGAGGAGCAAAAGGAGAAGGAAGAGGAAGAGGAAGACAGGGAGAATGGGGAGGAAGGAAAGAGGAAAAAGAAGGGGAAGAGCGGAAGGGGTAGGAAGAAGGAAAGAAGTGTAATCTAACCTCCACAGAGCTATGATTGAAGCCAACTGATTCCTGAACTTCCTAGATACCTGACTCAACCAATTTCCTTCTCCATTCAAATTAGTTTTAAGAATACTGCAATGGAAACAGGAGGAACTAACAAAGTAGCTGGTGTTCATTCATTCATTCAGCAAATATTTATTGCATGCCTACTATATTCCAGGCACTAAACAGGCATAGAGTCGTGATGTGCAACATACAGTCCTTGCCCTCATTGAGCTTACAGCTTGGTTAGGGAAAAAAATATCACACACACACACACACACTCAATTGGAATATATGTATATATATTCAATTTTTAAAAAGAGTAGAGTACTGTGAAATAGCATTAGAAGAGAATTAGGGAGCTATGCTTACAGTATCACTAGAATAATCACATTTAAAAATACGGAATGCGCCGGGCGCGGTGGCTCAAGCCTGTAATCCCAGCACTTTGGGAGGCCGAGACGGGCGGATCACGAGGTCAGGAGATCGAGACCATCCTGGCTAACACGGTGAAACCCCGTCTCTACTAAAAAATACAAAAAACTAGCCGGGCGACATGGCGGGCGCCTGTAGTCCCAGCTACTCAGGAGGCTGAGGCAGGAGAATGGCGTAAACCTGGGAGGTGGAGCTTGCAGTGAGCTGAGATCCGGCCACTGCACTCCAGCCTGGGGGACAGAGCGAGACTCCGTCTCAAAAAAAAAAAAAAAAAAAAATACGGAATGCATGCATGGTGGTTTGGGAGTCCAAGTCTAACAATCTGAGAGATGAGGCAGCATGGAAGAAATAGAGAAAACGTCCTTCTGGTTAGGAGACCAGGATCCTCATCCTAGCTCCATGAAAAACTGCAGAGGTTTTCCTCATCAGCAAAGAGGTAATACCTGTCTTTCATTATTTCTCCAGGGTTATAATGAAAATCAAATGATCAAATACACCTGATTCATATTTGAAAAGAAGAGTACAGTATATGGTACTGTGGTAGGATACCAGGGTACATGTGGTAGGAAGACTAACAGGACACCTGGGTGTACCCAGTTCAGAAGCCTGGGCACGTCCCACAGTCAGGGAGGAACTGAAGAGGAAGGCTGATGGCACACTAATGGTGGATGAGAGAACCGCTTTGCATATACAAAGGACATACAACACACTCCTTATTTACTTATTTTATCCTTTGGCGTGTTAATGAGTACATTTTATATGAGACGACAGCTCTCAATGATGTTTAAGACAATAATTTTTAAAAACCACTTGAGGTATTTTTACTTTTTATTTCCCACATGCCTTTTGTGCCTTCTTTACAAGACATTTTAGGTCATTTTTAAACCAAAATCAAAGACGACACCCTCATTTCTCTAACTTTTGGAAATCCAATTATAAAAATAATACACTAATATTGTGAGATATTCAAATAGCATAGAAGGCTATATAGCGAAAAGCCCCTCTCGCGGTCACGCCTACTCTCCTTGCCCAGAGATAACTAATCTTAACAGTTTTCTCAATTCTTTCACAAATTATCTGCATATTGGAACTGAGTCTTCAAAACTGAGTAGTAGTAGCCATTTGGCCACTCACAAAGGGAAGGGTTTATTAAATTATATTAGAAAGTATTAATTGGCATGCCAGTGAATGGGCACAGCAACTGGGCATTTAATGGCCAGCTCCAAACGGAAAGCCTTGGCTGTGCAGCACCCATCTGTGGGTGCTATGGTTTGAATCTGCGTCTTTGCCCAAATTTCATGTCGAACTGCAATTCCCATTGTTGAAGATGGAGCCTGGTAGGAGGTGATTGGATCACGGAGCTGGTTTCTCACGGTTTAACATCATCCCCCTTGGTGCTGTTGTGGAGATAGTGAGTTCTCATGAGATCTGGCTCTTTAAAAGTGTGTAGCACGTCTCCCGCTTCCTGCTGCTTCTGGCCTGAAGTGCTGGTTCCCCCTTCACCTTCCGCCATGATTGTAGTTTTCCTGAGGCCTGAGCAGATGACGCCATGCTTCCTATACAGCCTGTGGAACGTGGGCCAATTAAACCTCTTTATAAATTACCCAGTGTCAATAAATAAATAAATAAATTACCCGGTGTCAGGTATTTCTTACAACAGTGCGAGGATGGACAAATACAATGGCCAAGCTTACCCTGAGGACAGTTAGGATGGTGTTTTTTGGTTTATAGCTGGGCCCAAGGTCAAATAGCTGGTACCCTTTCAAAACCCACAAATCTTCCTCACTTACAAGCTTGTGTTTGTTCTTTGTTCCATTGTTATAATCATTTTGCTTCCATCTCTGTATCACAACTGGGTATTGAGGATGTTCATTTGGCAGGTAGAGGCCCTAACCAAAGGGTCCTAAATAATAGCTTCATGGATATCTTGTTATTAAGCAATGAAACTGCTCCAATGAGAAAGGCTGCATCATAAAACCATATGGCTTTAGACGTACTCACTGCCGCCCAAGGGGGAACCTATGCTATCATAAAAACTGTATGTCTATCATCCAGATAACATTACTAAATTAATGGTTGAGATAAAAACCCAACTAACCTTTCAGATCCAACACTCTAAATGATCAGCTAAGCCGCTGGTTTGGATCATGGGGAATTTGGTGGCAGAAATTGGTACTTATTCTTGGAAACATAATCATTTGTTCGGTTTTGTCCTGTTTTTGTCTTTATTGCTGCTGTGGCATTTGTTCACAATGAAGTCAAAGCAGAGCTGAAAACACTGAAATAACGGTTGGTCACAGAATTGCATTAACTGCAGCCACGTAGCCTGACTCAGGTCACAGAGTCACTTCCTTCATGTTGCATTAAATTTGGCCACGCCGGGTGCGGTGGCTCACGCCTGTAATCCCAGCACTTTGGGAGACTGAGGGGGGCGGATCACGAGGTCAGGAGCTTGAGACCAGCCTGGTCAACATGGTGAAACTCCGTCTCTCTAAAAATACAAAAAGTAGGCGTGGTAGTGCGCACCTGTACTCCCAGCTACTTGGGAGGCTGAGGCAGAAGAATTGCTTAAACCCAGGAGGCAGAGGTTGCAGTGAGCTGAGATAGCGCCACTGCACTCCAGCCTGGGTGACAGAGCAAGACTCTGTCTCAAAAAAAAATTGGCCAGTATCCCATCAGCTTTATAGCTTGACTTATTTCCCCTGCTGTGGGACTCGACACTGTAGGAATGAGGCTTCCTAGTGATGCAGAACTAAACTCCTGAATATGAAAAGAGCCCAGAACCTGTTGAGTACATCTACTATGCTTTACTCAGAATATCTTAATGAAAGTGGAGAAATGTGAAATTAAATAATTCAAATTTAAAGCTGTTATAATTTTCAAGTATTCCAGCCTTGAGAGGAATGTGGCTATGTGGCCTGAGTCACTTGATGTGCAGCTGCAACTTCTGCCTTTTTTTCCCCTATAAATCATTAAGAAGACCAGATGGCACCAGAGATAAGACCCCCCCACCGCCACCCCCAAGATCACTGCCTCTCCTCATAGAATGAAGCAAATGTAGCATTTTGTAACCAATCACATCTCTGCAATGTATGCACTTGGCTTGTATGGAAAATGTTGTAATTCTGCTAAAATTTCTGTCTCTGCCTATATAAGTGAAACATTAACTTTTCCTCTTTGAAACACTGACCCCATTTGTTTGGAGTAAGTGTTTCCTGGTGGCAAGCTTTGTGCTTGAATAAGCTCTATACTTAATCATATGTTCTGAATCTCATTACATAAAGTTGACAGGTTGTTTCTACAAGTGGAAGAACAACATGAGCATGCACTGTCATGATGATTGATTTCTAGTCCACAAGTATACAGTCTTCAAATTAGTATAATTTCGCCTGAAATCACATTGTCCATTAGCAAAATATTCCATTGTATTCATTTGAGGAGCTTTCTCTCCTCCATGGATCAAAACAAGCATCCCTGGATTATGCTCATCCCCAAAAATAGGATAGAGGTGTGAGTTTGCTTAATTGGCTACTTGCTGCTCCCTGACACAGGTCCCTGTCCTCTTCCATGTGGACTGTGTGCCCTGGGTAGGCTCAGCGGTCCTCTCTACTGATCACAGGCTGACTGTGCCTCCATCTGCAGCAGCACGCCATAGAATTCTCTTCCACTGGTCTCATAGCTTCAGCCTTAACCTGGAAAGAACTTTTCCTTACTTCCCTCACTGTCTGGAAGATCCCACAATGCTGGCCTTTTCTGAAGAAAGATGCTCATCTTTTTTTTTTTAATTCCTTCATAGTTCTCCTTTTTATAAAAGGGAAGGCAAAGAGGCGTTAAACAGCGTGACTCACTGGGAAAACTAGTACTTCAGCCAGACAGAAGGGTCACTGGAGGATGGGAAGTTCAGAAGAATATGGCTAGGGGGATGTACACCTCATTAGAAGGGTTTGTAGGGTATTAGAATAATTTTGTATTTATCTAGGCATTGAGGAGACCAGGGTCATTGAAGGCTTTACACAGAACAGTAGTAAAATTACATTTTCCTTTGAAAAGGAAACTCTGATGCTGGTAGGGAGAGTGGTTGGAGGGGAGCAAGGCTGGAAACAGTGATACCAGTTAGGAGACCATGGCAGTAGTTCAAGAAATAGATGTTGTGAGCCTAGTGCCTTAATCCTCTCCTGAATCTGAGAGTCTCCTTTCCCCTGGCCTATGACTAGGACCATAGGCCAATCTCCTACTATAAAAGACAAAAAGCCCTGGTACAAACATTTCTAGGCTTGCTTGCAGCTTGAGTTAAGACTTAATAAGATAATATTACAATTCATTCTGGCAGTGTTGGCAGAGGCAACAGCAGCAATGATGCTCTACGGGCCTGACTCAGGGCCAGCAGTGATGGCAGCCCAAGGTAAGTATATCCAGGGGCTGCTGGTGGCAGCAGCAGTGTCTTTGATGCAGTGGTTCAACATGTTGTATTTGACTCTGATTCTGGTTACCTGAACTTCCTTTGCTCTTGCCCATTTTCTGAGCCCGAGTCTTCAGATCTCTAATTTATTTTCATCGTACCTTTAAAATAATCCTCTGAGGAAGTAAGACAGGTGTTATTATTTTCATTAAGATGAGGGAAATGAAACTACAAGCTTAGGTTACTTGCTTAAGAGCAAAAGCTAGTAAGTGGAACACACAGGTTTAGATCCAATCAAATCTTTGTGATGGACTCAGTACTCTTTACACTCCCTACTTGCTTACCAAACTTGGTAGCTCCTAATTCCTGGCATATATAGCAAAATGAAGGGAAGGGCTAGAAGCTATTGGTTACATTTGGCACAGGCTCTAAAGTTATGTAGAAGTCTTATTAAAATTAAGTTATTTAAAACAATATATAATGGAGTAAAATGCAAGATCTAGGTATAATTAGTAATTTAAATAAATTTTACCTTTGTAGGAGGTGAGCATCTAGATTTCCCAGGAATACAAAATCATTAATCTTTGTAATGTGTACCTTGATAAAAACATATGAGAAGTCCTGAAATGAAACATTAGCCAATCCTTAGGCTAGTGTTGCAATTAGCTAAATATCCCCATTTAATTTAGTAAACCCCATATTTAACCCCACATATCTGATTTATGAGTTTGTATGTAATAGCCTCATCCATTTATGTTCTTGAAGCCTGGAAGTCCAGAACATCTTAACAATTGTGCAACAAAATATGACTAAAGATTGGTAGGGCTATGAATACTAACTAATGCTACTACAAATATATAAAATACTCTGTTAAATACCTTACCGAAAAAGGGATTAAATCTAAGATGTCTTTTCCATATCTGCATGTTATGCTGAAATGACTATTTTGTCATCTGGAGAGAATTATATGCAATGATTTCACAGTGAGGAAACAAACTCATGATTCAATGAAAGGGTAAGGTAGATGTGAATCATAATCACTTAAATTATAGTTATTAAAATTCTATAAATTTAAAACACTTTAGTTTTATAAAGCTTGGGCAATGAGTCCATTCCAAGCAGCATTGACCAAATAGTATTATTTTCAGGATGTTCTAAGTTTACCAGGTTACATCTGACCATAAAATGTTTCTCTATTACATGTGCCCATTTATTTGTTCTACTATTCATTCAGGAACTATGCTGACTCTCGAGGCAAAGATAAATACCACAGGCTGGGCATGGTGGCTCACACCTGTAATCCTAGCACTTTGGGAGGCTGAGGTAAGAGGATTACTTGAGGTCAAAACTTTGAGGACAGCCTAGGCAATATAGTGAGACCCCTGTCAATACAAAACATTGCTTAAAAATTAATCAGGTGTGGTGGTGTGTGCCTGTAGTCTCAGCTACTCAGGAGGGACGCTGAGGAGGGAGGATCCCTTGAGCGCAGGAGGTCGAGGCTACAGTGAGCCATGCACTCCAGCCTAGGTGACAGAGTGAGACTTTGTCTCTAAAAAAGTTAATAATAATAATAATAAATACCACAGTGATGTGTAAATAAGGAATTATGTTGTGATATATAACAATAGAAGTACGTACAAGGCACAAGGAAGGATCAAAAAATAAACCCGGCCTATAGTCTTCACTGAGGTGTTGATTCTTTCTTAAACTGCATCTTGAAGGATAAACATAAGGATAACAGTGGACATGTAGGAAGGGTGAGCAGAGGGTAATAGTTTAGACAGAGGGAGCTGCACGTGTAAAGACATGGAGGCATGAAATAGCTTAAGTTAACAGAATTGCAAGTATTTTTGTGTTTATAGGACCTAACGTTGAAAAGTTATGGTGGGAGATGAAGCTAGGCAAACAGGGGACAGATAATGAAGGATCTTCAATAATCGTATAAGTCCCATTGGTATATAATCCTGTAAGTCCTTTGGGTATATACCCAAAGGAAAATAAATCATTCTACCAAAAAAAGACACCTGCACTTGTTATGTTCACTGCAGTGCTAGTCACAGTAGCAAATAGATAAAACCAACCCAAGTGCCCATGAACAAAGAATCGGATACAGAAAATGTGGTATATCTACACCATGGAGTATTATACCATAGAAAAGAACACAGTCGTGTTCTTTGCAGCAACATGGATGCAAAAATTCTAAGCACATTAACTCAGGAACAGAAAACCAAATACTGTATATTCTCACTTACAAATGAGAGCTAAACATTGGGTACACAAGGACACAAAGAAGGGAAAATAAACACTGGAGATTCCAAAAGTGGGAAGGAATAGGGAGAGACAAGGGTTGAAAAACTATCTATCTAGTACTACATTCACTACTTGGGCACTAGGATCATTAGATGCCCAAATCTCAGCATCACGCAATATACCCATATAAGAAATCTGCACACATACCCCCAAGTCTAAAATAAAAAAGAAAGAAAGAGGCCAGGCACGGTGGCTCACGCTTGTAATCCCAGCATGTTGGGAGGCCGAGGCGGGTGGATCACAAGGTCAGGAGTTCAAGACCAGCCTGGCCAATATGGTGAAACCCTGTCTCTACTAAAAATACAAAAATTAGCCAGGCATAGTGGCGGGCGCCTGTAGTCCCAGCCACTCAGTAGGGTGAGGTAGGAGAATCACTTGAACCCGGGAGGTAGAGGTTGCAGTGAGCCGAGATCACACCACTGCACTCCAGGCTGGGTGACAGAGCGAGACTCTGTCTCAAAAAAAAAAAAAAAAAAAAGCCGGGCACGGTGGCTCAAGCCTGTAATCCCAGCACTTTGGGAGGCCGAGACGGGCAGATCACGAGGTCAGGAGATCGAGACCATCCTGGCTGACACGGTGAAACCCCCGTCTCTACTAAAAATACAAAAACTAGCTGGGCGAGGTGGCGGGCGCCTGTAGTCTCAGCTACTCAGGAGGCTGAGGCAGGAGAATGGCGTAAACCCAGGAGGCGGAGCTTGCAGTGAGCTGAGATCCGGCCACTACACTCCAGTCCTGGCGACAGAGCAAGACTCCGCCTCAAAAAAAAAAAAAAAGAAAAGAAAAGAAAGAAAGAAAATAATCATACTATATGGGCATCTATATGGGCATGATTTAATGGACATGAAAAAGATAGCAAAGAATTTTAGATGAAAGCGTATAGCAAGAGAATATTTACCTGTTGGAAAAATGACTCTGAAGGTAGTGTGGAGAAAAATTTGGAGGAGAAAAGATACACAGTATAGGTGAGAATTAACAAAGACATGTAAATAGAAATGAAAAGATGAGAAAATAGGTGAGAAATATCTAGGTAATGGAACCACAGAAATTAAAATAAATTGGACGTGAAGGGTAATGTGAGGACGTAGACAACTGGGTGATCATCAAGCCAAACACCAAAATAGGAGATACAGAAAGAATGCATTTAGTGGAAATATTAAATATAAGCTCAGTTTCAACAAGATGTCATTTGAATTGTCAGTGAATTAGGCGGGTAGAGCTATAGTACAGGCAATGGTGCGTAGAAGAGGCCAGGGCTGGCTATACTAATTGAAGTCATTGATTACACAGTGGTAATGACAACTATGAGAGTGAATGAGATTGCCCAATAGGAAAAGGAAATGCTGAAGAAGTATTGCATGTACGTATGGAGTTTCATTGGTAGCTATCACAACTTTGTCGAAATAATTATTGGCATGTTTTCTCATTCATGCCTAGGAAGGTGCATCATGATGTGGTAGAAGGAATGATGGACTGGAAAGCAGGAGATGGCCTGCAATCCTGGTCTCTTGGAAGTCCTTGCATGTTGTTGGGCAAGCCATTTAACCATTCTCTTCCTCGGTTACTTTACCTGTGAAATGAGATTGGATTAAATGAGTTCTAACACTCTGTGATTCTTCAACCAACTCTCCAAATCTCATGATTTTCATCTCTCCCTAATGGGCTCTGATGAAGCTGCCAATGAAACCTGAAATAACTGGGATATCGGCATTGAGAGAGAAATGTGGCCTAGGAAGAGTCACACACCTTATATTTTTCCCCTAAATAATGGAAACCTGACTTTGAAAATAATGTTGCTGTAATTGGGGAGCAGTTATTATAGCCTATTATGAAAATGTAGGGCTTTTTATTGAAAGGGAATGATAGTTGGTCACCAATATTTGGGTTTTGATTGAATGGCCTTTTGTCTCCAAATTTTTGGAAAATAAGATTGACCCATTTAAAAGCCACCTACTTACAGCTTCAGTGCAGTAGAAATTATGTAATAGATCTGATCATATTTGTCTCTTCTGGCCAATTATGACTGCCTACAAGCAATACAGGAATGGAAAACATTTTTGGTAATTATATTGCATTAAAATTGTGTGTCATTATGAGAGTAGGCAGTTCAGATAATTGTGCAGGAAGATGTTACAGATAGATGCTGAGCTGGCCCCAAACTCAATACATGAAAAGGTTTTCCTTTGGGTTCCTGAAAATGTGAAGTACAGTGGGCTGCGAGCACCAAGGAATCAAAGACTAGTTTCAACTGACAAAGCAAACATCTGTGAAAGTACACACTAGCTGTGTTGTAGCAAATTAATGGAATAGTTTTTGTGAAATTATGTCATAGTTTTGATTGAGCTCCAGTCCAGCAGTGCCCTTACACTTAGCCTCTGACTTAGAATTATTCTTTGACTGTCAGGAAGAATATCTTATTGTAAGAAGTCCTGAGCACACTGTGGCTTACAGCAATTAGGGCACCAAAAACTTCAGAACATAGAGCTTTGCAGTGCGAAGATAAACCTGGACCAAAAGGAGTATGATTTGTTAAACCTAATTAGAGTTTGGAAAAATATTTAAAAATCAAGAGAAAAATAAAAGGACAGACAGTTAATAAGCAGCTATTAAGACATATGAAATGACAACAATTAAAAGATAGAATGGAAAGACTACCAAAGCCATAAAAACAGTATAATATCTGGGAATAAACATAACAAGAAATGTACAAGACCTACAGGAAAAAAACTTTAAAATGTTACTACAAGATGTGAAAGAAGATTTTGGACAAATGAAAGGTTCTATCTGGGAAAGAGATCCAATACATTATTAAGTGAAATAAGGGACAGAACAGTATGTAAAGTATCCCACTTTTCATATAAAAACAAGGAGAAAGTAAGAATCTACATTTCTATTTACTCGTGTATAAAGAAACTCTGGGAAAATATATAAGAAATTACCTGTGAGGGGTGTGGGGAATTAGTAGATAAGAGACCAAAATGGGAGATTGAATTTGCACACTGATTATCCAGAGCACTTCCTTGTTTGATTTTACAGCTACAGCAATCCATGATACGGTTGTGCTATAATTTGTTTAATTCAGACTTCTGTTGATAATATTTAGGTTGTTTCCAGTCATTTGCTAGTATAACCAATCCTGCAGTTAATCATGTAAAGGTTACCTCTTCAGAAAATTTAATTTTAAACATAAGTAAAACTTTCAGTAACAACAACAACAATAACAACAAATCCAGAGATAAAAAGCAAATACTTTCAAATGAAAACTCTCACTTAAGTATAGACAGTAGGGGTGAAAATACGAATGATATTGCCTGGATGCTATGGCTCACACCTGTAATCCCAACACTTTGGGAAGCCGAGGCCGGAGAATCACTTGAACCCAGGAGTTTGAGACCAGCCTGGGCAACATAGTGAGACTCCATCTGTTAAAAAATAAAATATAAGTTAATTAATTAATTAAAATATAAACAATATAAACAGTGGAAGTCTTAGACATGGCCAAGTCCAAGGCCAGGCATGGTGGCTCAAACCTGTAATCCCAGCACTTTGGGAGGCCGAGGTGGGCAGATCATTTGACGTAAGGAGTTCAAGACCACCCTGGCCAATATGGCGAAACCCAATCTCTACTAAAAACACAAAAATTAGCCAGGTGTGGTGGCTTGCGCCTGTAGTCCCAGGTACTTGGGAGGCTGAGGCAGGAGAATTGCTTTAACCTAGGAGGCAGAGGTTGCAGTGAGCTGAGATCACACCACTGCACTCCAACCTGGGCAACAGAGCAAGACTGTATCAAAAATTAAAAAAAAAAAAAAAATGTGATCAAGTCCAGGACGAATAGTTGACATTCTCACTCTCCTTCCCATCCCCACACCATAATCCAAATGCATGCTTCTGGGGCTCCAGCTGTCTTACTTAAGTATGAAGAAGCATTCAGACCAGATGCAGTAGCTCATGTCTGTAATCCCAGCACTTTCGGGGCACAAGACGAAAGGATCTGAGGTTGGAGAGTCACTTGAGGCCAGGAATTGGAGACTAGCCTGAGCAACATAGCAAGACCTTGTCTCCAAAACCCTTGTTTTTTTTTTTTCAATTAGCTGGGTGTGGTAGCATGTGCCTATAGTCTTAGTTACTTGGGAACCTAATGGGAGAGAATCGCTTGAGCCCAGGAGTTTGAGGCTACTGTGAGCTAAGATTGTGCCACTGCACTCCAGCCTGGGTGATAGAACAAGACCTTTTTTCTTAAGAAAAAGAAGCAGCAGCAGCATCTGTATATCACCCATGCTCCATGCATTGGAAAGCCTTCTGTGTAGATGTAGAATCATGCCAAATGATTTTATCCACGTATAGGAATCAAAAGTTGTCCTAGTTAATTGATTGTCATTAGGAAACACTGTGTTTCCTGCCACAGATGTTACTTTTCTAGACTGGTAGGTGTGGCAAGGTAATTCATTAAAACATGAATTTGTTTTGGTTCTCTCTATAGTTTTAACCTCTTCAATTTTGGGGAGATAAGTCAGTTTTTGTCTCCTTGTCTCAGAGGTAATTTGTAGCTGAGCAGAAAGTAGGAGCTTCCTGAAGAAACGCACTCCATTTGATTTGTAAAAACCTCAACTCATAGAAGAGATGGCAATAAATGATCTGAATGAAGGAGAGTGCCTTTGAAAGTGGCAAGACTGGAAAAGGGTTAATTTCTCCAGTCTGGACAGTCTATAGAGTTTTAGAGAAGCAGGGACCCACTTCTGGTCTCTAGGCAAGGTCTCTGAGAGAATGGCTGCATGACTTTGGAGCCCTAAGTGCCAGGATCCCAACCCTGGTCACTTTCATTTCCAGTGAGAGGCCCAAGGTCAGTTTGCAACTGGATCTCTAGGAACCATTCAACAATAAGTATATCTGCGACAACCTCCATGGACTGGAGAATAGAGTTGTTTACTCTTTAAATCAGCTAGAAATGTTTTTAACTGCAAATAATTAAAAAAATTGTAAAACCGGCCGGGCGCTGTGGCTCAAGCCTGTAATCCCAGCACTTTGGGAGGCCGACACGGACGGATCACGAGGTCAGGAGATCGAGACCATCCTGGCTAACACGGTGAAACCCCGTCTCCAATAAAAAAATACAAAAAACTAGCCGGGCGAGGTGGCGGGCGCCTGTAGTCCCAGCTACTCGGGAGGCTGAGGCAGGAGAATGGCGGGAACCCGGGAGGCGGAGCTTGCAGTGAGCTGAGATCCGGCCACTGCACTCCAGCCTGAGCAACAGAGCGAGACTCCGTCTCAAAAAAAAAAAAAAAAAAAATTGTAAAACCAACATACAGTGGCTTAAACAAAGAGGATGTTTCTTTTTCTCTCACAACAGAATTCTGGAGGAAAGTGACTCTGGGAACGGGTCAGTGGCTCGGTGATGTTGGGACCACCAAGTCTGCAATTCTCCCGACCTGTTCTTCACGATTGTAAGATGACTGCTGCAATTTCAGGCATCGTGTCCATGTTAATGTCAGGAGGAAGAGAGGAAGAGGGAGCACTGGAATATTGCATTCATTTTGTCAGGAAAAGCAAAGCCTTTCCAGACAGCCCCGAAACCTGCTTACCTCTCATTGGCTGGCACCATCACTTGACCACTTGTCCACTCCCAGCTGCAAGGAAAGTGGCAAAGTAGAAGGTATTTGAGAACGTCTGCTGGGTTAGCCAAAACAATAGTGACTTCTACACCCAGTTTTCTGGGCACTGCTTAAGTATCCTTGATGCCTATGTGATCAGAGGGAGAACAAACCTCAATAATGAAACAGATTCAATTTCCATCACGCAGTGAGACACCATGGGAGTAGAACAAATTTTTAAAGAAAACAAATTGAAAAAGAAAATGCATTTTTGAAACAACAAAATCATAAAAGATGAAAGGTGGTATTTCCAGCATATCAGTTTGTGGTGGTAAATTGATTACCTTATACACAGGCCTCAGTGACTTTCTTCTCCTTACCTAATGAGTCATCTTTAAGTAAAGTAAAGAAGCAAGAGCAGCAACAGACGCTTCCTAACAAGAAGTTACCAAATCTGTTCACCACAAACCTGAGAATTCAGCTGTGGGCATTTGGACACCAGCAATGAACATGAAACTCAGCTTATGAGGCACATTTGGCTAAAGGTCAAGGTGACTTAAAGTTCATCATAGGACCTCTACAATTTGCAAAGCAGGTGGCTGGATAGGGACTCCTTCCAAGTCTCATTTGATTGGATAATGTCTATGTTTTAAGTATCAGAAGCGAGTCTTTCTCTGTTAAATGAAGTCAGTTCCACTAAAACCCTAATCTTGTTTGGCAGGCACTCCATATTTCTTAATTTTTATTCCATGCTGTATATTCTTTTAGACTTGATTTTCACTTTTTTTTTTCTTTTTTCCTGTAAGTTTATCTTTGTTGTGAAACAAAGTGCCCTGGTTAGAAGGACGGGTTTGTGGGCTGCTGGTGGTGGGACAACAGCAGTCCTTCCAAGTCTTCCTCCCATCGCTCTGTTAGCTCTCTCTCTGTTTTTAATTAGCATTACACCAGTTGATTCTGTTGTCTCTTAACCCTGGTTCTGTACCCCCTTCCTCTTTTCTTTTCGTTACTCCACTCCTGTTTTCTCTTGTACTGCTTTTCCAAGAAATGCCTTGTCTCCTCATCAGTTGACTGTCTTCTCTTTCCAGAGGGACCATGAAGGTGCCGGCCTAAGGAACCCATAAAACGTGGGAACAGACAAACAAGCTGCTGCCTATTACAGAGATAGATAATTAAGTTCAGACCATTACATGCAATTCATCAGCTTATCTTTTTCAGACTTTATATAAGAAGTAATTTCCCAATGGTCACCACTTGCCAGCTGCAACTTTGATGCATATTGCAAAGTTAGATTAGATTGATGGGGACCCTTTGAACTCTTCCCAGGGAATTATCTTTATAATACTACGGTTTTCTCTATAGCATGATCATATTGTTAATATTGGTTATAAGGTCATATGGTTAGTATTGGTGGCTCACAGCTGTAATACCAGCACTTTGGGAGGCCGAGGTGGGAGGATCACTTGAGCCCAGGTGTTCAAAACCAGTCCTGGAAACATAGTAAGACCTTATCGCTACAAAAAAAATTAAATAAATAAATAAAAAGATTAGCTGGGCATGGTGGCACATGTCTGTAGTTCTCACTACTTGGGAAACTAAGGTGGGAGGATTGCTTGAGCTTGGGAGGTTGAGACTGCAGTAAGCTGTGGTTGTGCCACGGCACACCAGCCTAGTGACAGAGTGAGACACTGTCTCAAAAAAAAAAAGAAAAAAAAAGTACCTGTAAGGTCTTTGGGATTTCTAAGATGAAAGGTGTCACATAGTTGAATGAATTCACTTAGAGAGACAGAAGGCAACTACAGGGAATATTACGTACATCATGGAGCTGAAAGCACTAAGGCCTGTGGAGTTATTCTCAGTGACACGTAGTTGAAGGCAGTGGTCCACATGTTTTGAACATGGTTTCTCCCAGGTGAAAAGGATGAGTAATTTGTTCTCCTTCATGTGTGTGTATGTAGGTCTTACACACAGCAGATTTGCCACAAAACAAATGAAGATTACACTTTGGGTCCGTCTCCCACATGAGCCCCTTCCAAAGTTCTGTCTGCTAATTTTACATTTTGTAATTTCTTATTATTTTTCCTTAAAGAAGGCTCCTCCAATTGCATAAGCTTCAAGCCTCACAAAATTTGGATCCATACCCGAGTCAACATACAATACAATTTTCCATTTCTAACTTTTAGTTGTACCTAGTGTTTTATTGGAAATGATCAAGCACATGAGTGGTGTCTTTTTCAAAAATTTACTTTATTTGCTTCTCTAGCTTCATCGTTAGTTATGCAGTTAAATCTAACCATTTGGAGGTATTTTCATATAACCTCCATTGAGGATAATTTGGCTACAGCTTTTAAAATTATATATATATTTGTACAATTGTAAGCTGCCATATCTATAAAACTATTTGATAGACATAAGTTGAAAACACTCCAAGAGCTCATCAATAAAAGATTAAATTAATTATGATACATCCATATGAACACTGAGCAGCTGTAAAAAAAATGAGAAAGTAATTTATGTGCTGATATGGGAAGACTTCCAAGACATGTTGTTAAGTATAGAATGGTGTATAGAGTATGCTATATAGTATGGTAAAATGTTTAGGGATTCACATTTATATTTATAATTGTTTGTATTTACATAAAGTAATTCTGAAAGGATACAAAAAAACTAACAAAAGAGATTACCTATGGTAGTGTGGGGCTTGGGGATTGGATGGGTGAGAAACAGTAGTGGAAATGCGATATTGTACAGTTTTAGGCATTATACATATATAAAAACATGGGAGTGTATTACCTACTCAAAAAGTGAAATTAACAAAGATGCAAGCAACTATTTGGAGATTCCTTCCCATTTCAATGTATCTATATTCTTTCAGCCCTCAAAGTCATTATAAATGTCATTATAATAACTTCATCAAACTTCCCCTATAATGAGAATCTTACCATTCTCCTAACTCCAGTAGCACTGTAATCCACCTCTGTTAGGACACATAATTCTTCATCATGTGTGGTTATTATTTGCAGATATCATCTTCAAGGCTGTTCTCTATTTACCACCTGCCATTTTTGTTCTCACCTCTACATGACCTTCACATTTTATTTCTCTCAGTTTTTTTGCACAAGCTACATTCCCTTCCACAGAGAAGGCTTCCCTGACCCCTTTCACTTGGTTAGATTACCTTGCTATTCTTTTCTGTCTTTCTACATTCCTTTTCAAAATACTTATCTCACTTGTTATTACCCATAATGTCCATCTTCTTTACTCAAGAGTCTAGACAAAAAGCTCCACGCCAGCCTCGGCTGTGTTAGTATTGTTTACGTCTGTGTTCCTAGTGCTTAGTAAAACACCTAGCAAGGGTTAATAAGTACTTGTTGACTGGAAGGGAATGACTTCCTTCCCTTACTTGGGAGTGATTTCCTTACAGGCAAGATATGTCAACCTTCTATAGCCCACATAAAATAAAGGACAATATCACCTATTGGATAAAAGACAAAAGTTTACATATGAGTTTTGTCATTTACCATACCAGTTCTGGGATCTTAACTTTTTAGCCTCTCTGGGCTTCAGGGTTCTCATCTACGTTAAGTTTTTAATTCATTCAGTCATTCAATAAATATGTATGGAATGCTTAGCATGTGCCACTAGTCTAGCAACTGTGGATACAGAAGTATGCAAGGCAGAATAGTACTTGCTATCTGAAACACACAGTCTAATTGGGGTGGGGAAAGAGTTGGTGGGGAGGGTCACAGTAAACACATAAGCCAAACAAACAAAAATTACAGGTAGTGATAAAGGTCATGGCAGAGCAATTGAAGGTGATTAATTCAGAAAGGCCAGGAAGGGACTCTCTGAAGCGATCATATCTGAACTGAGTTTTTGAGTAAACGAAATGAGATAGTGTCTGTGAATGTCTTAGAATCAGGTCTGGCATGCAATAAATGTCATAAATGATAAGTATTCTATTTATAAAAGCTTGTCAAAAAACGAACCAAAAATACAAGCAGATTGTCTTTCACGTATAAAATGCTATAGTTGCAACATTTATATGTATTTGTATAGTGAGAAAGCATATTACATGTATATTACATTTTATTTGAGTAAGTTATTTTTTAACTGAAGGAATCTCCTATTTTGGTTCTGAAATAGTTAATGTTCCTTTTAAGTAGTCTCATTTATACCTTGAGAGTGATTTAATTACCCACAGCATCTGTTTAACATTGTACTCCAGAGAAATCGCAGAAACGTATGCAACATTGGTTGTTCATAAGTAGATTCAGTGTTCTCTAAGGTCTCAAGAACCTCTGAGTTCTTACATGTTTGTTACATCTGAGCTAATGAAGAAATAGCCAGGGGTAAGGAACTGAGAAAGAGACTATGGATGTCTCAACACAAAAACATTCCAGGATTGTAAAAAATATCTGACAAGTCACATCTTCCCGGTGTGGTAGTAAAATAACTGGAGTGTATTGGATGGTATAAGCAACTGAAGAGGGTTAAGAATGGCCTCTGTGGCTAGGCACAGTGGTTCACGCCTGTAATCTCAACACATTGGGAGGCTTACGTGGAAGAATCACTTGAACCCAGGAGTCTGAGACCATCTTGGGCAACATAGAAAGACCCCTATCTCTACAAAAAAAATTAGCAGAACCTGGTGGTGCATGTCTGTGGTCCCAGCTACTAAGGAGGCTGAGGTGGGAGGATTGCTTGAGCCCAGGAGATTGAGGCTGCAGTGAGCCAAGATCACACCACTGCACTCAAGCCTGGGTGATGGAGCAATATCCACTCAAAAAAAGAAAGAAGAAAGAAAGGAAGAAAGGAAAGAAGAAAGGAAGGAAAGAAGAAAGCAAGGAAGGAAGGAAGGAAGGAAGGAAGGAAGGAAGGAAGGAAGGAAGGAAAGAAGGAAAAAAAAGTCTCTGTGCCAGGCATTTCTCATTTAATCCCTAAAAAACAAAAAACGTAGGCAGTAGGTGGCTGCCTCAAGTTGGATTCTTCAGAAGCTGAACCTTAGACACAGGAGAGACAAGTGTAAGTTGGGGAAAAGTCCCTTTTCCAGGTAAAGTCTCTGCCTGGGTTGGGGGATTCTAGGGTAATGTGTAAATTACACATAGAAGTTTGTCCTTGTTTGAAGTTAGGGAATTAGGCTTTCAAACTTCTGCACCAGTCACTCACTGGCTATGACCCCAAGCAGCTCCAGCAGCCCAAGGGCAGTTCCCCAAAGATGGCCACAGATATGGGCTGGGCGAGCAAATGACAGAGGGGCTTCCTGCACAGAAACGATAAAGGAGGCCCAGGGAATCAGGGCAGAGCGCTACCCGTGCTCTACAGCATTCATATCCCCAATTTACATAGGAGAAAATCTGACACTCAGAGAGGTCCAGTACTTCATTAAAGGTAACTATTTAAGGGACAGAGCTTTGATACACACCCAGACAGGTTGACTCCACAGTTCATGCTCACTCTTCTCTACCAAATGTACCTCCCTTTCCTGACCATCAGTTATATATTCAGGAACATATTCTTTATTTATATAAACAGACATTATTACCTAGATTCCTGAGGCAGAAGATTCTATTAGGAATTGTAGTGAAACGTATTTGGGGATCGCTAGAAAAGCACTGCCTAAAATCAATGTAATGCAAGCTACTTGTGTAATTTAAAATTTACTAGTGCTATCAATTAAAAGGAAAATAAATAAAAGAAATTAAATTCAATAATATATTTTATTTTACCCAACATATCCAAAATATTATTATTTCAACATATCAATGTTTTAAAATGTACAATTTTTTTATACAATGTATTTTTGTGTCCTTTACACTTGTAGCATATCTCAATTTGGTTGTGAAATATTTATCAAAAATATTGCCAGGTGTGGTGGCTCACAGCTGTAATCCCAGCACTTTGGGAGGTAGGCAGATTACTTGAGATCAGGAGTTGGAGACCAGCCTGGCCAACATGAAACCTCATCCATATTAAAAATACAAAAATTAGCCTAGCATGGTGGCACATTCCTGTAATTCCAGCTACTTGGGAGGCTGAGGCAGGAGAATTACTTGCACCATGGAGGCAGTGGTAGCAGCGAGCAGAGATCATACCACTGCACTCCAGCCTGGGCAACCGAGCGAGAGTCCATCTCAAAAAAAAAACTTGATGTGAATTTAGATTTCATACGATTTACAACTGAAAAAGTAGATTCACACAGCCAAGTTAGTCCAAGCACACTTAAAACTTTCTATAACTGCATCAAGTATCATTTTTAAAATTTAAAAATATTAAAATTAAATATTAAAAAATTAGTTCCTCAGTCGCACTAGTCATATTTCAAATGCTCAATAGTTTTACAAGGCCGGTGGCTACTATATTGAAGAGTATAGAAAATTTTTCCTATGAAAAGGTGCGAGGATGTGATTCAGTATACCATCAAGAATCAAACCAGTCAACCAATAGGTAAATATTGAATGTCTCTCACCTGTTGCATGTAGTAGATATAGTGGCAGCTACAACACCCTTGGCCAGGACCAGTTAGCTATAAGGACTTTGCAATTGGAGTTACATGGAAAGAATAAGAATTGGCCATGCTCTAGGTGCAGTGGCTCACGCCTGTAATCTCAACACTTTGGAAGGCCGAGGCGGGTGGATCAGCTGAGGTCAGGAGTTCGAGACTGGCCTGACCAACATGGTGAAAACCCGCCTGTACTAAAAAAAATACAAAAATTAGCCAGGCATGGTGGTGGGCACATGTAGTCCCAGCTACTCGGGAGGCTGAGGCAGGAAAATCGCTTGAAGCAGGGAGGTGAAGGTTGCAGTGAGACGAGATCATGCCATTGCACCCCAGCCTGGGGGACAAGAGTAAGATTCCATCTCAAGAAAAAAAAAAAAAAAAAAAAATTGGCCACTTTCATAGCTTTGGATCAGAGCTACTCAGGAAGAAGGTAAAATTGGCTTTTATTTGACCTTTGGTAAATAGCCAATTTGCAATACTTGATTTTCATCTCAGTAATACATCCTGGAGGCCTAGTTACCTGGTGCATTTTGTAATCTGGTAAGAAGCTCTGCAGCAAACCCAAGAGCACTGATAAGTGGCCGCTTTAACCCTATAACCTTTCCTGTACACCATGGATAGTACTGGAAGCCCAGCAAGGTGCTAGAATATGAAAGCACTAGAAAAAAATCTGTCATCTGTCTAAACATACATGTAGGTTTATGCTCAAAAGATATGAGTATGTTTCCAAAAGGCAAGTTCAGAATGTTCGTGATAGAACTATTGTTAGCCAAAAACTAGACATTATTCCAACACAAATCGAGAGTAGAATTCTTTAATAAACAGTGGGATTTTCTGGACTATTCATGCTGTGAAATACCATTCAGTGGTGAGAATGAAATACCTACCGCTATATCCAGTAATATGGATGAATCTCACAAACATTATAATGAGTAAAAAAAGTCAAATACAAAAAACAACAAAATGTAGAATTCTATTTGTACACAGTTTAAAAACAGGGAAAGTGAATGTTTTATTTTAGGAGTCAGGAGAGTCATTATCCCTGGCAGAGAATGGGGGGTAATGATTAGAAAGCGGCATAACAAGGGCTCCCAAGGTATTGGTAATGCTCTGTTTTGTAATCTGAATGCCAGTTATACAGATGCTCACTTAATGAAAATACTTACTGTCCACATACTTTTCTGTATGAGTCATACTTTTAAAAAATATATGCTGGGCACGGTGGCTCAAGCCTGTAATCCCAGCACTTTGGGAGGCCGAGACGGGCGGATCACGAGGTCAGGAGATCGAGACCATCCTGGCTAATACTGTGAAACCCGGTCTCTACTAAAAAATACAAAAAACTAGCCGGGCGAGGTGGCAGGCGCCTGTAGTCCCAGCTACTTGGGAGGCTGAGGCAGGAGAATGGGGTAATGGGGTAAACCCGGGAGGCGGAGCTTGCAGTGAGCTGAGATCCGGCCACTGCACTCCAGCCCGGGCGACAGAGCGAGACTCCGTCTCAAAAAAAAAAAAATAAAATAAAAATAAAAAATAAAAAATATATTTAAGCAATGAATTCATTCATCCATGCATTCACTCATGTATTAATTCTCCTGAAGACAAACAGAGTTCTCTATTCTAGAACTCTAAAGGTAAGCTAGGCATGTAAGAAAGTCAAAGTCATCATTCTATGCTGTGATTCCACCTTCTGAAAATTCAGACTTCCTTCTCGGAGGCAGAGGAAGGAAAACCAAGCAGAATACAGAGCTGGGGACTCCATGAGAATAGGAGGTGGTAAAAAAGAACTTTTGTGCTTATTGAGGTTCCTTTGCTTGGCCTGTCCTCCCCTCACCTCTGCCTAATGAAATACTAACCTCCTTCAAGTTCCATTCATGACGACTTCTTCTCAAACAAAAATTACCTTGCCTTATTCTAAATTTTGAGGACATTTGTCTGTGCTACTCCTAGTTTATTTCCATGCATTATAATAATTTCTAGAAAGCAGTGCAATGTTGTGTTCAAAATCTTGGGCTGCAGAGTTCAAGCAGGGTTCAAGACCTTCCATCACTTGCTGTGTGACCTGGAGCAAATGGCTTAATCACTATGGATTTGTTTCCTCAGTTGTAAAATGAAGGTGATAATAGCTGGACCCATGTAATAAGCTGTTATGGAGATGAAAAGAGATAATGGATGTACAGATGCTGGAAATCAGTAAAATCTCAGGAAATGTTTCCTATTATTATTGAGTACTATCTACTCTAGCATATAATAGCTTCCTGAAGAATATGGAACATGACTCAGAGAACTTACAGTGAATAAACTCATTACAGACATCTCACGTTGGCTTGCCTTACATGTAGTCATGTTCTTTTTTTCTCATACACTAGCTTAAACTCCTCCAGAACAGGACCTACAACTTATTCATTGTAATATTCCTCACACAGCATAACACTGGGTTTTAGGCTATATAGATGGGTTATAATCTCATTTTATTAATGAGTTGAATCCACTGAGGAAGGCTTGCCCTTTCTCATTTGGCAATGCTCAAAGCAAACCAAAGATAACTTCTATAAACTCCCCCTGTGAATTCTCTTATCTCTAGGGTGACCAACCATTCTAGTTCATGAAGGGCTGTCCTAGTTTTGGCACTGAAAGTCCCATGATTCTGGAAACCTCTCAGTCCTGGACAAACCAGACCTGTTGATCTCCCTCCCTGCCTCTGTGTCCATATACTCAGGCTAGCTTGTTTGTTTGTTTGTTCATTTGTTTGTTTGTTTGAGATGGAGTTTTGCTCTTGTTGCCCAGGCTGCAGTGCAATGGAGCGATCTCGGCTCACTGCAACCTCCGCCTCCCAGGTTCAAGTGATTCTCCTGCCTCAGCCTCCTGAGTAGCTGGGAATACAGGCACCTGCCAACACACCCAGCTAATTTTTGTATTTTTAGTAGAGACAGGGTTTCATCATGTTGGCCAGACTGGTCTTGAACTCCTGACCTCAAGTGATCCACACACCTCTGCCTCCCAAAGTGTTGGGATTACAGGTGTGAGCCACCGCACCTGGCCGCTTGTTGTTTTTATTGATGAATCATCCTTGCTCCTATCTAAAGCTAAGACTTCGTTCTGGTTGGCATTTTCTCTACTTACTCAAGTACCGGGCTCTTGAAATTCTCCTCCCTCTTTCCTGCATCATCAATATTTTTCCTTCTACTGAACCACTTCCATTAGCACGTAAACACGCTATAATTTTTTCCTATTAAAAAATGCTTTAAGAGGCCTGGTATGTTGGCTCACGCCTGTAATCCCAGCACTTTGGGAGACTGAGGTGGACAGATCTCTTGAGCTCATGAGTTCGAGACCAGCCTAGGCAATAAAGTGTGACTCTGTCTCAATAAAAAAAAAAATAGCCAAGTATGGTGGCTCATGCCTACAGTCCCAGCTACTCAGAAGGCTGAGGTGGGAGGATGGCTTGAGCCTGGGAGGCAGGACTTGCAGTGAGCTGAGATCACGCCACTGTACTCTAGACTGAGCTACAGAGCCTCACCAAATAAATAAATAAATAAATAATAAAAAGCCTTAAAAATTAAAAACATCTGAAGTTGTTTCCTGACAAACCTGACAAAAACAAGAAATGGGGAAAGGATTCCCTATTTAATAAATGGTGCTGGGAAAATTGGCTAGCCATAAGTAGAAAGCTGAAACTGGATCCTTTCCTTACTCCTTATATGAAAATTAATTCAAGATGGATTAGAGACTTAAATGTTAGACCTAAAACCATAAAACTCTAGAAGAAAACCTAGGTAATACCATTCAGGACATAGGCATGGGCAAGGACTTCATGTCTAAAATACCAAAAGCAACGGCAGCAAAAGCCAAAATTGACAAATGGGATCTAATTCAACTAAAGAGCTTCCGCACAGCAAAAGAAACTACCATCAGAGTGAACAGACAACCTACAGAATGGGAGAAAATTTTTGCAATCTACTCATCTGACAAAGGGCTAATATCCAGAATCTACAAAGAACTCAAACAAATTCGCAAGAAAAAAACAAACAACCCCATCAAAAAGTGGGCAAAGGATATGAACAGACACTTCTCAAAAGAAGACATTCATACAGCCAACAGAAACATGAAAAAATGCTCATCATCACTCGCCATCAGAGAAATGCAAATCAAAACCACAATGAGATACCATCTCACACCAGTTAGAATGGCAATCAATAAAAAGTCAGGAAACAACAGGTGCTGGAGAGGATGTGGAGAAATAGGAACACTTTTATGCTGTTGGTGAGACTGTAAAGTAGTTCAATCATTGTGGAAAACAGTGTGGCAATTCCTCAAGGATCTAGAACTAGAAATACCATTTGACCCAACCATCCCATTACTGGATATATACCCAAAGGATTATAAGTCATGCTGCTATAAAGACACATGCACACGTATGTTTATTGCGGCACTATTCACAATAGCATAGACTTGGATTCAACCCAAATGTCCATCAGTGACAGACTGGATTAAGAAAATGTGGCACATATACACCATGGAATACTATGCAGCCATAAAAAGGGATGAGTTCAGGACATGCATGCAGCTGGAAACCATCATTCTCAGCAAACTATCGCAAGAACAGAAAACCAAACACCACAGGTTCTCACTCATAGATGGGAACTGAACAATGAGAACACTTGGACACACGAAGTGGAACATCACACATCAGGGCCTACTGTGGGGAGGGGGGAGGAGGGAGGGATAGCATTAGGAGATATACCTAATGTAAATGACGAGTTAATGGGTACAGCACACCAACATGGCACAAGTATACATATGTAACAAACCTGCACATTGTGCACATGTATCCTAGAACTTAAAGTATAATTTAAAAAAAAAATTAAAAACATCTGAACTTGTTTCCAGACACAGGTAAAAAATAATAATAATAAAAAAATAAAAACAATAACAAAATGTCCCAAGCCTACATCTCCTTCAAGCTACCACCCCAGTTCTTGGCTCCCCTTTATAATAAAACTCCTTAAATGAATCGTCTATACACGGTCTCCACTTCCAATTCCCCTTTTCTCATTACTTGTTGAACTACTTCAATCAGGTTTTTATTCTCAACTCCCCACAGAAATAGGTCTTGTCACAATTTGCCAATGATCTGGAATTTTCCTAGACTACGGAATTATGAGAAATAAACTTCTATTGTAATAAACCATTGCATTTTGTTGTTATTGTTTGCATCACAGATGTCAATCTTAGCTTAAGTAGTAGAACTAAGAACAACCATATTTATGTATCTTTAATGTATATGCCTCCCTCCACTTCACACTTGTACTGCCAACTGTCTACTGAGCAACCAATGGAATGTGCAGTACGCATCTCACACTTAACATGTAAATACTAAATTTGTCATTTCCTCCCCTGAGTAGACTTCTCTGTCAGAAAACGTTTCACCCTTCTTCCTGCTCGGAGCTGAAGCCATGGGGTCATCCCTGATACCTCTCTTGTTCCCATATTCCACAGCCAATCCACCAGGAAAGGCAATTATCATCTCTCACCGGATTACTGCTATAGCTTTCTGACTGGTCTTGCTGCTTCCTCCCTGGCCCTGCCATGTTTTATTCCCAACACAGAAACCACAACAATCCTCTAAGAACACAGGTCAGAGTAAGTCACTGTTCTGCACAAAACTTCCACTAGGCTTCTCATCTCATTCAGAGTCAAATCCAGAGCCCCTACCTTGCCCTACACAGCCAGATGCTTTGTTCTGTTACCTGTCTGATCCCATCTCTGGCTTCCTCCCTCCTCCTTCACTCCCCCAGCCAAGCTGGTACCCTTGGTCTTCCTTAAACATCACAGCCACTCCCCGCTCAGCGAACTCCACACTCAGGGATCAAGCACTGACTGTTCCTCCTGCCCAGAAGCTTCTCCCCCAGAGAATGATATGACTCACTTCTACACATTCTCAGTCTCTCCTCAAATTTTAAACTTTTCATTTTTCATTTTAAATCATTCTTGTGTTGATCTAAGAAATACCTTTCATGCAATAGACACTGTATTGGAAACTTGAAGATGAACATGAAATGGCCTCTGCCCTCAGTAAACTGCTAAATTGGACTAGAGAACTGGCTTTCCAGGAAGGTTTCCTAGAAGAAGCAGGCCTGGAACTGAAGCTTGAAGGAAAAAAAAGAGTTAATTGGGAGTGGGAAGGGAGGGGTGGCAAGGCGAGTACCTCTTAGGGAGAGAGCAATTGAGTATATGTGTGGATATGACAGAGTATGACATATTAGGAGGCTGCAAGATTAGCCTTATCTGTCCCCAGAACCTGGTCATGTGCTATGACATGAGCACTAGAGATAACTCACTGAACCGCAGGGGATGGGAGGGAGAGGAAAGAATCACCCTAGAGGCAAGTCTGACGTCAGACTACCTCTAGAGTGGTGCAAGAGAGGAAGCCAACAGCAGCACACAGATATGGAAACTGCTGGAAACTGCAGAGCACTGCAAGTGACAAGCAGGGACACTCAGATAAGCAATTAGGATGAGAAGCCCGTTAGGAAGAAGGAAAGACGGCTCAACATATGAGCAGAATTCAAGAACATGAATTCTTTGGAGATGCAAAGTTCAGAGACAATAATACTCTGTTACACTGACAGCCCTCAATGAACGATTTTTGCTGGTATTCATGCCCTTGCCAAGCCTCTCCCTGGACTTACTTTACCTGTGGTTAAGAACCTGTGACTTACTTTAACCCAGTGGTTCTCAACCAGGGGAGATTTTGTTCTCCAGGGGACATTTGGCAATGTTTAGAAACACTTTTATTTGCCCCAAATGGGGAATGTGGAGAAAGGATGCTACTAGCATTCCTACCCTACTAGTGGGTAGCAGCTAGGGATGCTACTAAACATTCTACAATGCACAGGATAGTCCCCCACAACAACAACAAAATTATCTTGCCAAAAATGTCAATAGTGTCAAGGTTGAAAAGTCAATAGAAGGCAGCCTAAACTTTAAGACCTTATGCCCTTAAAAGGACTAAGCTTTAAAAAGCCTAGAAGTTTCCACTTTTGCTCTCCTGAAAGGAGGATAGCCAGACTTTTTACATGGCAGCTCAGGGTTGCATGGAGACACCACATGAGAGGCCACGTGGAAAGGGAGCAGTTTAAGGCTGGGTACATGCAGGAGTGCTGAGAACACAGCCGACGGAAAGAACCAAGGTGCCAGATGTACCATTCCAGGCAAGCTCTTCCGGCCTGTCTCAAACCATTTGAGCCATCTTTGCTGAGGTGACAGACGTGAGCCAAGAAGCTATCATGGATGTTTCAGCATGCACAGTCATCACAGAGAGCAGGGACAAGTTGTCCCTGCTGAGCCCTGCCCAAATGGAAGAATCATGAGCAAGTAAATAAGATATTGATTTAAGTCAAGATGTTTTGGAATAGTTGGTTACACAGCAATAGATAAATGAAACAATAGTCAACATAATAGACATGTTTCTAAGCACATTCTAACGATGTCCTTATGAAATAAGATCTGTTATTACCAATGCCACTTTAACTATGAGAAACCTAGTACATGAGTACAGAGAAGTTAATTACCCACACGAGCCAGCACTACTAGGAACAGAGTTTGGCTTTGATCCCAGATAGCGTGACACCAGAGACTGTACCTTAACCATCGTGCCACAGATCCTGTCTAGTCATTCATTCATTCAAAAGTATATATGGAGAGCCTACCATGTGCCAGACACTATTCCATGCATATGGGATAGAGCAGGGACCAAAACAGACAAAAATTCCTGGTCTCACAAAATTTGAGTTCTAGTGAATGTAACCACCCCAGGGGTTTATTTTACCTGCTGCTCAGATAGAGCTGATTTATCAAGACAGGGAGATTGCAATAGAGAAAGAGATTGATATATGTAGAGCTGGCTAAATAGCAGTTCTATTATTACTCGAATCAGCCTCCCGGAAAATTCAGAGGCTAGGGTTTTTTAACGATAGGTTAGCAGGCAGAGGGTTAAGCAATGGATACTGCTGAGTTGTTGAGTGTGCAATCATAGGGGAGTGGAAAACAGCCCTTGTGTGCTGAGTCCTCTTCTATGTGGGGGTCACAAGGCCAGGTGAGTCAAGATCCCAGGTCAAGGCAGAGTTGTTCAGGCCACAGCAATGTAAAAGTCTGAAAAGACACTTTAAAAGACTTTTATTTTTTTCTCTTGAGACAGAGTCTCACACTGTTGCTCATGCTGGAGTGCAATGGTGCAATCTTGGCTCACTGCAGCCTTGACCTTCTGGGCTCAAGCAATAAAAAGGCCAATCTTAGGTTTTATAATAGTGATGTTATTTATAGGAGTAATTGGGGAAGTTATAAATCTTGTGATTCCTGAACAATGAATGGTTGTTGTTTAACTATGCTTACATCTTAGCAGAATTCAAGTTCTTCTCATGATCCTAAACTTGCAAACTTTTATTAGTTTTCTAAAGGTGGTTTAGTTTTGGGAAGGGCTATTATCATCCTTGATTTAAAGTTAAACTACAATCTAAATTTCTCCCAAAGTTAGCTTGGCCCATGCCCAGGAATGACCAAGGGTCAGTTTGGAGGTTAAAGGTAAGATGGAGTTGGTTAAGTCAAATCTCTTTCACTGTCATAATTTTCTTACTGTTACAATTTTTACAAAGACAGTTTCAATCCTCCCTTTGGGTTTTACCATGCCTTATTTTTAAGGTGTGATCTATGAAGATGGAAAAAGTCTGATGACTGCTCTACCTTTTTTATGCTGATAGAGGGCAAAGTTGGAATAGGGCTTGGCCCCAAGGTAGGAGGAATGAAGTCACTTTACAGCTGTCTACATGTATTCATGGGGGACTTACTGGGGTTTTAAGGCTTGTATGACAAAGAGGTTAGTATTCTCATCCATAGTTTTAGCATAACATTTAAGTGAACAGCAGACTGTAAGATAATCAGTCCTAATATATGGAGTGAAAGTCCTAGCTTTAGACATTCTCGTACAATTGATCTGAAGCCCTGAGTGACCCAAGTGAATAGCCCTGAGAACCAATTATATATGGGGTTGTTAGAAAGATGAATTGGGATAAATAGGAAAGAGCAAATTTAATTATTCCGGTCCATATATTATGTAGTCATTGTTTGGCCTGAGAATAGATCAGTTTAGTTAAACAGCTATGTTCTATTCCAGGAGGTGGCCTTGTAGATGGGGTAGGACCTCTATATGTGATGAAGGCAAACACATGTTTATATATTTTTTGAGACAGAGGCTTACCCTGTCACCCATACTGGAGTGCAGTGGCATGATCATGGCTCACTGCAGCTTTGACCTGCTGGACTCAAGTGATCTTCCAATCTCAGCCTCCTGAGTAGCTGGGACTACAGGAACATGTCACCGCACTCAGCTATTTATTACTGTTTTTTAAATTTTGTAGACACAGAGTCTTGCTATGCTTCCCAGGATGGTCTTGAACTCCTGGTCTCAGGAGTTCGTCCCACCTCGGCCTCCCAAAGTGCTGGGATAACAGGCATGAGTCAGTATGCCGAGCCCAAATTTTAAATGAGATATTTTTATGGCAACAGAAAAAAACTAAAAGTTAATGTTGGACACAATCTATTCAGATGTTAGATTCAAAGCATCTCTAGTTAGAGAGAAGGAAGGACGTGGCAATGCAGGCTTTTCTTGCCTATATTACAAGGAATGAGCTTTAGCTTGTAGGGCTTCAGGAAAAAGGTAGTAGCAATTTTATTGGGTCTATGTCTGCAAAATGGAAGACACAGAAGGAGTAAGACTGAAAAAGAAAACAAATTTTAAAGGAATTTAAAAAAAGAAAAAATGGAAGATAAAAAAATTTTAAAGCACTAGTGTGGGAACTTGTAGCTTGGAAAGAATTCAGGATTTTTTTTTTTTTTTTTTTTTTTTTTGAGACAGAATTTCACGCTTGTTGCCCAGGCTGGAGTGCAATGGCAAGATCTTGGCTCACCACAATCTCCGCCTCCCAGGTTCAAGCGATTTTCCTGCCTCAGCCACCAGAGTAGCTGGGATTATAGGGATGTGCCACCATGTCCGGCTAATTTCTTTTGTATTTTAGTAGAGACAGGGGTTCTCCATGTTGGTCAGGCTGGTCTCGAACTTCTGACCTCAGGTGATCCGCCCACCTCAGCCTCCCAAAGTGTTAGGATTACAGGTGTGAGCCACTGCACCCAGTCGAATTCAGGATACTTTAAATTGCAGAAAATAATGAAAACCTCAAAAACAATGGAGAGGACTAGAATCTAACAACAGGTGTATTATGAGTTTTTTTCTGATGCATAATTTTTTTCTGGTCACCATTTTTATTAAAAACAAATCATAGTAGGACAAATTTATTGGCAAAGTAGGTTTTAGTCTGATTATATTTGGTCTGATTATTTGCATAAAGTGCACCAAGAATAGTTATTTGCCATATAAGCTTTTTTTTTTTTTAAATTGGCTTTAACTTTTTTTAAATAAAGAATCTCAGATTAGACTTCTTAAAGCCTTGAGCTTAACCATGGATTTATCTGTGCCTGCAAACATCTGTATTAATTGGGCAAATTTCTTTCCCCTTGAGGTTCCAAGATAATGTGGGCTTCCTGGGCCTGTCAGAAAGTGACTCTTTTTATTTATCACAGGTCAGGAACCCTGTAAAGGGACTGCATAGACAAAGTATGAGGCCAGTTTACTCAAGGGGCTTTTATTCCCTCTGTAAGTCAACTTTGATTCCTTAAAGCAGTTCATTTATATGTGAAATTATGCTATGTCAATCAAAACCTTGATAAAATAACCAATGTCTCTAATGGTGTCCTGGTATCAAAGAAAACAGATGTTTATTAAATTCATGTGAACAATTGTATTGCCATAAATTAAGTATACTTACAAATAGTTTTTAAATCCTGGAGAAATCATATAAAGAGAAAGAAAGAAGCTTTAAATTTTGTTCACAAGGATATATTCTGTAAATAGCTCAATAAAGGGGTTTTGGGGGCTCTGAAAAACAAAAGAGTTAGCAATGTTTTAAACAAAAAAAGTCATAAAAAGATTATTTTAATTTTTTTAAATTCAGTCCATGTAATTAGTTCCTGTTCTGCCTGATACAGGACCAGCAGTCCTCATGAACACATCAGCTCTCTACAAAAGTCCTGGAAGTTTTCACTTTTGCTTTTTTAAATTTTAATGGCTCAATTCCTAACATTATCAGAAACCTGCATTCAAGAGCACCCTTCAGAGTCTTAAAACTGATTATCAACTGCCATTCAAAAGCATCAAAACAAGACAACAATTGTATTAGAACAGCCACAGTTAAAAATGTAATCCACGGGCCAGGCACAGTGGCTCATGCCTCTATTCCCAGCACTTTTGGAGGCTGAGGTGGGCAGATCACCTGAGGTCAGGAGTTCATGACCAGCCTGACCAACATGGAGAAACCCTGTCCCTACTAAAAATAAAAAAAATTAGCTGGGCGTGGTGGTGCATGCCTGTAATCCCAGCTACTTGGGAGGCTGAGGCAGGAGAATCACTTGAACCTGGGAGGTGGAGGTTGTGGTGAGCTGAGATCGTGCCATTGCACTCCAGCCTGGGCAACTAGAGCAAAACTCTGTCTCAAAAAAAAAAAAAAAAAAAAAAAAGAAAGAAAGGAAAAGAAAAGATGTAATCCTCAAAAATATCTGGCCATCTCTGTGACGCACAACAGTTTAGTATAACAATCATAATTATTGCTGATAACATATACTGAGACATATCAGAATTATAGGAATTATACAAATTTGGAATAATACATTTATATCAACATAATTTAAAGAAAGTTAAACACTATTTTGTATGTGGCAATGCTTTCTATATGATTTTAATATACAATAAGCCAAATGTCTCTTTTGGACTTGAGGGGACCTAATATTTAAAAGGTTAATGAGGTTAAAAAAAAAAAAAAGCCTTAATTTGTTATTTGATTTTGGAAAAGTCATCAAATACTAAATGTTTAAAACACTATATATCACAAAATAAGATCATAGGTCATTTATTTAGTCAAAGTGATAACTGAAAAACCTTTTATTTATTTATTTTTGGAAGCAGAGTATTGCTCTGTCACCCAGGCTGGAGGGGAATGGCACAATCTCAGCTCACTGCAACCTCCACCATGCCTCCACCTCCCAGGTAGCTGGGATTACAGGTGCAGGCCACCACACCCAGCTAATTCGTGTGTGTGTGTGTGTGTGTGTGTGTATGTGTGTATGTGTTTTAGTAAAGACAGGATTTTACCATATTGGCCAGACTGGTCTCAAACTCCTGAGCTCAGGCAATCTGCCTACCTTAGCCTCCCAAAGTGCAAGGATTAAAGGCATGAGGCACCACACCTGGCTCAAAAAACTTTTAAAGGCAAGAATCTTTAATAGGAAGCTCAGGTTTCCAAACAAGACACAATGAAAACAGTATGAAGCCAAGTGAATGTCTCTCTATTTTCTTCTCTCCTTTTTTGCTGCAGTTTATCTACAAGGCAAATAAAAATTTTCACTGTTGCTCAATATTACACAAAAAAAATTTTTTAAAAAGAGTAAACCAAATTCCATTTTTGGATTTGTGTATCATTAATATTAAAGCTATTTTTTAATAAAATCATATAAACAAATCTAATTTTAATTAGTTTGACCATAAAGTAAGATATCTATAAATCCTTATAATCCTTTATAATTATTTTATTAAGGAGGAGATGAACGCTTAATGAAAACTCTGTTATTTAGACACAGGAGTGCAGATTCTGGCCCCATATCTGTGTGTTTTTTATATTAATGTTTAATTTATAGAAAAATTAAATAAGCCCCTTTAAATTTTTGCCACTTTGCTCACACTGACAGAATATTTTTATGAGATCAATTATTATAAGCCTCTTATAATATGTTTAAAAAATGTAGTTTTATCTTTTTAAAACTTAATCCTTAAACCCTTTAAACTAGTCAAAATTGCTTTTGTTAAAAAAAATCACATTTTGGCCAGGCGCGGTGTCTCAAGCCTGTAATCCCAGCACTTTTGAAGGCTAAGGTGAGTAGATTACCTGACGTCAGGAGTTTGAGAACAGCCTGGGCAATATGGTGAAACCCTGCCTCTACTAAAAATACAAAAATTAGCTAAGCACGGTGGCATGTGCCTGTAATTCCAGCTACTCAGGAGACTGAGGCACAAGAATCACTTGAACTTGGGAGGTGGAGGTTGCAGTGAACCAAGACAGTGCCACTGCACTCCAGCCTAGCTGATGAAAAATTAAAAAATAAATAATCACATTTCCATGTCTTTTTATTTTTGTTTTGTTGTGGTTGTTGTTGGTGCTGGTGGTGGTGGTGGTGGTGTGTGTGTGTGTGTGTGTGTGTGTGTGTGTGTGTGTGTGTGTGTGTGAGAAGGGTCTCATTCTGTTGCTCAGGCTGCAGAACCGTGACCTGATCATAGTTCACTGCAGCCTTGACCACCCTGGCTCAAGCGATCCTCCTGCCTCAGTCTCCTGAGTAGCTGGGGCTATAGGCCTGAGCCACCAGGCCTGGCTAATTTTGTATTATTTTGTAGAAACAGGGTCTCACTGTGTTACTCAGGCTGGTCTTAAACTCCTGAGTTCAAGTGATCCTCCTGCCTTTGCCTCCCAAAGTGTCAGGATTACAGGCATGAGCCATCATGCCCAGTTTCCATGCCTCTTTATTAAGAACACATGACTTTTGTTTTTTTTTTTTTTTTTTTTTTTGAGACGGAGTCTCGCTCTGTCGCCCAGGCTGGAGTGCAGTGGCCAGATTTCAGCTCACTGCAAGCTCCGCCTCCCGGGTTCATGCCATTCTCCTGCCTCAGCCTCCCGAGTAGCTGGGACTACAGGCGCCCGCCACCTCACCCGGCTAGTTTTTTTGTATTTTTTAGTAGAGACGGGGTTTCACTGTTTTAGCCAGGATGGTCTCGATCTCCTGACTTCGTGATCCGCCCGTCTCGGCCTCCCAAAGTGCTGGGATTATAGGCTTGAACCACCGTGCCCGGCCGGACTTTTGTTTTTAGTGAAAGCAATTTTAATTATGTACCAGGTGTAAAGACTAGGACACAGGACAGAACTAATGAACAAATGTCTAAATTTTGAAGACTTTTTAAAAACTGTATTTTTAAAGGATTATTAGAGTCACATGAACAAAAACACATTAAAGATTTTTTTTGACAACACATCTGATTTAAGTGCTTTTTATTTCATTTTTTATTTTTATTTATTTATTTATTTATTTTTGAGACAGCGTCTCACTCTGTCACCCAAGCTGGAGTGTAGTAGCACTGTCTTGGCTCACTGCAACCTCCACCTCCTGGGTTCAAGCGATTCTCCTGCCTCAGCGTCCCAAGTAGCTGGGATTACAGGCATGCACCACCATGCCTGGCTAATTTTTGTATTTTTAGTAGAGATGGGGTTTGACCATGTTGGCTAGGCTGGTCTTGAACTCCTGACCTCGTGATCTGCCAACCTCCGCCTCCCAAAGTGCTGGGATTACAGGCATGAGCCACTGTGCCCGGCCCTAAGTGTTTATTTTTTAAAGCTAATTACTTAGAGTTCTTTTATGTTTTTGCAGTGAAACATCACTCACATGACACATATAGATACACAGACAGAAGCGCATGTGTCCATACTGCCTATAAGTTATGAGATTTCCGTTTACCAATTTTAAAGTTTCTATTTTTTTTTTGTTTTAATTTTAAACCATCAGTCTCTTGATTACCTGTTCGCTGCCCTAATCATTGTTAGCCAGGCAGTTCCAAATTTATACTTTTAAAGGGATAATTCTTTTTTTTTTTTTTTTTTTTTATTTTTATTTATTTTTTTTTATTATACTTTAAGTTCTAGGGTACATGTGCATAACGTGCAGGTTACATATGTATACATGTGCCATGTTGGTGTGCTGCACCCATCAACTCGTCAGCACCCATCAATTCATCATTTATATCAGGTATAACTCCCCAATGCAATCCCTCCCCCCTGGGATAATTCTTATGTGAAACAAAATAGTGAATTATTTTGTTTAAACCAAGGGAAAATTGTGTGGGCAAAGTTTACTCAAGATATCCAGGAAAAGTAGACACTCTAACATATGGAGATTTCCTTAGAGATGTAAATTTCTTCATTGGATTTTGGCTTTAGGGTGGAGACTCTTAAGGAACAGGGTTAGGAAAGTATGCAGTTCCTAGGGCCTAATAAGCAGGCATAGCTGGAAGGCAAAATAGATCCCCAAATTCAAGGATCTCATTTTTACACTGAATCCTGGGTCCCTAAAAGAGGGAAACACTATAGGATGAGACTGCAATACTTCCATAGTGAATTTTATGATAAGGACATTTTCCCAAGGCTGCTGGACAATCCAGTACCAATTAACCCACTCTGTAATCAGCACATTTTCTATTCTATACCTTTTTGCTGTGTAACAGCATACTTTTCTTATTTAAATATGCAAAGAAAGGAGTATTGCCCTATAGTAATAATTATTCATTGTAAGCAATTACCATTAGCCATTTAAAAAAGTATGGCTCTTATCTAGCTATTACATATGTAGGTTAAAATTGTTTTATAATTCAAAGTAATTTCTAGTTCCCCCTAAAATTCAAAAAGATGGCTGGGCATGGTGGCTCACACCTGTAATCCCAGCACTTTGGGAGGCTGAAGCAGGTGGATCACAAGATCAGGAGATCAAGGCCATCCTGGCTAACACGGTGAAACCCTGTCTCTACTAAAAATACAAAAAATTAGCTAGGTGTGGTGGCATGCACCTGTAGTCTCAGCTACTCAGGAGGCTAAGGCAAGAGAATTGCTTGAACCTGGGAGGCGGAGGTTGCAGTGAGCTGAGATTGAGCCACTGCACTCCAACCTTGGTGACAAAGCAACACTCTATCTCAAAAAAAAAAAAAAAAAATATATATATATATATATATATATGTATTCAAAAAGATTAGATATAAGAGGAAGGGGGTACAGACAGGAGTAAACAACAAACAATCAGAATTCTGTTAACTGAGAAGTTTTTATAGAGGGAGAGCAGGTGCTTTCAAACAATATCTAGACACATGTAGCCCAAATATTAGCCTTTATTAAGCCAATTTTCAACTACAGGACTCTCAATAGAAAACACTTTTAAATCTCTCATCATTAGATTCTAGCCAGGACAAACAGCCAATACTTGTATTTTTTACCAAAAGTAACCTCCCATCTGAAACTGATAAGCCTTAACTAAGGTTATGACTTCACCATGGGTGTCGGAAGGTATTCTTAAAGAGGTGGCAAGTAGTTTTCACAATAATTAGAATCCCTCCGAAGGTGGCTCTGAGAAAAGAAAATTCAAGACAGGAAGTTAGAAGTTGTTCATGGAAGGGAAAAGAATCAACACATGGCAAAAGTCACACAAATATCAAACCAGAAAGGGCTTATTTCCCTAACTGAGAATTGAACCCAGGCTGCTGTAGTAAAAGGGCAAAACCTTAGTTACTGAGCTACAGCCATGAGGCAGTTGCTATTATTTTTCCCAGAAGCAATCTAGAGCAGGTACTTTTGAGTTTGCAAAGATTTTAACTGTTCAAGGGTATTCTTAAGGCTAGCCATGACATTATCATGTGTCCTTTTAGAATTGCTACATGTTATAAAACCAAAAATTCCCACCCTCTGGATGGCAAGGACGTAAAACAAGATGAAAGGAAAACTTCATCTGTTTTTTGTTATTGTTGTTTTGGAGATCCACAGCAAAGTTTGTAACTGACCAGTCTGCAGAGCTGGCTCCAACAGCAGGCTTATAGGGGTTCTAAGCCCACATTCTACACTATGGCACCCCTCTCCATGACAGAATAACACAGAAAAAATGAAATGACTAGTCACACAAATCCTTTTTCCTATTAATCATAACTTTGCAGAGGAGAAAAACAGTAACTTTCACCATTCACTCAACCAGTTTACACAAACGGAGAGACCGGAAGCCTGGCTGATAAGAAACTCTTACGCTTTTGCCAGCTTGTCAGATTTCTGGGTTTCCTCTCTCTGTAACTTCCAGAGGAGTAAAATGGCTTTTGATGATCCTGCTTACTGCACCGTAACTATGGGGGCTGCATTACGAAAGAAAATCATCCGGGCCAGGCATGGTAGCTCATGTCTGTAATCCCAGCACTTTGGGAGGCCAAGACAGGTGGATCACTGAAGGTTGGGAGTTTGAGACCAGCCTGGCCAACATGTAGAAACCCTGTCTCTACTAAAAACTCAAAAATTAGCTGAGCGTAATGGCAGGTGCCTGTAATCTCAGCTACTAAGGAGGCTGAGGCAGGAGAATCACTTGAACCTGAAAGGCAGATGTTGCAGTGAGCTGAGATTGTACCACTGCACTCCAGCCTGGGTGACAGAGTGAGACTCTGTCTCAAAAAAAATAAAAAATTGTCCTTTTTCATTTCATGGAACCACAGGCAAAGGCTTCTCAGTTTTGCAAGTTGCCACCCAACAGGCTACATGGGGGAACCAAATTAACATTTCCCATTCTGGCCAGAGTGAAATACATGTGATGGAACACAGCACGGACACTAGCTATCCCACTCAGCGCCCAAGTATGGACCTGACAAGGCTCAAATTTGTGCCCTTTGATCCACTCAAGATGGGGAAGGATCACCTCTGGCTGGGAATTTTAACAGGTGGTCTCAGGGCAGGATGGAAGGGCAGACGGTCACCCTAAGTTAGACCTGCTGAGCTCCCACTAACACTTCCTTCAGGGCTTATTGAATATGACTGGTCAGACAAAATAGGCGAGTCGGCTGGACTTCCATCAGCCATTCCTTTAGAGATTTTCTGCATATATATAAACACACACAGTGAAGTAAAGACAAACAGAAGAATTTTCAAACCAAGATTCCAGACCAGATTCATTCCTCAAACCAGAAGAGCATTCCTCCAAACAGGTCACCTCTTCTCCATCCAACAGGGGAGAGATCTCCTGAAACCGAGACTATTCCGACAATCTAGGGAGAGCTGGATAGTCCCAATGATGGGGCAACAGTGCCTCTAGCGAGGTCAACAGATCAGGAGAAGGAAGGGGATGTTGGCAGCATCTGAAATACTGGATGTCTTTCAGGAACTAGTTCTCCATTGCAATTAGATCCATGCATTATGGGTAAACGACACCCTACTAGAAGAGATAGTGCCAGGGGTAGTCCTTAGTCCAAGAAAACTAAGTGGCTATTTGGGCTGGCCTCTGAACCATTGCCAGTGAGGTGCTGCTGAACCACAGGCAAGTACCTACAAAGGCTATCATGGACAAGCCCCCAGATTTATAGCTGCCCAGTGGGTTTATTTTGTCTGCTACTCTGATAGAGCCAATTTATCAAGACAGGTGAATTGCAATAGAGAAAGAGTTTAATACACATAGTGTCAGCTAAATGGGAGAGCTGAGTTTCATTATTACTCAAATCAGCCTTCCCCCAAATTTGAGGTTTTTAAGGATAATATTTGGCAGGCAAGTGGCTAGGGAATCGGTGCTGCTGATTGGTTGGGGATGCAACCATAAGGGTGTGGAAAACAGTACTTGTGTGCTGAGTCTTCTTCCGGGTGGGGGCCATGTGACCAGTTAAGAGTTGCAGGTTCAGGTGGAATCATCTGATCCTCAGAAATGCAAAAGTCTGAAAAGACGTCTCAAAGGCCATCTTAGGTTCTATAAGAGTGATGCTTTATAGGAGTAATTGAGGAAGTTATAAATCTTGTGACCTCCAGAACAATGGCTGATTCTCATTTAACTATGCCTACACCTTAGCAGAAATCAGATCCCTCTCATAATCCTAATATTGTGGCCTTCCATTACTTTTACAAAGGCAGTTTTGTCCCCGGATAAGGAGGGGGTAGTTTGAAGAAGGGCTATTATCATCCTTGCTTTAAGGTTAAACAATAAACTAAATTTCTCCCACAGTTAGCCTGGCCCATGCCTAGGAATGACCAAGAGAAGTTTGAAGGCTAAAGGCAAGATAAAGTTAGTTGGGTCAGATTTCTCTCACTGTCATAATTTTCTCACTGTTATAATTTTTGCAAAGGCATTTCCATAAAATCTGAAAAGCAATAGAAGTGCACCATTGGGTAGCAAGACTTTACCCACCTAACTAGTGTGGCAGACATTAATTGCTTTTTGGCTTCTAGGCATCTATTCTAGCACCCCCAGTTCCACTGGGAAATTACTCTCCCTAATGGATACATTCCATTAAGACTTTTACTCAAGGCCAGGTGCAGTGGTCCACAAACTCAGCACTTTGGGAGGCTGAGGCTGGAGGATTGCTTGAGTCCTGGACTGTGAGACCAGCCTGGGCAACATGGTGAAACCCTGTCTCTACAAAAAAAAAAAAAATACAAAATTAGCCTGGTGTGGTGGTGTGCACCTGCAGTTCTAAGTACTTGGGAGGCCAAGGTGGGAAGATTCCTTGAACCTAGGAGGTGGAGGTTACAGTGAGCCAAGATTGTCCTACTGCACTCCAGCCTGGGTGACAGTGAGACTTGGGTGACAGAGTGAAATAAATAAATAAATAAATAGTGAGACCTGGGTGACAGCCTGGGTGACAGAGTGAGACCTGGGTGACAGAGTGAAATAAATAAATAAATAAACAAACAAACAAATAAATAGTGAGACCTGGGTGACAGCCTGGGTGACAGAGTGAGACCTGGGTGATAGAGTGAAGTAAATAAATAAATAAGCGTTAGACAAAAGCAGCTTCAAGCTTCCTTTATCAAACTAGATTACTGTACTAAGATCTTTATGTAGGGAAATTCTGAAACCAACACTGGAAACAGTTTTTTAAGCAGAGAACAAGACACAATGGTGCCAATTAATAGAATCAGGATAAAGATACAAAAGCATGCAGAAACCCGACTGTTGGAACTAGACCAGCAGCATATACCCAAGAAAGGGCAGATTCCAAGGCCCCATCTTAGACTCTCTGGATCAAAATCCCTGGAGTAGGAGACCAGGTATTTTAATTTTCTTATATTGTCAATGATTTTGAAGCTCACTAAGGTTTGATAATCATGCTGTTTTGTGCTGGGCTATAGCCCCATGGAATCATGCTCGTCAAAGCTTAATATGCAGACATGTGATCTTGCTAAAATGTAGATTCTGACTCAGAAAGTTTGGGTGGGGCTTGAGATTCTGCATTTCTAATAAGTTCTCAAACGATGAAGCTAGATGTGCCATAGAGTCTGGGTGAGGCTAAGCCTGAAGCTAGAATCAGAAGGCACAGAACCAGGGGAGAAGCTGTGAAGTAGACAGAGCCTGACAGCTCATTTCTTGGCAAACTGACAGAATGAAATCTCACAGCCTGCAAAACTGGCACCTAGCTTCTCAACCTCCTCAATGCTACCATCCTTCTGTTTAACCTGAGCAGCCACTAAAGCAGACATGAGACGCAATCCTTTAATTAAATCCTCAAATAGCTCCTTTGCCTAACCCACTCCCTCTGATTCCTTGTTCAGCATTACAAGATGAAACAAAAACAAAGAGGTGATTCTGGAGTTCAATCTGATGTAATTGGGTGCTTTGTTCTTAATTAGAGTGCAAAGTTTTCTTTTTGTAGGCCACTGAGTCTGTGTAGATAATATAGCTTCCTGTTTACTGTTCTAATAAAAACTACTTTGCATTATTAAAATAAAAGTGCCTTAAAAGCTGACATAGACAGTTTCCAAATGATATATGTAACAGAATCAAATTGTTTTGAAGAGCTTGTGAATATTTGATTATCAGATATTGCTCTTCCCTTTTTATCTACTGATACATTCACTCACAATTATAGTCCAGGTATTGTGCTAAGCCTGGTCACACACTATAGATGGTGTACAGTCCCAAAGGCCTGGCCAAGAAATGCAGAAATTCAGCTTTTGAATGGAGTTTAATGAAACTCCCAGGACCCACTCCACTATTGGATTTATTTATTTAATGGAAGACTATGTGCAAATCTCTGTTCCATGTCCTCTGGAAGAAACCCAGAAATGAAGGTAGAGTTCCAAATGGTAGAGAATAAACAACAAGTGGTCTGGGTTTCATTCAAAATGTGAGTCACACTAAAAATAGACGGGATTTTTTTTTTAAGGGTCATTTCCACTCCAGATTTCAATGTATGTTACTCAGAATAAAGTGGGTATTTCATAGCCACAACAATGGCTGTGTATTAAGGCAAAGCTCTATTGAATTGATTTTTTTATAAGTGTAAGCTGCATTTTCATGGCTGAGTTGAAGGAGCTGGGAGAGGGACTGGTCTCAAAGCCTTTAAAAGACCCTTAAAAGGCCTTACAGCCTTTTAATATACTCTTGTAGGTTATGTTATCCCCTGAATACCAGAAGTCTGAAAACCTCTGGGTTATAGTAGAATTATTTCTAAAATAGTAATTTCCAAGGAAGATGAATAATGTTAAAAATCACTGAAAAGGATGTGCTAAGCACCCACATGCAAATTTTTCTGTGGCCAGGCTAAGTTGTTTAAAGAAACTTTGGAAGTGACTTGGGAGAGAATATGGGATCATCAGGAAGAAGTCCAGAGTGTGGGCAAGCATAAGAAAGTAGGATGGGCATGCAAAGGGAGGCAGTGCGGGATGTGTTGACATAAGGTATAGGTAAGAAGGGTAGTATAAGATGACAGGCTCAGAAACGAGTCACCAACACCTTGAAAGACTTGAGAAGAAAGTAAAGGAGTTAAAAGGAATGTCACCCCCCCTGGAAAAGCCTTACCGCACCAATGTACTTAAAATAACTCCCCTAACCCTAGCATAGCATTCTTCATCCATTTGCACTACTGTCATTTTCTTCATGATGCTTTTTACTCCATGACATGATTTTTTTTTGTCATGAATATGCTTGTTTATCTTCTGTTTTCAATTAGAATATAAGACCCATGATGCCAGGAACCTGTTCTTGTTCACTGCTTATCCCCAAACCTAGAGCAGTACCTGGCAATAGCAAGTATTTGACAACGTATTTGTTGAATAAATGAATGAAACCAATGAAGGGATTTGAGAAAGGGATAAGATAGAATGCTAGTACAAGGGTCTGGAACAGAGGTATGATGAATAAAGATGGGGAAGAAGACATCAAAATAAAGTAAAAGTAAAAAAATCAAATAAAAGTAAAAACTTTAATCATGTATCTCAAAATTTAAGAAGATATATGAGATCGTAAGCACACCCAAAATCCAATCTAAATAGCCTAGAAACATTATTTATAAGCATTAGATGAAAGAATCAAATAATTCTCAAAGAGAAAAACTGGGACCCTTGATAGGCCCGCAGGCTCCAGAAACCCTCTAACTCTTCCCACCCTCCAGCTGCAGAAAGAGGCCTTGGGCAAGTTTCCTTGCTTTGGGGCTCACTGGATCCTCAATGTAAAGTCACACTAGAAGGAGGAGCCTCAAGTGTTACTTAGAAGCTGTTCAAGAAAAGAAAGAAAAAACAGTAAAGGGGGGAGCTTTATAAATCTAGCAACTACGTAGTCCAAAAGGAGAATTTGACTAACCCCTCCTCCTCCTCCTGTTCTTCCTCCCACCCCCTTGACCCTCAGACAGTGTCTCATTGTTTAGATTATGTTTATTTGAGAAAAGACAAAGCCCCAGCTGTGAGTCTGTGGTTGTGCACCCCCTAGTACTTATTTTTACCAAATATCTTGGTGTCAGCAGCAGTGATGCTAAAGGTGTTGGTTTAGGCAAAGGATAAAGGAGCACTTGTGACTCCATCAAGAAGAGAATACATCACAAAGAGTCTTCTCCATCAGAGACCTATATTTAATTTGTCCTTAGCTTGTGTGTACTGATTGCCTGCTATTTATCATCTTCAGATCAACAGTATGTACACAGAGCAGAATGTTTCTTTTCTGAAAACTAAATTCAAACACAGATTTATCTGGTAAGAGTAGTTACTTCTGAAGAGTAAAGGGGAAAGTGAGGGACATTTACCTATTATTTTATTATTTTAGTTTTAGTTTTAGTTTTATGACACAGGGTCTCACTCTGTTGCCCAGGCTGGAGTGCAGTGGTATGATCATGGCTCACTGCAACTTCAATCTCCCAGGCTTAAGCAATTCCTCTGTCTCAGCCTCCCGAGTAGCTGAGACTATAGGCATGCACCACCACACCTGCCTAATTTATTTACATATTCTGTAGAGACAAGTTCTCACCATGTTGCTCAGGCTGGTCTCAAACTACTGAGCTCAAACAATTCCAACAATGTCTCAAACAATGCCTCGCCCTCCCAAAATGCTGGGATTACAGGCACAAGCCACCGCACCTGACAACCCATTTACTTATTATTTTACACTTGATCTTAGCCAAAAGGCTGAGAAGTGATACTTATTATATAAAGTCTAAAAAAAGGTGAAATTTGTTTAGTTGGCTTGCTTCCTTGGTTCCATTTGATAGTTTTGTAGGTGCTATTTTGTTAAAATTTAAAAGTAGTGGGTTATGAGTAATGCTTTTTTAACTTTTTTTATTTGATATTTTATATATATATGAAAGCATATATATATACTTTTTTAAAAAAGAAAATCACTGGGCACTGTGGCTCATGCCTATAATTTCAGCACTTTGGGAGACCAAGGCAGAAGGATAACTTGAGGCCAGGAGTTTGAAACTAGCCTGGGCAACATAGTAAGGCTCTATCTCTACAAAAAAATTTAAAAAGTAGTCAGGCAGGGTGGTGGCCCACACTTGTAGTTCTAGCTACTCCAGAGGCTGAGGCAGGAGGATTGCTTGAGCCCAGGAGTGCAAGCCTGCAATGAGCTATGATTGTGCCACTGCATACACCAGCCTGGGCAACAGAGCGAGACCCTGTCTCTAAAAAAACAAATAAATAAAAAAGAAGAAGAAGAAAGAAAAGAAAATCACGTTGCAGAGGGAAGCCATACCATGTTAAAAAAAAAGTGTCGGTTGGCCATTAGGTTAAAAATTGTTGGCCGGGCGCGGTGGCTCAAGCCTGTAATCCCAGCACTTTGGGAGGTTGAGACAGGTGGATCACGAGGTCAGGAGATCGAGACCATCCTGGCTAACACAGTGAAACCCCTTCTCTACTAAAAAAAATACAAAAAATTAGCCGGGCAAGGTGGCGGGCGCCTGTAGTCCCAGCTACTCGGGAGGCTCAGGCAGGAGAATGGCCTAAACCTGGGAGGCGGAGACTGCAGTGAGCCGAGATTGCGCCACCGCACTCCAGCCTGGGCGACAGAACGAGACTCCGTCTCAAAAAAAAAAAAAAAATTGTTTAAAAATATAACTACCAGCTAGCTATATTTTATGGTACTGTATAAATTTTAGCATGGGCAAGTTATAACAATAACTAATACTTACATATCACTATGTCCAAAGCACTGTTCTGAGTTTGTTGTTCTGTATTTATTTATCTTTACAGCAACCAGATGAAGGAAGTGCTATTATAATCCTTATTTACAGATAAACCGACACTGACTAGGGAGAAGTTGATTTCAGTGATTAACAAGTCCTAGGGTTATGCCATCCAGAGCCCTTCAGTTGGTAACATAGAGATGTGATGTGAGAGGTCCCAGATTCTTTTTAACTTTCTTTTAATATATGTATTTTTTTTATTTTAGAGATGGGGTCTCGCTGTGTTGCTCAAGCTAATCTCAAACTCTTGGGCTCAAGTGATCCTCCCACTTCAGCCTCCCAAAGTCCTGGGATTACAGGTGTGAACCACTACACCTGGCCCATTTTTCTTAACTTTCTTAACTGAAATTTAACATATGTATAATAAAGTGCACCAATCTTAAGTACCTGACTTGATAAATTTTTATGTGTGTGTCCACTGGGAAATCACCCAAATCAAAATATAAAATATTTCCAGCATCTTCAAAGTTTTCTTTCAGTCCCTTCCTAGTCAATACCTCCCCAAAAGTAATAATTATTCTGACATTTGTCTTCCTAAAATGCAATCACACAGTATGTACTCATTTCTGGCTTCTTTTTTTTTGTTGCTGTTGGGTTGGGTTTTGTTTGCTTGTTTGTTTTGTTTTGGTTTTTGTTGTTGTAGTAGTTGTTTTTTGAGACAGAGTTTTACTCTGTCACCTAGGCTGGAGTGCAGTGGCATGATCTTGGCTCACAGCAACCTCCACGTCCTGGGTTCAAGCGATTCTCCTGCCTCAGCCTTCAAAGTAGCTGGGATTACAGTCGTGCACCACCACACGCAGCTAATTTTAAAAATATTTTTAGTAGAGAAGGGGTTTCACTATGTTGGGCAGACTGATCTTGAACTCCTGACCTCAAGTGATCCACCCACTTCAGCCTCACAAAGTGCTGGGATTACAGGCTTGAGCCACCACGCCTGACTATTTCTGGCTTCTTTTACTCAACATTATACTCGTGAGATTCATTCCTGTTGTTGTATATATTCGAAATTTATTCTTTTCATTGCTGTGTAGTATTCCATTTGTGTGACTATTCCAAATTTATTTATCCATTCTCCTGTTGATAGACTTTTGGGTTGTTTCCATTTTGGGGTTATTATGAAGCTGTTATGCATATTATTTTACATGTATCTTAAAGAACAAATGTTTTCATTGCTCTTTGGTGTATACCTAGAAATGGGATTACTGGATTATAGAGTAGATGTGTGTTAGAATTCATAGGTATTGGCTGGGCGCAGTGGCTCACGCTTGTAATCCCAGCACTTTGGGAGGCCAAGGCGGGCGGATCACAAGGTCAGGAGATTGAGACCACAGTGAAACCCCGTCTCTACTAA
>NC_045436.1:110706698-110715826 GCF_002776525.5 Piliocolobus tephrosceles | reverse complement strand
TTCCCGCCAACTCTGTCATTCTAGTGGATTTGTAGTGATATCTTATCATGGGTTTAATTTGCATTTCCCTAATGACTGAGGATGTCAAGTGCCTTTTAATATGTTTGTGGGCCATATGGATGTCCTCTTTTGTGAAGTGCCTGTTTAAATCTGCTTATTATGTTAATTAGGTGGTTTGTCTTTTTCTTATTGAATTGTAGGAACTCTTAATACATCCTTATTATGAATCCTTTGTCAGATACATGTAATCGGGGATAGATTTTCGCAGTCTGTGATTTCTCTTTTCACTATTTTAATGGTGTCTTTTGACACTAAATCTTTTTTAGGACTCAATATATTTTGTATAACAAATGTAAAAGAGCTTACCTAGTTCAGTTAGTAACATGTACAATGTAATAAAATGTATGTGAATAGTTTCACATAAAATCTATTTCAAACAAAACCTGTTTCAAATAATTCTTTTATTCATTCACGCATATAATTCAATATTCATTTCAAATTAATCATGTGCAAGGTACTGTGCCTTGCATGCAAAAATGGCTGAGACTTTTCTTGCCCTCAAGGAATTCACTGGACTCCATGAAGTTGGCAGGCAATAAGTTACAATAATGTACAGAGATAAATGATAATAAATATGTATACAGTTCCATGAGATCAGGCTCCAGTGAAGGTATTATGAGAGTGAGGCAGGAGTCTCAGGAGTAGGATTTGATAATCTGCATTTCAAACATGCTCCATAAGTGGTTCTTTGTTTTGTGTTGTTGTTGTGGCTGTTGTTTTGTTTTAGTTACAGGTTTACATGTGACAACCACTGAACTAGAATGTAGAAGAACCAACGTGACACAGAAAATGGTGCCTAGGATCAGGTATGAAGATTATTTCCTTGAATTTCATGCTGAAGAGTTTGGATTAAATCCAAGTGGGCAATATAAGACCATTAGAGGAGTTTTTGAAGGGAAGAAATTTTAAAACTCAAGCTCAATGATCTTGATAAATGCAGTTCTTCCTACTTCTCAGCTGTTAGAACCATCGAGGGTATCTGTGTGATTTATCTGATGGTATTTGAATGATGCTTTGACTAAATGTAAAAGGAGAAAGTAATATTTGTATTTATTGTTCTAGATCAGAAATCAGCAAACATATTATATTAAAGGCCTATTAAATACAATTTATAGAAGGCCATTGGTTTGGACTGAGCTTTTGCACTAGGCCCAACAGACCAAAACAAAATGCAGTCACTCATGCTGAAGTTCCAAGCCACCAAGCTGAAACCAACATGTTTATCTGAGAAATCAGGAAAGAGAAAGAGATAACAGCCAATTTTCCAAATAGGTCAGTTTTAGCTGCATGATAAAGAAATCCCCTCAACTTTAACCTTTACAAGGAAAGTAACATTGAAATGACCATTCCACTTTTTGCTCTGTTTCTGCTTTCTTCAGCCCTTTTCTGTCCATAAAGCCAAGCTCCTCTGCTTAGCTCATTGGAGCACTTATTCTATTTTACAGAATGAGGTTTTATGTGATTCTAGAATCACAAATAAAACAAATTAGATCTTTAAACTGAATTTGTTGTAATTTTGTTTTTTGGCAGGCCATATAGTAAATAATTTAGGCTTTACAGGCCACGTAGTCTCTGTTATACCTATTCAAATCTGCCTTCGTAGCAGGAAAGTAGAAAGCAGCCGTATCTTTTACATACTTTACATAGAAATGGTGTAGCTGAGATCCAATAGAACGTTATTCACAAGATTTGTTTGGGTCAGATTTGGCCCATGGGAAGCAGCAGTTTGCCCACCTTGGTTCTAGATAATTTCATTTAGTCTAATTGAAAGTTTATAATGGTCTGGGCGTGGTGGCTCACGCCTGTAATCCCAGCACTTTAGGAGGCCAAGGCGAGTGGATCACGAAGTCAAGAGTTCAAGACCAGCCTGGCCAACATTGTGAAACCACATCTCTACTAAAAATGCAAAAATTAGCTGGGCATGGTGGTGCTTACCTATAATCCCAGCTACTTGGGAGGCTGAGGCAGGAGAATCGCTTGAACCCTGGAGGTAGAAGTTGCAGTGAGCCAAGACCACGCCACTGCACGCCAGCCTGGCGACAGAGCAAGACTCCATCTCTCTAACAAAAAAAAAAAAAAACCAAAGGAAAAGAAAGAAAGAAAGAAAGAAAGGAAGGAAGAAAGATAGATTTTTGGCTCACGGTAGCAACTCCCCAAAATCACGTTTAATAGCTTCAAGTTTAAATAAACATAAATCTGAAATGAACTATGATTTTAAAAAATTAGTAAAATCTAGATTGTGCTATATTCTACAAGATAACTGCCCTAGATGTTTTTTGGGATTTTTGGTTGCTTGTTTTTGAGTCAAGGTCTCACTCTGTCACCCAGGCTGGAGTGCAGTGGCATGATCACAGCTCACTGCAGCTTTGACCTCCCAGACTCAAATAATCCCCCCATCTTAGCCTCCCAAGTAGCTGGTACTACAGGCATACACCACCACACATGGCTAATTTTTGTATTTTTCATAGAGATGGAGTTTTGTCATGTTGTCCAGGCTGGTCTTGAACTCCTGAGCTCAAGCAATTCACCCATCTCAGCCTCCCAAAATACTGGGATTACAGGTGTGAGCCACCACACCCAGCCTGCCCTTAGATGTTTAAAAGAAAATGTGATGAGGAATGAGGTGGAAAAGCAGGGGGAATGTTCTAATCTAAATGAAAAGGAATTTAAGAGACTGTACAAGCAAATATAATGCATGAAGCTGTTTGGATCTTGGATCAAAAAAGAAAATAAAACGTTGAAAAAAATCTGTGGGACAATTGAGGTGTTTGAATATGATCTAATTGAATATAATATTGTTGGGATTAGAAAACAATACCCCCAAATGAAGACCTCAGAAGCAGCCTCAGAAGGAAAAGTATTTATCTGACCTTTTCCTGCTCTCCTGTCCTCAGTCCATTCTTCCTTGAGGCTAGCTACAGAAATGAGAATCCCTGTTCCCCAAAGAAGTTTATAGAAACCAGAACCCCTTTTCTCCAAAGTCAGTCATAAAACCTAAAATGTTACTTAACGCTCCCCTCAACTTTTCTTTGTAAAAACTGGTCATTAAGAAACTGTGTGACCAACTTTGTTTGACTGTAGGTCATAAGACCTCTATTCCAGAGGGGGTCTGGCCCCATACTCAGAAGGAAGGAATGTGTTCTCAGAGAGGTCAAGAATATGAACACACAGGCCTTGCTGGGTTTTCCCACGCAGTCTATTAGCATTGGATTTTCCCTTTTGGTCCAACCATGTTTCTACACAGCATTCCATACTTTGTCGAACATAAGCATTAAAATGGACAATTTCCCCTATATCTTTGGGTCTTCATTCTGAAGGTTCCTGTGTCACATAAAACTATGATCAAATAAATGTGTATGCCCTTTCTTTTATTAATCTATCTCCGGTCAGTGATTTTCAGTGAAACTTCAGAAAACAAAGGGGAAGTTTCCCCTTGGCCCTTGAGAATATATTTTATGATATTAAATCAATGTTATTTTACTAGATGTGATGATGATATTGTAGTTATGCAGACAATGACTTTGTTCTTACATGCTTGTATTTAGGGATGAAATGTGAAAATTGTTCAATTAAAAACAATAGAGGATAAATTACCCATGAAAAAAAAACCCAGATACAGTCCAATTGAAATAGAGGGAAAAAGCCACAGAATGAAAGAGAGAAAAAGGCAAAATCTTAACAATGGTTAAATCCGGATGATGGGTATACAGGTTTTCATTGTACTATTGTAACCAGCCAGTGGGTTCATGTTGCCCACTGCCCGGATACAGCTGATTTATGAAGACAGGGGAATTGCAATAGAGAAAGAGTTTAATTCATGCAGAGCCTGCCTAACAGGAGACTGGAGTTTTATTACTCAAAGCGGGTTTCCCTGAAAATTTGGAGGTTAGGGATTTTCAAGGACAGTTTGCAGGGCCAGGAAATGGGTGCCGCTGATTGGTTGAGGATGCAATCCTAGGAGTGTGGAAAGTGTCCTTGAGCCTGCTCAGTCCGCTTCCGGGTGTGGCCACAGAACCAGTTAGCAGGAGCAGTGGCGCCATCAGCCTTCAGAGATGCAAAAACCTGAAAAGATATCTCAAAAGGCGAATCTCAGGTTCTCCAAGAGTGAAGTGATCTGCAGGAGTAATTAGGGAAGTCACAAATCTTGCGACCTCTGGAATAATGGCTGGTAGTCCTTTCCACTACAGCCGAATTCAGGCTCCTCTCATCCTAATCTAGTGGTCATTCATTAGCTTTACAAAGGCAGTTTATTTTTGGAAAGGGCTATTATCATTTAAACTATAAACTAAATGTACTCCAAAGTTAGCTTGGCCCAAGCCCAGGAATCCTTAAGGGCAGTTTGAAGACTAAGGGCAAGATAGGAATTGGTTAGATCAGATCTCTTTCAGTGTCATAATTTTCTTACTGTTATAATTTTTGCAAAGGCGATTTCACTATTATTTCAATTTTTCTGTGGCTTTAACTTTTTAAAAAAGTAAAACTGAGGGGGAAATATTGTAGAGTTCAGTGTACAGTACATTTTTTTTCCTTTTAAAATGCAGAAGAGGGCTGGTCTACTTCAAAAAGTTCGTTAGTATTAGAATTATATTCAAAAATAATAGAAGGCCTTATAGAAATCTTCGACTCAGGTTTGGGGTTGCCATGTATAACTTTTAGCTCCTGCTTTCCCCATGCTTACAACCCCCTTTCTTTTTTCTTTTTTTTCCCCACAAGTTGCTGGACGGTGTCATAAGATTGCAGCACATAGCCATGTTCATAGCACCACGCCACATCCTTTCTGGTGAGGGTATCTCATATTGTGGCATTGACATTGTCGCTGCTGACATTTTGAGTCTGCCCTGTCTGTGTCGGGTGCAGAGTTGATCATGATGAGGTGACAGAGGCAGAACTGCCAAAGGTGACAGAATCATCTGTGTACACAGTTCTCTTCTGTCTCCGGTTTTGAGTCCTGGGCTCTTTTATCTTGCTCCTCTTTCTGGCACAGCCCAGACTCCCTTTGGGGTCATTTCCGAAGTGGAACCCGTGCTCGGTCACTCCGCCTTTCTGTTTCCTTCCCCTCACCAGTGAAAGAACCTTGCATTGAAAATTGTTCAGAGGGGGATGGGGCGGTTGGCAGTTGTAAGTAACTAAATTCAAACCTTATGAAAGAGCATGAATTTAGGCTCTTGTATAAATATATCCTGAAAAAAATATATGTAATCTGAAGGGAGAGACCAGCAAAGTGTTGTTTTAAAAGAATATGGCTAACAATAGTGACCATAAACGCATCATGCATATGAAAAAGCATGATCTTTGGAGTTAGGTAGACCTGGGTTTGACTCTCAACTATACCACTTGCTGACAGGGTGATCTTGGATAAATTACTTAACTTCTCTGAACCTCAATTTCCTTATCTGTAAAATGGAACAAACAATACCTGATTCTTGCTAGGGTGAAAAGTTAAAATATAATTTTTCCTTCCTGGCTGAGAGGCTTCCAGACGTCTGAACGTGAATCTGGTGTAACTGCTGAGCTCAGCCCAAAGTGGTAATTTCTATTCCGCAGGAATGATTGAGTACACAGCCGAAATGAGAGACAAGGGGCAGTTGAATGGGTGCCCTGAGGGTGAAACGCAAAGCCCTTGTTTGAAGTCTTTTATAATTCAAATCTATCGAGATAGTATCAGCACTTCTCAAACTTTAATGTGAAGAAGAATCACCTGGAGCTCTCCTTCAACTGCAGATTTTGATTCTTTAGGTCTGCAGTGGACTTCTAACTGTAGACGTCCTGAACTTCTATCTAGAACTTCTATCCAGCTTCCGGGGGACGCAGATGCTCCTCTTTCACGAACCACACTTTGAATAGCAAGGCCCCAGGGCATGCATTTAAAATCCTGAGATTTCTCCAGATTGGGAACTCTAGTATTTCCAGACTCTACTTTCTCTTCACTCCCCTTCTGGAGCAGCAGCTCACTTAACATGCCCATTTTTAGTTATTATTCTATTAATTGCGATGCTCCTTTCACCATGTTTTAATGAAGTAAAGCGCCTTTCAAAATGAACTAACAGCAGTTGTTCGCTGCCAGCGGAAACCTCACTGAAGAATTAAATAAAACTATGAGCTTCTCTGCAAACAGGAAGGAAGGAATGAATGGGAATGAGAGAGGAAGTTTGGCAAAAAAAATTATCCCTGGGAACCGCCATTTATCCCCTGCCCCAAAGGGTGAACATGACTACAGTCCCTTGTAATTGTGAAAGTGAAAAGGGGGAAAGCAAAAATGTAGAGACCTGAAACTCTGAGCATGTGCATTTTGAGTAAGTCCTGAGGCTTCTTCCCTTCCCTGTCCAGGCCTCTCTCAGAGGGCAAATGCTGGTCCTTCTGAAGTGACTGGAGGCCCAGGACCTCCCCAGCAGGTTCTATCCTATTTAAGGCCTCGCTTAGTGAGTCCCAGTAGCCCAGACATTTTGAGCTGCTTGATTTAGCACATGTTTACAGTCAGCAAGGTGTTAACGTGAAATAATTGGTTAAATTTCTCACCCGCAAAAAAATCAAACAAAGCCGCAAACACTTTTTGAGAGTCCATTAAAACCCAAGAATTAGGTTAGGGACTGTGAAAAATCATACTTAATGGGGAACTCCACTGCCTTCAAGTTTTAATGTTATGAAAAGGAAAAAGACACATTATATAAGTCAATGCTTTAACAGTGAGACAAGAGAGAAGGTGCAAGTAACCAGAGACGGGAATGATGCAGCCCATTAAATGACAGTCTGCCTGTGCCCAGTGAGTACCATGGGACCTGTTATGTAAATGCATAAATATTGCTGAATAAATAAACCAGTTAGTGAGAATGAGTAAGTGAATGCAGAACAAGACCTTAATGTCTCGAAGAAAGCCAAGCCCATTTTTCCCCCTTAACTGATTATCCACTGCTAGGATTTCACAGGCCTCGCATCCAGCTCACTACTTTGCATCCCCTTGACTGACAGCAGTGAGGCCCTTGGAACGTAAACCACCCCTCACTCTGCCCTTATTAGACATTTTTTGGGGAGCTTATTTGTATATCAATATCTATATCCGCCAGGAATTTCCGTCTACTCTCAGCAGTTATCTTGATAGGAGTCATATAAGTTTAGAAACAACTGTTGTCAATTTTCTAATCAAAGAAAAAAGAAAGCATCATGGACTGAACGTTTGTGTCTCCCCCAGATTCATAATATGTTGAAATCTAATCCACCAATATAATGGTATTTGGAAGCAGGTCTTTTGGAAGGTAATTAGGTCATGAGACTGGCGCTTTCATGAATAAGAAGAGACCCCAGAGAGATCTCTTGCTGCTGCTGCTTCTTTTTTATTTCTATTTTTTTGTTTTCTTGAGGCACTGTCTCACTCTGACACCCAGGGTGGAGTGCAATGGCATGATCTCGGCTCACTGCAACCTCTGCCTCCTGGGTTCAAGTGATTCTTGATTCTCCCGGGTCAGTCTCACAAGTAGCTGGGATTTCAGGCACCCACCATCATGCCCGGCTAATTTTTGTATATTTTGTAGAGATGGGGGTTTCACCACGTTGACCTGGCTGGTCTTGAACTCCTGACCTCAGGTGATCCTCCCGCCTTGGCCTCCCAAATTGCTGGTATTACAGGCGTGAGCCACCGTGCCCAGCCTTGAGTCTTTCTATCACGTGAGGATACAATGAGAAGTCTGCCGTCTGCAGTTTGGAAGACGGCCCTCATATAATCCTGACCATGCTGGCACCCTGATCTCAGGCTTTCAGCCTCCAGAACTGTGAGAAATAAATTTCTGTTGTTTATAAGCCATCTACTTAATGGTATTTGTTATGGCAGCCCAAACTGATTAAGACGAGGGGGAAGAAGAAGGAATTACAAATGAGATAGCCTGGGGAAATGTACAATGGCAGCAAACTGACCCTTTCTGGAACCATACCTGCAGTAGGTCAATCATGCCCCAGAGCAATGTGGGACAAAGCAAGACAAGGGCGTATGCTCATTTCAATGGTAAGGATGTTTGACTACAGGTTGTTCCTTACTTCAATAATACATCCAACTGAAAGAATAATATTCTAGGTATTAAAAATGAAAAAATGTGTTGTTTAAGTTTATATAATTCTATTTCAGAGCTAAAACATTGCTCTCTTTAACTACCATTTATAGAGTACTAGGTAAGTACTCTGTAAGTGCCCCACTTGGAATAAGTACCTATTGATGGCTGGGTGCCGTGGCTCACTCCTGTAATTCCAGCACTTTGGGAGTCTGAGGTTGGTGGATCACAAGGTCAGAAGATTGAGACCATACTGGCTAAACAGGGTGAAACCCTGTCTCTACTAAAAATACAAAAAATTAGCCGAGCGTGGTGTCACGTGCCTGTAATCCCAGCTACTCGGGAGGCTGAGGCAGGAGAATTGCTTGTACCTGGGAGATAGAGGTTGCGCTGAGCCAAGATCATGCCATTGCACTCCAGCCTGGGCAACAAGAGCAAAACTCCATCTAAAAAAAAAAAAAAAATCAAAAATCAATATGGTTAATTAATACTTTTGCTATACCTATGTAAATAATCAAGCCAAATCATGTATGTGTTTGCATTTGTGTGTGTGTGCGTGTTTGTGATCATATAACAACCTTCAAGGAAAATTTGTGAAACTTTGAAATGTGAAAATTAAAAAAAAAGATTTTTATTTCCAGGTGTATTTTTAATGGAATATGAAGTGTTATCTAGTATACCTTGCAGGGTTTATCTCATCCTATGGGGTCTGTGCCTTTCCCTGTTTTTGAATGAGCTGTCTTATAACTCTGTAAATTGTAGAAAATTGATGATGATGCCAACAATTTCTGTTCACAGAACTGCAAACACATTTTGTCAAAGTAAATATGCAATGGTTCCATATATAGAAGAGACTAGTTTGCCTCTATTAGCAAATTCATTTCAGCATTCCTGACTGCCAGTAGATGTGTCTGTTCTTTGAAGTCTCCTTGAACTGTTTTTCACATCTTACAGTTGCCTTATAAATAAAATATTTCATGTGTTCATTTTGTATTTGTATAAAATTCATGAATTCTTTCTTTCTTTCTTTCT
>NC_045436.1:110550271-110701698 GCF_002776525.5 Piliocolobus tephrosceles | reverse complement strand
ATGCCTCAGCCTCTCAGCCACTCAAGTAGCTGAGATCACAGGTGTGTGCCACAATGCCCGGCTATTTTTTGTATTTTTAGTAGAGATGGGGTTTCACCATGTTGGCCAGGCTGGTCTTGAACTCCTGACCTCAAGTGATTTGCCCGTCTAGGCCACCCAAAGTACTGGAATTACAGATGTGAGGTGCCACGCTTAGCCCATTCCTTTTTAAAAATTATCCTTTAATATAGGAATAATAAGCTAACCAAGGGTATCAGATATTCATGACATATTGGCAATGGAGAAAATAGATTAAATAAAAATTTATAATCACAAAAGAGGATGTTTTGTGCACAAAATAAACATTAAAACCTTATCCATTAGAGCTGACAACTTTATTTTATTTTATTAATAGTATAGAGACAGGGTCTTGCTACGTTGTCCAGGATGGTCTTGAACTCCAGGCCTCAAGAGATTCTCCTGCCTCAGCCTTCCAAAGTACTGGGATTACAGGTGTGAGGAAGTGTGTAACTTTAAATATGGCATATCACTATCAGTTTTCCTCAAAGCACAATAGTTGTACCTCAGAGAACAATTTGACATTTTTCCATTTTTTTCTCGAAAGTTATTAATCGAAACTTTTTGTGATATTATTGGTGCAGAGAAAGGGAAAACTTATCTGTTCCAATCTGTGACAAAAGAGAGATTAATAGAACTTTGTTCCAGGCCAGGTGTGGCAGCATGTGCCTGTAGTTCCAGTGCTTTGGGATTTGAGACATGAGGATCTCTTGGGCAGGAGTTCAAGACTAGTTTAGGCAAAATAGCAAGACCCTGCCTCCACAAAAAATTACCCAGGTGTGGTGGCACATACTTGTAGTCCCAGCTACTCAGGAGGCTGAGGTGGGAGCCTCGCTTAGGTTACAGTGAGCTATGATTATACCTCTGCACTCTAGCCCAAGTGACAGAGCAAGACCCTGTCTCTAAAAAGTAAAATAAAATAAAACAATAGGACTTTTTAAAAAATCACTGATTTTGCAGGCACATATGGGCTTCATGCAAAAGAATTTGAAACCCATAGAAGCAATAATGGCTGGGAGCTTATATATCATTTTAACAAAGGGTGATACATTGTGAAGCAACCAGTTTAAAAAAAAAAAAAGAGGTTTGATGTTTGGACTTTTAGGAGTGGTGAAATTGAGAGAAGATAAATGTATGGGGGAAACTAACAGAACATAAGAGTTATTTTAGAAAGCTTTATTTGCTACCCATCTCAGTGCTGATTTTTCATTTCCTGTGCTAAGAGTCATCTTGTCCTCTTGGTATGGAAGAGTGATCAAGGGACACTTTTACAAATAAAACTTTATGACCTGCTGTTACACAGAAAGGGCAGGCAGAAAATGCCTCCTACATCTGCCGTTTCTCAATTGCCTTCAGCTCAAAATAATCCATATGTTAAAGTGTCATATTTTGGGATGGCATATTTTGATCCCCTTCATTGACATTCACTTAGACTGCTTTATTTATGACTGCTCTCTGATAGCAATATGATATTTAAATTATTTCTCCAAGGATAATCACTGAAGATCCTCCTTATAGCTGTGAGAGCCGGGCCTGGATTTCTGTATGGCTGACTTGCCTCCCTTTACTTCCTTTTTTTTTCCTTCCTTCTTTCTTCCCTTCCTTCCTTTCTTTCATTCTTTTTTTTTTTTTTTTTTTTTTTTTTTGAGTCGGGGTTTCTTCTGTCACCCAGGCTGGAGTGCAGTAATGTGATCACGACTCACTGCAGCCTTGACCTCCTAGAGTCAAGTGATCCTCCCGCTTCAGCCTTCTGAGTAGGTGGGACTACAGGTGCATGCCATCATGCCTGGCTAACTTTTAAAAAAGTTTTTGTAGAGATGGGGATCTCACTATGTTGCCCAGGTTTGTCTTGAACTCCTAGACTCAAGCAATCTTCCCACCTCAGGCTTTCAAAATGCAGGCATGAGCCATTGCACTTGCCTGCCTCCATTTATTTTCTTATCACATCTAGTTCTCAAGATTTCATGCCATTAGAGAGTCACAAAGAGAATGTAGATTGGATCAGAACTATTGCTTTAGCCGAAGTAATAAGTTATCATTGATTCAATCTTCAGAGGAATTGGAGAATGACATAAGAACCAACCCTGTTTTATTTTTGACATGTATATAATGGCTCTAAGAAAAATGTTTTGTGGGGTGGGGTGGGGGGTTGTTTTTGTTTGTTTGTTTGTTTTTGAAATAGATTCTTGCTCTGCCACCCAGACTGGAGGTACAGTGATGTGACCTTAGCTCACTCTAGCCCTGACCTCCCGGGCTCAATCAATCCTCCCGTTTTAGCCTCTAAAGTAGCTGGGACTACAGACCCATGCCACCATGCTCAGCTAATTGTTTGAATTTTTTGTAGAGACAGGGTATCACTATATTGCCCAAGATGGTCTTGAAATCCTGGTCTCAAGCAATTTTTCCACCTTGGCCTCCCAAAGTGCTGAGATTACAGGTGTGAGACACCACACCAGGCCCAGACACCACACCAGGCCCAGAAGTTCACCGCTGTTTTCTTCTAATACTTGTATAGTTTCATTTTTTTACATTTGATCTTTGATTCATTTGGAGTTTATTCTTATGTATTCCATGAGGAATGAATCTAATTTCATATTTTTCAAAATGACTATTCAGTTCTCCCAACACCATTTATTAAAATGTTCATCTTTCTCTCAGGGATTTGGAATCCCATCATTACCATATATGAAATTTCCATATGTAGTTGACTCTATTGCTGGACTTTTAATTCTATTTCATTGGTCTGTTTGAGTACTTGTGTACCAGTATCATCTGGTTTTAATTATAGAGGCCTTACATTTTATTTTAAAAGCTGGTGTGACTTGGCCCTCCTTATAGATCTTGCTTTGCCATGTTCTCCTGGATATTCTAGGATGTTTGTTTTTTCATATGAACTACACTTCTGAAACTTGTCTAGTTTCAAAAATAATGTTTGTGTTTTTATTGGGATCATATTAAAATTTTGAATTAGGTAGGGAACTGATATCTTGATGATTTTAAGACAAGAACAAGGGACATGTTTTCATTTGTTTTAGTCTTCATTTGTGTCTTTTAGGAATGCTTTATAGGTTTTTTTTTTTTTTATGGATATTAAATATTTTCTGTAGGCCAGGCACGGTGGCTGATAGCTGTAATCCCAGCACTTTGGGAGGCTGAGGTGAGCAGATCACTTGAGGTCAGGAGTTTGAGATCAGCCTGGCCAACATGGTGAAACCCTGTCTCTACTAAAAATACAAAAATTATTTGGGTGTGGTGATGGGCACCTGTAATCCCAGTTACTTGGGAGGCTAAGGCAGGAGGTTTGTTCAAACCCAGGAGGCAGAGGTTGCAGTGAGCCAAGATCATGCCACTGCACTCCAGCCTGGGAGACAGAGCAAGACCCTGCCTATAAAGAAATAAATAAACAAATAAATAAATAAATATTTTTTGTAAAAACTAGTCCTAGATATTTTATCTTTTTTTGATACCTCAGTAAATGGGTATTTAAATAATTGGGTTTTATTTGTATATGCAAAAAGTGTTAATTTTTACATGTTTCCTGTTAATTTTATACCCTGCTAACTTACTGAATGATTTTAGTGTTGCATAAGTTTATATTTAATTATTCATAGCAACACTGTCCAATAAAAATATAATGTAGTTGGCCTAATGTGATGGCTTCTGCCTGTAATCCCAACACTTTGGGAGGCCGAGGTGGGCGGATCACCTGAGGTCAGGAGTTTGAGACCAGTCTGGCTAACATGGTGAAACCCCATCTCTACTAAAAATACAAAAAAAAAAAAAAAAAGCCGGATGTGGAGGCTTGTGCCTGTAATCCCAGCTACTCAGGGGGCTGAGGCAGGAGAATTGCTTGAACCTGGGAGGCGGAGGTTACGGTGAGCCAAGATCATGCCACTGCACTCTAGCCTGGGCCACAGAGCAAGACTCGGTCTGAAAACAATAAAAATAAAAATAAAACTTTCTAGCAGCTAAATTTAAAATAGTTAAAAGCAATAGGTGAAACGAGTATTAATGATACGTTATATATTTAACTCAATGTACCAAAAGTATTATTTCAGCATAGAAACAATATAAAAATTATTAATAAGACATTTCACATTCTTTCTTCATACAAAGTCTTCGAAATCCAATATGTGTATTTCACATTTACAGCACATTCCCACTTGGATCTTAAATTTTTATCACAAATATCTTATGTGACTTTAGATTTCATAAAATTTACATTGAAAATATATATTCATGTATCCAAGTTGCTCCAAACATACTTGTTTTCTTATCACTCTAGCATGTGCATATACATATATATTTATAATCTTCCTTTAATATTCACATCCACATGAACAAAACTAGTTCTTCATTTTTAGAAGAATAGATTTGACTGTGTTGTAAAAGCCTACATCTGTCCAAGTAAATTCACTAATTCTTGCATCAGCATCAAATTCAACAGGAATTTTATTAACTGAAAAGCAGTCTAAAAGTGAAGAATCAAAGCCTGCCAGTGGCATTCCTCAACCAATGAGGATAAAAACCTCTTATATCCCATTATTCAGGTGAGCAATTCTGAGAGTGACTCCACATGCTCCTCAGGAGGTCACATACAAACTGTCTTCATCAGTTACCTTGATAATGTGCCCTATGTCAACTTTTCCTCCTTCCCTGTCTAATTCCCTCACTCTAGCTCCCTGAGGTCACCTGCCCCCAAAACTACCTGTACCCAAGTCCTTATCGGAAATTTAAGCAAAGACAGAGATCTACCAAGTTTAAGGGATGAGGCATGTGTAAAAGTTGGAGCCCTTAGAGAAGAATACTAGACATATTTTGTAGGCTCTTAAAATATTGTTGAAGAACCAAACATTAAAACTTTAAGGTGAGAACCAGAAATATGCATTTAAATGTATTCCTTATTAAATTAAGTAGACAGGAAAGCAATGTCTGAAGCTGTAGTCTGCACTGTGGTTATATAAGAGAATATTATCCTTAGGCATATGCAACTTACTCTTAAAAGTTCAGGAAAAATATGCATCTATATGTATGTATGTATAAATGTGTGTATGTAAAAACAGAGAGAGAGAATGGGAGAAACAGATAAAGCAAATGGGGCATAATGTTTCCAGTAGGTAAATCTGGGTAAAGTGTATTCTCTTAGCTGGGCATGGTGGCTTATGCCTATAATCTCAGCATTTGGAAGGCTAAGGTGGGAAGATTGCTTGAACCCAGGAGTTAGAGATCAGCCAGAGTCACAGAGCAAGACCCTATCTCAAAACATTGTCCTTTTTTTTTTGAGATGGAGTCTTGCTCTGTTGCCAGGCTGAAGTGCAGTGGCGCGATCTCAGCTCACTGAAACCTCCCCCTCCCAGGTTCAAGTGATTCCCCTGCCTCAGCCTCCCAAGTAGCTGGGACTACAGGCACACACCACCACTCCTCGCTAAGCTTTTTTTTTTTGTATTTTAGTAGAGATGGGGGTTTTACCGTGTTAGCCAGGATGGTCTCGATCTCCTGACCTAGTGATCCGCCCGCCTCAGCCTCCCAAAGTGCTGGGATCACAGGTGTGAGCCACTGCATCTGGCCATAAAAATTTTTTCAAAGCATACAGTCATCTGTTGGTATTTATGGGGGATTGGTTCCAGGACCTCCAGCACATAACAAAATCCACATTTTCTAGTCCCTGATTAACATAAAATGACACAGTATTTGCATATAACCTATGCACATTCTTCCATATACCTTAAATCATCTCTAGATTACTTTTATAATACCTAATACAACATAAATGATATGTAAATAGTTGTCACACTCTATTGTTTAGGGAATAATGACAAGAAACAAAAGTCTGTCTACATTCAGTACGGACGTAATTTTTTTTCCGAACATTTTCAATCTGAGGCTGATTGAATTCATAGATGTGGAACCCATAGAGATGAAGGGCCAACTATATGTGGTTGTTCTTTAGACTATTCATGCGGCTTTTCTGTAAGTGTGAATTTCCAACTTAAAAGTTAAAAAAGCTATTATAGACCTTTCAAGATAGCAAACTTAAGTCATAAGGCTTCAGGGTCAGCAGCCCTTTCTTTTTACCACCTATCTTTTAAAATGTCCTAAAATGAGCCGGGCACAGTGGTTCATGCCTATAATCCTAGCACTTCGGGAGGCCAAAGTGGATGGATCACCTGGGGCCAGGGGTTCGAGACCAGCCTGGCCAACATGGTGAAACCCTGTCTCTACTAAAAATACAAAAATTAGTCATGTGTGGTGGTGGGCTCCTATAATCCTAGCTACTTGGGAGGCTGAAGCAGGAGAATTGCCTGGACCCAGAGGACAGATGTTGCAGTGAGCCGAGATTGCACCACTTCACTGCAGCTTAGGCGAAAGAGAGAAACGCCATCTCAAAACAAAACAAAACAAAACAGTCCTAAATGCTGACAAGTTTATATTAATAATAAAGGCTCCTATTTGTGCCCACTAACAATAAGAGGAAACCTTTACTCAGACATGATTATAAGCAGTCACACTTTGTCCCACTTAAAAAAAAAAAAAAAAAAAGTAATGTTGGCTACCACCTCTAAAAAGTTGGCTGGCCCTTTTCTTATCTTAATGGACCGGCAGGCAATAGTACTGTGAACATTCATTAGAAAATGGTAAAACTTAGGCCGGGTGCCGTGGCTCAAGCCTGTAATCCCAGCACTTTGGGAGGCCGAGACGGGCGGATCACGAGGTCAGGAGATCGAGACCATCCTGGCTAACATGGTGAAACCCCGTCTATACCAAAAATACAAAAAACTAGCCGGGCGAGGTGGCGGGCACCTGTAGTCCCAGCTACTCCAGAGGCTGAGGCAGGAGAATGGCATGAACCCGGGAGGCGGAGCTTGCAGTGAGCTGAGATCCGGCCACTGCACTCCAGCCCAGGGGACAGAGCAAGACTCCGCCTCAAAAAAAAAAAAAAAAAGAAAATGGTAAAACTTTTGAGATCTTGGGTTCAAAGGTCTTGCACTGATGTTAATTTTCTCCCAGGGTTTCTTAGAAGTGTTGGCCAGGAAAAGCTCTTGCTGAGTTAGTAAAAACAACACAGATATGATGGGGGAAATTTCTGTTAATTAGCTAAAAGTACACTTGCTAGCCACTTGAGCAAATGAGTGTGAGGCAGCTCTACCTTGTCAAGGCTGGAAAGAAGTTTACAACTGATAGTATACAATTCCTTCACTTGTCAGAGTTCTATTGGTGCAGGTCCCAACTGTTATGTGGTTTAACTGCTCATCTGCAGCTTCCAGTGTCTCCGATGACACCTGCCATGTTGCTTAAATATGTTCAGAAACAAGCAGGTCACTATGCCTGCAACAGCACTAATAATCTACTTCCTTGTATAAGCAATGCTGTTAACTGCATTATTATTTTTAACAGTAAAAAAAATTAGCAAGAACTTAAATGTCAATCAATAAGAAAACTTAATTTATTAAAATTCTAAATATCATTAAAAAGAATAAGTTGAATCTACATATACCTATTTGAAACAAACGAAAATAAATTTAAAGGGATGGGGTCTCACTATGTTGCCCAGGCTGATCTCGAACTCCTAGGCTCAAGTAATTCTCCAGCCTCTACCTCCCAAAGTGCTGGGCTTACAGGCATGAACCACCATGCCCAGTCCTAATACCTGTTTTTTTTGTTTTTTGTTTTTTTAAGTCTGCAATACATTTAAGTTTAAAAAATTGAAGTCAGGCGTGGTGGCTCACGCCTGTAATCCCAGCACTTTGGGAGGCCGAGGTGGGCAGATCACGAGGTCAGGAGATCGAGACCATCCTGGCTAACATGGGGAAACCCTGTTTCTACTAAAAACACAAAAAATGAGCCGGGCGTGGTGGCGGGCGTCTGTAGTCCCAGCTACTTGGGAGGCTGAGGCAGGAGAATGGAGTGAACCCGGGAGGTAGAGCTTGCAGTGAGCTGAGATTGTACCACAGAACTCCAGCCTGGGTGACAGAGTGAGACTCTGTCTCAAAAATAAATAAATAAATGAATAAAAATGAAAAATAAAAATAAAGTAAAAAACTGTAAAATAGTTTCATATTATTCTGATTTTTGTATGAAAGATGTAAAAGTTTATATCCATGTGCAATTTTTAAAAAGTCTAGGATAAATTCTAAACAATTCCAAACTGTTAACAGTGTTTTTTCCATGGGGAGGATGGTGAAGACAATTACTCCCACTCATTTTGTTTGCATTGGAGGAGAGTTTCCCTTACATTTCTGACCTCTTTACTCTTACTCCTCATTCCAGTCTCTAGAGATTGAGTGGGCAATACAATGGGAAATGCATGTTATCTCCAACTCTTATTGAGTCAAGCAGCAGGCATTGGAGAACCACCACTCCTGGGTGAAGGAGTGGCTTCTCATAGTGACAAGTTTGTACAAGTGAACAGGTGTGTAACTCAATCACATTTTTTTCCCTCTGGTTTGAATCAGACTCTAGCAGAAACCATCCTTCTGTTCCTTTACTCCATCTGTAAGTTTATGGGGACAGGCTCACTTAGGAGGGGAGGCTATGCTTGTACAGTGTTCCTAGAGACTAGGGCAGGTAGGTGCTAACCTGGCCCACCACTGCCTCACACGTAGGCCACGTTCTACAGTAGTTCTGGCAGTAACAAAACTGATGTTTTGATCTCTATCCACCTCACTCTGTATTTCTCTGATTGGTTTTGAGCTTGGGTGAGTAACGGAGTATCATTCATTAGAAACCCTCAAGTGTGAATAAAAACAATATTTTCTTTTAATTTTTTATGCTTCTGCAGTGTTTAAATGTTTTCTTAAAATGAGTACATATTACATAGAATAGTATAGATATCTCTAAGTATAGAGATATGAAGACATAAAATCTGTATCCTTAAAATTTCCACCTAATCTTAGAATTCCTGTGTCCTTCTTGATTTGTATTGTCCTTTACACTTCAAGTTGCTTGAAGTAACTGCATCATCTTCTAAGGTTAAAAGAGGTAATTTACCTTCATCTACTCTCTACTCCTTTGGTCACTGGACACTAGTTTTCTTGTTCCATACATTCTTTTCCCTTTCTGATTAAACCATCTAATTTGGCTTCCTTGAGAGAGGCTGTTGCCTCTCTATTCCAGTAAGTCATTCCTATTTTGACTTGGGAAAAAGCTTTTCCTATTTTTCTAGGCCCCCAGGATACTTTTGCTGTGGTGACAGCCTAAGAATGGTCTTCCAGGCATTTATAGAATGTTCCCTTCATTTTCCACATCATAGCCTGCAAATTTATAAAGAAAGTATTATGTCCTCTCAAATCTTTTTCTCTCCAAGTAAAATATTCTCATTTTTTTCAACTGTGCGTCACACAGCATGGTTTCGATTCCCTATTTTGGCCACTCCCCTCAGAGTGGATGCTAGTTTGTCTATAAATCTCCTAAAGATTGACACCAAAAGGGGAATGCAGTTCTCTGGGTGATCTGATTAGTGTGGAATAGAAAAGGGTAGTATCCTACTTGTTACAACAATGGCATACTCTTACCACAGTGGTAAGAGTGGTCAGTATGCTCTCACTAGATATGTACACTGGGGATTCTTTTGGTCTGTTAGGGCTGCTATAGCAAAATACCATAAGTTGGGTGGCTTATGCACAAAAGAAATTTATTTCTTACGGTTCTGGAGGCTGGGAAGTCCAAGATCAAGGCATAATTCGGTGTCTGGTTAGGGTCCGCTTTCTTACAGATGGCACCTTCTTGTGTTCTTACCTAGTGGAGGGAGTTAAGAAGGTCCCAAAGGCCTCTTTCATAAGGGCACTCATCTCATTTCTGAGGGCTCCACCCTCATAATCTAATCACTTCCCAAATGCCTTAACTCCTAATACCATCACTTTGGGAATTAAGATTTCAACATACAAATTTTGGAGGGAGCGGACACAAATATAGCAGTGAGCATATCATGGGGTATACTCCTGTTGGACTTATTGTGATTTAAAACATGCAAATCACTTTCATCTATGTTATTAGTAAAACTAATTTATTTCAACATATAAACATCTCAAATCACTTGCACACAATTATATTGAAATTATAATCATAATGATCAATTATATAATTATCATTAATTATTCCAATTAATTAGAATTCTATTTCTCTTTATTATAATTATATTAATATTTATGTATTAATATTTATAATTATTATTATAGTTCCAATTTTAAAAGTCTCCATGTTTCCTACAGTGATCATCCCTTCACAAGCAAATACCCTCCCTTCTTTACCCTCTTTTCACTCCTCAAGCCAGGTGACACAAGCTTTCTGATCTGAGTAGTTTGAAGTTACTCTTGCAAATAATGTAATAAGAAAAATGCAATGGTCTCTTTTCAGGCTGAGTCTTGACCTTTATAACGAATTTGACATTGTTAGCTATTTCCTCTTCTAGGGTTTCAGACACTATTGGTTCCAACCCCATATCACTTCTCAAAAGCTTCCCTTCTCATTCTAAGCAGTTTCACTTTGAGCTCTTTCACTTAAATCTGCCTCCATCATTACCCTGCTTGAAATGCTTCCGTGTCTCTTGAGAGCAGTGGTTCTCAACCCAGTTGCATATTGGAATCATCTGGGGAGCTTTTAAAAAACATCTAAGCCTGGACCCCATCCCAGACTAATTGAATCAGAAGTAATAGGGATTGGCCTGAATTTTTAAAACACCAGAGGTAGCCCTTATGTTTTTGTCCAGTCTTTTCTCTCATCCTTTACCTACTGATGTAGCTATATTAAATGGAGGCCCTCAATGCTCACTGTTTTGTCTAGATTATATACTGTCGGTTAAAGTGTCACATCTTCTGTGAAGCCCTAGATTTACGTCTCCAACCTCATTCTATTTAAAATTTTTTTTTTTTAGAGACACGGTCTTACTATGTTGCCCAAGTTGGTCTGAAACTCCTGGGTGATTCTCCGCCTTGCCCTCCCAAAGTGCTAGAATTACAGGTGTGAGCTACTGTACCCAGCCACTCACTCTATTTTCATCTTTTTTTTCTGAAATGTATAGTTCCTTTGATTTGATAGGGAGACAGGGTTTAGGTTAACTCAAGCTGGTAGGGCTGCAGGTACACCCAAATCAAGGGTCAAGCTGAGTAGGGTGAGTGGTGTGTAGGGTTTGTGGAGGGGGGGTGAGCACTTTCAAACCTTTCAAAATCTTCATATCCATGCACACATACGCATATTAATACACATACATAGCCTGTGAACAAAAGCTGGCTCCTCTTTAAAGACTTCACATTGTGAAAAAGGGGAAAAGCATATTAGGGAAAGAGATAAAGGCCGTATCTAGATTGCTTTGTAATTAAAGAACCAAGAGAAAGAAGAATGGAGTAAGCTGGGCATGGGGTGGCTGATGCCTGTAGTCTCACCTACTTTGGAGGCTTAGGCAGGAGGATCATTTGAACCCACGAGTTTGAGGCTATAGTGCACTAGGATGGCGCCTGCAAATAGCTACTGCATTCCAGTCAGTGCAACATGGTGAGACTCCTTATCAAAAAGAAAAAAAGAAAAAAAAGAATGGAGTGGATGGGGGCTAATATAATAATGAGAGAAAAGAGTTTGCTTTTTAGCAAGGGGCCTAGGGTGACTGGGATGAGAGAGTTGGGGCAAACATGGGGGAGAACTCATGGACTTTTACATATCTGGTGGGCTGAGAGGCCTGGGGTCTGATCAGCTGTCTGCAGCTTCTCATAACCACTTTGATTCTGAACTAGAATATTAAAGTCATTGGTCTGTTATTTGTGGTCAACTTCTTTGCAGTTTTGAGTATTTCTTGCTTTTCTGATTGTTTCAAAGGTTGCTATCTTGTGATTTCATTTGCAAATTGTCTTAGTATCTGGAAATAGAGCATAATATTGGTTGCCTACCCAACACCCATTTCCTCTTTACCCCACAAATAACTCGTCTCCCACACAGCATGTGCTTTAAAAAAACCTGATTCCACTGCATCTCCTGATCATGATGAATCTTAAATTGAGAGCAATCTGTGCATTACAACTGTTACAGGTTTGAGATATGCATATAACCCAAGCAGGCCAAATCAGACTGGTTAGGGACTAGGTTTCTCTTCTTTGTTTTTGTTTGTTTGTTTGTTTTTGTTTTTGTTTTTTAACTGTTCCTGAAGCATTTATTTTATTTTATTGAGACAAGGTCTCACTCTGTCACCTAGGCTGGAGAGCAGTGACGCCATCATAGCTCACTGCAGCCTTGAATTCCTGGGCTCAAGTGATCGTCCCACCTTAGTAGTGATCCTTCCACCTTAGTTTTTTGAGTAGATGGGACTACATGCACGCACCACCACACTTGGCTAATTTTTTTTTCTTCTCTTTTAGTAGAGAGAAGGTGTCACTATGTTGTCTTAACATTGTCTAGGCTGGTCTTAAACTCCCAAGCTCAAGCGATTATTTCACCCCAGCCTCCCAAAGTGCTGGATTGCAGCTGTGAGCCACTGTACCCTGCCTCTCTTCTTCTGGACATAAAAATGAATACATGAAGCTGGGTGCAGTAGTATGTACTTGTGATCTCAGCTATTTGGGAGGCTGATGTGGGAGGACTGCTTGAGCTCAGTAGTTTGAGAGCAAGCTGGGCAATATGGCACGTAGAGAGAAAGGAAAAAAAGAGGGGAGGGGAGGGAAGGGAAAAGAAGGGAAGGGAAGGGAAGGGAAGGGAAAGGAAGGGAAGGGAAATTTGTAGTGGGAAGGGAAGAGAAGGGAAGGGAAGAGAAATTTGTAGTAGGAAGGGAAGGGAAGGGGAGGGGAGGGGAAGAGAGGAGAGGGGAGGGGAAGGGAGGGGAAGAGAGGGGAGGGGAGGGGAAGGGAGGGGAAGAGAGAGGAGGGGAGGGGAGGAAAATGACTGCTGGCAGCCAAGAGGAAAACAAGATGATAAAGCCACTCCTGAGGACAGCAAAGCAGAGTATTTGTGTCACTGAATCAGCCAATCTTGTATCCAACCCTACCTCTGGACTTCTTGTTACATGAGATAATAGATGTTACTGTTCAAGCCACTTCAAGTGAGGATTTCTGTTACCACAGCCAAAAGCATCTTAACATTCATCTAGATGTAAACTGAAAAGATTAAGTGCTCTGTACTCACTTAAATTAGATGATTATCACCTCATAATTTCTTTAACCTTCTTGAATCTTGGCCTCAGTTACCTCTGTCCAATATTTATTCTAGGACTTTACATTCAAATACCACTGAATTGTATAAGTTGGTGCTACCATTTAACTCATAGATGCTCTGGGAAAGTGAGGGAGAACTGATAGAATGTTTTCCTATTCCTAAGGCTTGGAACAGTCAAAATTGATTTTTAACTTACCAATATAGCAAGCAATTGAGTTATTAGGTTTATTTTATGATTGTGATTATTAAAATAACATATATCTGGGATACATCCAGAATAGAATCCCTAAATGGTAGGACTGTACAATTTAGAGAGAGGAAAAACTTGTGAGCCAGTGTGTGAATATTTTGCTGTTACTGAAAAAATAAAGAGTCCTGTTTCCATTCATCCATCATCCAAGGATCCATCAACCTTGATTTGCAACTCTAAAATCTTTCATCGTTCTTCAGAGGAAAACAGAATACTTTTTGTAGCTGCGACTGCTATATCTGCTGGCCCCTGAGAGTTTGATAGAGCAGCAGGAGGAAACTGTCATTTCCCAGTGACCTCCCGATTGAGAGAAAATCGTAATTTTTTCTTCAAGGAAACGGTTTTTCAGATAGAGAAGTTAGAAGGTAGGTTTTGTTTGTTTGTTCATTATTTTTTTTTTTTGAAGACAAGGTCTTACTCTGTCACCCACGCTGGAGTGCCGCTGCGAGATCTCGGTTCACTGCAGTCTTTACATCCCGGGCTCAAGTGATCCTCCCATCTCGGGCTCCGGAGTAGCTGGGACTACTGGCCTGCACCACCATGCCTGGCTAATTTTGTATTTTCTGTAGAGGTGGGGTTTCACCATGTTGCCTGGATTGGTCTCAAATTTCTGTGCTCAAGCAATTCACCTGCCTCGGCCTCCCAAAGTGCTGGGATTATAGGCATGAACCACCACACCTGGCCACATTTTTTTTTTTTAATGATGATACAGAAGAGACTAACAGTTTGCTTGATGATTTATTGTCCTTGTTGTATTCTTGGCAGCAGAAGTCACTGTTAAGGTGGTTTTTAAAACGATCCAAGAGCCTAAAGCACAACCGTAAAAACTACAAACTGGCTGGTGGCAATGGTTCATGCCTCTAATCCCAGCGCTTTGGGAGTCTGAGGCAGGAACATTGCCTGAGTCCAGGAATTTGAAGATGCAGGGTCCAGGAATTCGAAGCTGCAGTGAACTATCCTTATGCCACTGTACTGCACAACTACAAATTGATCAAATGAATTAACACTTAGGAAAGAGGAAGTTTAAGTGATTCTTTCAATTAGGAAATAATATACTAATATAGAGTAGTTCACATACTCAGGCTTAGTAGATAAACAATGAACATATACTTTGAATTTTATTTACACATCTGATTTAAAAGATTAAAGTATTTTAAGCCTTTAAATTGAAATGAAAGAAGTAAACTCAGAAACTATGGCTTGTGAAATCACTGTTTCCCTTTCTTGACAGCAAGAGATTTTTGCAATAAGACTAGGCTATTCCCAACCTCCTTGCTGTTGGAGAAACTAGTGGATGACTTATCAAGTGTTATACTAAGGAATTAGTCCAAAGATTTGAAGTGTAATTAAACTTCCCCTAGTCACTCTTTATCCAGTTAACGTTGTCATTTCTTTAAAGCACTTACCACTCTCTGAAATGTTTTTGTCTGTTTGTTGTCTAATTCCATTAGAATGGAAGCTCCAGGAGAGCAACAGCCTCATCTGGCTTATTTGCTTCTATAGAACACCTGATGCCTTTTAGGGGCTCAGTAAATGTTTGTTGCATACCTAAATGGATGAACATATAAATTTTAGTTCAACTATATTATAATTTACAGAGAAAAAGAATAGACTGGCTACAGTACATCTGAAGTAATTCAACTAACTAGGAAAATTTTCACTGAGAAATATTGATGATGTGACATTGTCAACAGATAGACATGTGTATTTAGGAGCTGGCTATAAAAAGGGATGCCAAATATGTATAGATTCCTTCCTTTTTTTATTTTCTTTGAGACAGAGTCTCACTCTGACATCCAGGCTGGCATGCAGTGGCTCCTGGTTCAAGCAATTCTCGTGCCTCAGCCTCCCAAGGAGCTGAGATTACAGGTGCCCACCACCACACCTGGCTAATTTTTGTAATCTTAGTAGAGATGGGGTTTCACCATGTTGGCCAGGCTGGTCTCAAACTCCTGACCTCAAGTGATCCACCCACCTCAGCCTCCCAAAGTGCTAGGATTACAGGCGTGAGCCACCGCACCTGGCCAGATTCCTTCTTAATAATATAAACATATTTACAGTATGGTTTGGATTACTTTAAACCTTTCTAAACTTAAATTTAAATGTGCCCAGGGTAGAAAGATATTTACTCATTAAGAAGGACAAATGATAGATCTAGAATACCTCGAATTAGAGATGTTTGACCCAGCCTGAGACCTGCGGCAACAATCACCAAAAGCGATTCTTTTCACTGCCCTAAGTACCTAACTACCCTTTCACATGAGGCCACTCAAAATCTCTCAAGACTGTGAAAACTCCAAAGTCAGGCAGACAAAATGTGGTAGAATAAATAGTTGAAACTTCAGGTATCTAACTTCAAAGCATGTGTGTGTGTGTGTGTGTGTGTGTGCGTGCGTGTGTGTGTTTCTAAGGTAAGATGCTTTCTGGTAGATCAGAGTTTGGTAACCTGTCAGGCATAAAAAGTGAGAGACAAAGGCAGAAGTTTAGATGCCTTTGTAAGGAAGAAATGCTTGGCAATATGAAATCCCCTGCTTTTAGTGGTTGTCTTACAATTTTTTGAGTTGATCAAAAAGTGCAGATCACATTAATAAGGGGCCAGATGCTCTCAGCATCAGATAATGCATATGGATACCATGCATGACATGACCATTGACGTCATGATCACCATCAAGCTTCTTATTGGAGAAACTGGTGGATGACCTATCAAGTGTTATATGAAAGAATTAATGCAAGGATTTGGAGTGATAAATTTGACTTTCAGGAGATCTCATCTTTCAACTGAGAAGCTCAGTATTGACAGTATATTAGCATGAAGCAATCAAGGTACGGATCTTTGTCAAGGAAATTTCTTTATTCATGTTTCCATGCATTGGAAACCTAATGCACGATTAGTAAAGGTTTTACAAGGTAAGACGTAAAAATACTGAACTGGTAACTGTATATATTTAATTTAATATTTAATATTAATATTTAATGTAATACCAAATTCTTTCTCACCTTAAACGGTTACAGTAATAATTTCTTTCTAAAGAATCTCCTTTGTGAGATTCTTACTGCAAAATAATGTGAATGAAAATAAAAATATCTTGAAATCTAACAAGGTTTCAATTAACATTTGAGAAAAGCTTTGAAATGTGATGTTTAAAAAACACACAAGGTTTTTTTTTTAGAAATTGAGCCCATCAACATTCATGTCAAACCTTTTCCAGCACAGATCAACACCTGTTACAGTTACTGCTTTATTTTTCTCAATGCAAATGAACAAAAGGATTCAGTAAAAGCCACTGAGCCCCAATTTTGAGATTCTCATAATTTTTGGCAAACTGTACTACTATAAAGCCTAAAAGTTTTGTTTGGACTCCTAGCTGGACTGGAGGCATATATATATATATATATATATATATATATAATGTTCCTGGTTACGTTTCTGTCCAAAGCTAAGATTATTCCTTTCCCAATAAATATTAATACTTCCTGCAATACAATCTGCTTTTCCACCTGTTGTCGAAAATATTCTGTTTTCTCTCACAGTTGCTAGATTACTATTTACACTTCGATTTCACACAGCTTCTGTGAGTCTTTTGTTAGAAGGAAATCAATTCTGTAGCTGGATTATAGAAAATATTTGCTTGAATTCTAAACAATCTGATCAGTGGGAGTTAAAGAGAGACCTAAGTGACTCAAAAGAAGGAAATGGAAGATTAAGCATCTGAGCTATTGCTGGTCAGAAGTCATATTTCTCCCTGGGCTGCTCAGCGGCCTGCAAAACAAATTGATCTTGGTTCTAGTCATGGAGGGTAAACAGGTGTTTTTGGTACCAAATAGTGTCATTTCTCTTTTGTTGTGGCAATTTTAGCAATAAGGCCAAGAAGCAAGGGAGCCTATAGGACGCACTGAAATGACTCAACTCTTCTGGGGAGGGAAACTGGTCCCATCCTGGATTTAAGCATGAAATTGCTGTGGCATCATCTCCTACAATCATAACACTCAAGAGAAATACATATTAACCTTTAAAAAAACCGTTCTTGGGTCTTTGATCTTCACACTTTTCTTTGAACATCATGTTTTCCATAAATATAATCGAGCATGGTAAGAAGCTAAGTCATGTAAATACTAAGTTATAAATTCTTATTGGGAAATAAAATGACATGGCTAATTTTTTAGTTCTGAAAAAAAAAATATATATATGTTTTGTTTTGTTTTGTTTTGTTTTTGAGATGAAGTCTCGCCTTGTCACCCAGGCTGGAGTACACTGGTGTGATCACTGCAACTTCTGCCTCCCAGGTTCAAATGATTCTCCTGCCCCAGCCTCTGAGTAGCTGGGATTACAGAAATGAACCACCACGCCTGGCTAATTTTTGTATTTTTAGTAGAGACGGGGTTTCACCATGGCATGAGCCACCATGCCTGGCCGGAAAAAAATATTTTCTATTTTAGCTACATACAAAAGTGTATATTTAGGAAAGAGATGGAATAGACCCCATCTCAGAATTCATATCAATTCTTAGAATAAACAGAGAGGCAAATCCATGGCTGTGTCTACACAATTACAAAGATTCATTTAAACATTTAATTACATGAATTCAACTAACAAAGTAAATTGCTCTAAAATAAATAGAAGTCCTTAATTTTTCTTTTCAGTCATATAAGTGATATAAACAGTTGATTAGTTGAGGATATTAAAAAATGCTTAATATCACATTTTGAATTAATAGTATTTGTTATTCTAATCACAAAAGTAACACATACTTGTTATGTAAAATTTGGAAAATATGAGAAAATCTCAACAAAATTATCCATAAGTCTACCTTTCAGGTGTAATTGTTGCTTTTTTAGTGTATGTCTTTGGACTTTTCTATGCATAAATTATATGTTTAAACAAAATTGAACTAAAATTGTATATATTGCTTGAAATTTGTTTTTCCCCCTCAATATTAGGCACGATCAGTTTTCCTTTATTCTACTGCATCTAATCTCTTATGATTGATACGTACATTGGTGCCAATGTTTTGTTATTATAAATAAAGCTGAAATAAATGTCTTTGTAAATAAATTTGTGTATCCACTTTAGATTATTTCATTAGGAAAATATTTGTATTTGAATTTCAAGATAATTATTAAGGCTTTTAGAACATTTAACCTTTTAGAAACTTTGAAATAAATTATATTCTCACAAATAGTGATAAGAAAGCTAGTTTGCCCATGCCCTAACTAACACTGGGAATTATCAACTACCTGTTTTCATACATAGACACAACAAAATCTAACAAATGCAGAACATAGATAAGTACATGTATTTCCTTCTAAATTGGTCCAGAGATTCCACAAGGCTTCCTTTGTGCTCCCATATCATCTGAATCAAAACTGAGTCTTTGAAAGCAAGGACAAAGGGAGTACGCTGATATCGTAATTTTGGTCACCATGGTTCATAATTTCCTTTGTCAAACTCATTTGTTCCTTGTACAGATGGTGCCCAATTTATGATGGTTCAGTTTAACTTTTCAACATTATTATGGTGTGAAAGCAATTGGCATTCAATGGAAACCATACTTTGAGTATCAATATAACCATTCTACTTTTCACTTTCAGTATAGTATGAAATACATTCATGAGATATTTAACATTTTTTATTATAAAATTGGCTTTGTGTTAGATGATTTTTGCCCAATTATAGACTAATGTAAGTGTTCTAAGCATGTTTAAGGTAGGCTAGGCTAACCTGCAATGTTTGGTACACTAGGTATAATAAATGTACTTTCAACTTATGACATTTTTAACTTAGGATGAGGTTATGGGGACATAACCCCTTCATAAACCAAGAAGCATCTGTACTCTCATGTGTCTTAGCTCAAAGGCTGCTTTTGTTTCAAGTTACTCGAAAATTTATAGAAGTCAGGTCAGCAGCAAAAGAAGTGAGCTGGAACATAGTATATTGGATGGCCCCTTTATTCCTACATGGTCAATATATTGTTACAGTATATTTGTTCATTTATCCACGAGACTGAAAAGCTGTGATTTGTTCAGTTTTTTTTATTACAGCAAGATAAGTTTATTTAAAATGAACAAAAACTTACCCTATTTCCCTGCATTGTAAAAAAATTAAAAAATAAGAAAATAAAATGAACAAAAACAAATCAGCTTCCTTAGAAAATTTCAAAGGAATTATAATCTATCAGAGGCATCAACAAATGTTTTCTGTAAAGGGCCAGATAATACATATTTCAGGCCTTGCAGGCCATATGATCTTTGGCAGGATTATTCAGCTCTGCCCTTATAGTGCAAAAAAAAGCAATAAATAATATGTAGGCAAATAAGCATGATGGTATTTCAATAAACTTTATTTATTAAAACAGGTGCTGGAGTGGGTTTGACCTGCATGCTATAGTTTGCCAACTCCTGTTCAATCATACAATTTGATTACAAAGAAAAAATAGCAGGGTGCGGTGGCTCAAGCCTGTAATCCCAGCACTTTGGGAGGCCGAGACGGGCGGATCACGAGGTCAGGAGATCGAGACCATCCTGGCTAACACGGTGAAACCCTGTCTCTACTAAAAAATACAAAAAACTAGCCGGGCGAGGTGGCGGGCGCCTGTAGTCCCAGCTACTCGGGAGGCTGAGGCAGGAGAATGGCCTGAACCCAGGAGGCTTGCAGTGAGCTGAGATCCGGCCACTGCACTCCAGCCTGGGCGACAGAGCGAGACTCCGTCTCAAAAAAAAAAAAAAAAAAAGAAAGAAAAGAAAAAATAGGCCAGGCACAGTGGCTCACACCTGTAACCCGAGCACTTTGGGAGGCCAATGTGGGAGGATCTCTTGAGATGAGGAGTTCAAGACCAGCCTGAGCAACAAGCCAGATTCACTCTCTGCAAAAAAAATTTTTAAATTAGCCAGGTATGTTGTGTGTACCTGTAGTCCTAGTTACTCAGGAGGCTGAGGTAGGAGCATTGCTTAAGCCCAGGAATTTGAGGCTGCAGTGAGCTATGGTGGCACCACTGCATTCTAGCCTGGGTGGCAGAGTGAGACCCTGTCTCTTAAAAAAGTAAGAAGAAAGAAAAAATGCACCGAGAAATTTTGTATAATTATTTCCCTAAAATGAAATCATTGTTTAAATGAAATGCAATCATTGTTATATTAAGATATGATTTATATTAAACATCTGATAATTGAGGGGGATCATATATGCAGACACTAATATTCCAAGAAAGGATGATTACTCTTGCAGGGGGGGGCATAGGAGGGAAATGTCTATGAGTTCCAAGACTAGAGGGAAACAGTTTAGAAGTTGAGGTGCAGAATTTGGAGAAAAGGGAATTAATTAAAGAGACACCAGGGGTTAAATACTTTGGGGCTAGTCTGGAACAAGAAAAAAAATTGAAATTTAAAAAGCTCATGCCAGTAATTACAGCTCTTTGGGAGACTGAGGTAGGAGGATTGCTTGAGCCCAGGAATTCAAGACCAGCCTGGGCAACAAGGCAAGACCTTATCTCTACAAAATACAAAATATAAAAAATTAGTTTGGTGTAGTGGTACGCACCCGGAGTCCCGGTTCAGCTACTCGGGTGGCTAAGGTGAGAGGATTACTTGAGCCTGGGACATTGAGGCTACAGTGAGCTGTGATGGCATCCCTACACTCCAGTCTGGGTGATAAGAGTGAGACCTGCTCTAAAAAAAAAAAGAAAAAGAAAAAGCTCCTTTTGCTTCACCCAAGTAAAAATACCAAAACTCTGCTATAGTTCTTTAAAACTTACAAATCTTAGAACAAAGATTACGTGCAGTGGAAAAACAAAGCTCAACTTGACCTCAGTGCAAAGGCACAACTCTGCTAACTAGCAACAGACAGTGAACAGCAGCCATTTTCATCTCAATCATTGTGTTATTAGTTTTGGCAGATTTGTTGTACCTTATTGCTTATTTAGGAGATTTTTAAAAAGACATTAGCTATCATGGCTAGTATGTACAAAATAGCAAAGACGGGTGTAAGTGCTAGAAACTACTTGCAAGAGGCATACAGTGATGAGAGAAATGTTCAAATGGAAAGTCAGCACCAACATAGATATGGATATGGAGCAATTTCATATAGATATATCATATTATGTATTGTATACATTTCTGTAGTATCACTTTGGTTTTATGAATAAAGCAATGTATGTTATCAAAAGGCAAACCTGTTTAAGAGTTCAGAATAGCTTTTGTATTCTTTTCGTGCATTACACAAACCTTTCTGCCAAAGAGTTTTGGCCTATACGGCAGATTAATGATGGCCACAAATTCTTTGACACTGCCATGAGAGTTGGGCTGTTCCCGCTCAAATTCTCTGACTTACAGAATACACTGGAAGCAACGCTGTGCTAGTTTCTAGGCCCAGGCCTTAAGAGCCCAACTATTTTTATTTCCTGTGTCTTGTAACACTTGCTCTTGGAAACTTAAGCTGCCCAGCAAGAAGTCCAACTATCTTGCTAGAGAGAACTACATGGAGTAGGAGAGGGTCCCCACTGAGCCCAGCCTTCCAGTCATCCTATCAAGGCACAAGCATGTAGGTGAAATCATCTTGAACCATCTAGACCAGCTCAGTTATCAATATGTTGAGAGAAGAATCATCAAGCTAAACCCTGCCTAAATTCCTGACTTACAAAAATGTGAGATATAATAAAAGAGTTTTTTTTATTCCACTACATTTTGGCATAATTTGTAACACAGATATAGGTAACTTGAACAGCATACCTGAATGATGAACAGCAGGAGGCATTTACATGCATTTTACAGCAAATAATTACTTTGTGTTTCTCTCTTTTGTTTTTTGTTTACTTTCAATAAAATATAAATCTCCAGCTTTTGCCACTCTATGTGTAGTCATCTGAAAGTCATGATATTTCACTTTTTTTTTTTCTTTTTTTTTTTTGAGACAGAGTCTCGCTCTGTCGCCCAGGCTGGAGTGCAGTGGCCGGATCTCAGCTCACTGCAAGCTCCGCCTCCCGGGTTCACGCCATTCTCCTGCCTCAGCCTCCCGAGTAGCTGGGACCACAGGCGCCCGCCACCTTGCCCGGCTAGTTTTTTGTATTTTTTAGTAGAGACGGGGTTTCACCGGGTTAGCCAAGATGGTCTCGATCTCCTGACCTCGTGATCCGCCCGTCTCGGCCTCCCAAAGTGCTGGGATTACAGTCTTGAGCCACTGCGCCCGGCCGATATTTCACTTTTTAAACTTCATCAAGACATTTCAAAGATTCTTGTTAACTCATAATTGCCAATTAAAAAGTTACTTTAAAAAAAAAGGTAAAGCCTGCGACAGAACCAGGGTGAACTGGCAGGCAGATCTTAAAAGTAAGCAATGAACTAGACAACTGAATTAAGTAATTAATCTTCATAACCAAACCCAAATTAATTTGCCTTGTTCAATAATTTCCAACCTTAGTTTTAAAGCATACCAGGCATTGCTAATAGCTTCAAGCAATCACAGAATTATCCATAATACTGCAAAAGACCTTTTCTTGAAATCATTCACATTAGAATAAAAATGTAAGGCATGTCAAATAGCAAGAATTCGAAGGGAGGATAAATTGTAACTTCGATGCATAGACAAACTTCTTTAGAATGTAGGCTGCGTATCGTGAGAATGGGTAATACTTGTTTATGTACTTTCTTGGTATTCCCATCTGGTATTCTCATGTATGTAATTCTATGGCAACATTTTATTCTCTCAGGTCAGAGCCAGGAAGTCTGTTGAATTCTGTGAACATCTGGCTCATGATCTCATGAGATATACTAGTTAACTCATGGGAAAATTATTTTTTTAACATGAAGGAAAATAACAGTTTATGGTGACAATCCTTTCTTTTAAAAATTACTCTTTAACATAGCCTGGCACGATGAAGTATTTCTCAAAGAGTTCTGCAGGATTCAATTCCTCAGAATATTAAATATGTGTTAATTGGATTAAAAGATGCCTTTGCAAATAAGTTCAGGAAAATTTAGAAAGAAAAATGTTAAACATGTTTCCTTTCTGAAATTTTCTGGGAATCTTGAATTTGCTAAACTCTATGAATCTCTAGGGGACCCCACAATGTGCTGAATCAGGCACTGTTGACGGTGGCATCATTTTGGAAAGGCATTTTGTGGGATGAGTGTAGACTAAAACACACTTTGGGAAATACTGGCAGAATAGAAAGAGTCTGGAACTTGGAGCCTAAAGGCCTTGATTATAATCCTGATCTGCCACTTACTTACTGCCTGGTTAAGTTATTCTATTAATCTCAAGATCATCTTACATAAAATGAGGATAATACATGCACTATTACGCCACAGAGTTTTTATGAGAAATAAATAAGAAATCGTGGGTAAAAGTGATTAATCAATGCCTAGCATTCAGCAGGCCCTAGTGACTGAATGCTGGAGGAATGATTATCTTTGTACAACAACATCTTTAGTTTATTCAAGGTCCTGGTGAGAGGCTCACATGCTTATGAATCAGGTACCAATTTCTGATAAACTTTGAAACCTTTGTATTGCTTGGATGAGTCTAGGCCTGATTCTCCCTGCAGCCTCTCATCATCTTGTGGTAATGACCACCAAGTGTGCTGTATTGCCTGCTAAATTGAAGATCAACTTGGTTTTGTTTTTAAACCCATCTTGCCGTTGGGCAACCAATTCCAGGGATTTTAAAAACAGTTTCTCAAGAAAATATTAGATGGAGGTAGAACCTATCTTGGAGCAGAGGGCTAGAATCAGAAACTCAGGACAGGGTTTACTTAATCTCTTTGACTTTTTGTTTCCTCACTCGTAATTGAAAATAATAATTTCCCCATAGTAATATTATGAGCATTGAATCTGATATTATGTATTGGAAGTACATTGTATTGTGTATTGTTAGTAAACCATTTTCATGACTATCATCAAAACAGATCTTTCATAGAATTATATAATACAGTGTTAAAATTAAGAATCTATTATAGATCACCTAGTCAAATGTCCTCCTTTTCTAGAATTAAAAAAAGAAAATCAGAAGGATGAAGGAATTTAGCTAAAGTCATATAGTTCTCAGTGGCAAGTCCAGATAGAATATAATAGCTTTTCCCAAATATTCGAGGAAGAAAACACTTGTGCTATATGACCCCAAGGGATCTATACATCTACTATACATCTAACAATCTCAATCTTAGTGCTCTACTGTTGAAATAGGTTGCTTCAGGGTTGCCACTCCCCACCCTCCCAACTACACCCCCACTCCCTTCCACCACCTATTTAGGTATTAAAGCCGACTTTAGGGAGATGAAGTAAGCCATATGTACAGGTATCAGTCTCTGGGTTTTGTGAATTGGAAATTAATCATATGCATCATGGTTTGGCCTTGTGGTTGACACATTGCCTGAGACAGTCCCAGACCTATGACAGAGCCAACTCTGGAATTGTATTTCATAGAAATGCAGGAGCCACAATCTCACTGGAAGAAAGGACTTAAAGCTATAATTTCTTAGCACTTTACGTAAGATTAGGAAAATGTCAAGTATCCATATCAAAGAATAGAGTTTGAAGGAGATTACAGAGGGGCTAAATTCCTTTAACCCACTTGGCATTGCCGTGGGTTATATATAGAAGCTGGGCACAACTCTGCTGGATGGCTAACCACAATTTCAGAGCCTGTAATTTTCTGTTATCTGTACTGATGCCCTTTTTATTTATGTGGATAATTGAAAATTGACTATAATTATAAAATCTGACAACCTAAAGATAAACTCATTGAGCATTTTTCTTTTAGAAACAATGTGAATTGAGATGTTTTATTCCCTAGACAACCCAAGTAATGCTTGCACATGGGTAAGAATGTACTATCAATCACAATATCCCAAACAAAAAACATAACAGAACAACCCTACAACAACAAAGTTTTCTCTTAGAGACAATTGTAATGAGACAGGACAGGCATCACCCCAAAAGAGAAGTGAGAGATAATTTGAGGAAGTAAAATACAGTTTAATAAAGGCTGGGATATTTCCGTGGAACCTACTAAAAGGGGAACTCCAAAATATGCCTCACATTTGCCCAGATCTAGATCTGAGTTTGCATATTTTGTGATTTCAGAGTATGTTCTGACTAAAACAGCAAACACATTTAGTGTAAGTGGTTAACGAAGCTACCAGCAAAATGGGCACATCCTGTCACAGTGCACATAATAATAACAAAGCTAATATTAACTGAGTGCTTACCATGAGCAGGCACTGTGCTAAAACGTTTCACATGAGTTAACTTGTTTAATCCTCATACTAATTATGATGTTTGTACTCTTCTTAACCCCATTTTCAGGAAACTGAAGTTTAGAGACTACTTTCTACTGCTGATAACTGTTTAAGTTCAAGTCTGAATCAAGGTCTTCTGACCACAGACCTCTATCTTCCTTATATCTTGTCCACCTACCCTTGGGAGACGTGAAATGGAGTCCAGTCTTGTTGTGTCAGTACTGCCGTCATTGTCCCCAGAGCAGCCCATTGTTTACTATGTAGGGTGACCAGCAATCTGTAGGCCAGCCTTTGGGGCATAATGTGCCTCTTTTGTGTTAATCCTTAGAAAAAACCTACTTCAAAATATGTTCTTTTTCCATTAGAGTCATGACAGGTAAAAGATCTACTGAGGAGGGGATGGGTCTTTACTTGATACCACAGGCTTTAATCAGGAGAAGTGGCGTAAACTTTTTTTTTTTTTTTGAGACGGAGTCTCGCTCTGTCGCCCGGGCTGGAGTGCAGTGGCAGGATCTCAGCTCACTGCAAGCTCCGCCTCCCGGGTTTACGCCATTCTCCTGCCTCAGCCTCCCGAGTAGCCGGGACTACAGGCGCCCGCCACCTCGCCCGGCTAGTTTTTTGTATTTTTTAGTAGAGACGGGGTTTCACTGTAGCCAGGATGGTCTCGATCTCCTGACCTTGTGATCCGCCCATCTCGGCCTCCCAAAGTGCTGGGATTACAGGCTTGAGCCACCACGCCCGGCCTGAAGTGGCATAAACTTAAGGAAGAAAACCTCTGTGGTCAGGCACGGTGGCTCATGCCTGTATTCCCAGCACTTTGGGAGGCCAAGGAGGGCAGATCACTAGGTCAAGGGATGGAGACCATGCTGGCCAACATGGTGAAATCCTGTCTCTACTAAAAATACAAAAATTAGCTGGGTCTGGAGGCACGTGCCTGAAGTCCCAGCTACTGGGGAGGCTGAGGCAGGAGAATCGCTTGAACACAAGAGGCAGAGGTTTCAGTGAGCTGAGATTGGGCCACTTGGGCCACTGCACTCCAGCCTGGCGACAGAGTGAGCTCCTTCTCAAAAAACAAAACAAAAAAACCTTTGAACCCTGATTTCACTTAATGTTACCTAACATTAAGTGTATTTCACAGGTGCTGCTGAGGAAACCATTCAAAGTCCTAGCCTATCTGTGACAGGCCTTAATATCCTAAAGCTAAGAAAGGTAGGGTACAGGGTCAGCCATATACATGCATAAAGCAGGTAGATATTCAGGATGCTGAAAAGCGTACCTGCACCAAATTTGTTTTCCCCCGGACTTACCAACTGGTCTGAAATTTTCACCACTACTTATTTGGATAAAGTCCCCTATCTTAGAATAAAACATGTTCTTGAAAAGATAAATACATTAAGCCATTAATATTCACTACAGACAGTGATGGTTAACACTATAGCTGTAATGTTAGAAAAGGACAGAGCTTTGAGGGAATGAGGCCATGGTAGGTAAACTTTGAAGCAAAAAAGAAAATTGGAAAGGTCACAACAGTGGTTTTCTTTTTTTTTCTTTTTTTTTTTTTGAGACAGAGTCTCACTCTGTCGCCCAGGCTGGAGTGCAGTAGCTGGATCTCGGCTCACTACAAGCTCCGCCTCCCAGGTTTACGCTATTCTCCTGCCTCAGCCTCCCAAGTAGCTGGGACTACAGGCGCCCGCCACCTCGCCCAGCTAGTTTTTTTCTGTATTTTTTAGTAGAGACGGGGTTTCACCGCGTTAGCCAGGATGGTCTCGATCTCCTGACCTCGTGATCCGCCCGTCTCAGCCTCCCAAAGTGCTGGGATTGCAGGCTTGAGCCACTGCGCCTGGTCTGAATTTTTTTAAATGTCTGTATTTGACAAAATAAAAAGCTAGCAATTTTTTGTTAATCTTTAATGGATATACACGCATTCGATATTCTATTACACCTTCACAGTAACTATGAGGAATTTTTTGTGATCATGCCTATTTTATAGATGAGGAATCTCAGGCCTAGAGGATAAATGCCTTATCCAAGTTGATATAGCTATTAAGTGGCAAAACTGTGAGTTGTCCTCCTTACTCACTCCTTCCATTTGGGACAAGGATACTGGGGCCTTTGAGGAAAAGATCGGTACTTAAAGCAGAAAGAGAAATGTTAGAAAAGATACATTTCACCTACTTAATTTTAACAAAGACTTTCTAGAACTTTGCTGACAAAAATGATTTCCCTTATACTCGGCCTTTAAAAACTAACATCATAAAATTCCGGAAGTCTAAGAGCAAAAAAAGTTTTAAAGTTCATTCTCCTTCTTTTCAATAAATGAGGAAACTTAGAGGTAGCTTCTGGCTTAAAATTCTACATTGTTGCATATCACAAGCACTCAGAAATGTTTATGTAAAGCAAAAGGCATAACAGGGCCATTATTGGTAATGTAGAGAAGAAAATAGCAAAGGAAAATGTAGCCTGATCAGACCAGCTAAGTAACTGCATGTGACAGACTTCAGCCACTTCAGTCATCCATGACAAATGAAGAACAGTAAATAGGAAAAACACTTAAAATAGAATTAATTTCAACTCAGTGATTTGCACATAGGAAGCATTCAACAAACAGTCAATTACTGAAATAATAAATGAATGCCTAATTTTATATTGCTCATCATAACATGGGCAACATACATTCTTTCTTGTTCTAGAAATAAACATTTGAAGACCTGGGAAAATGCTTAATCAAGAAAAATCCATTACAAGGCTACACTTTGATTGACTACATGTATTTGTCATTAAATACCAGTATAAAATGAAAATGTCCAAATATGCTAATTTACTCATAATGCATATAATGATTAAGATTTAAAAACTAGTATCACTGATTTGGCAGTTTTCCAAACTCTCAACATTTGGAAACATTTTCCATGACTGAGTCTCTTTGCCACCAGGGAGCCCAGAATTATGCTTTCTTCAGGGAGACAGGAGAAGTTCTCATCAGCCACAGCAACCTTGGCAGGCAGCTCTCTTGTGCTTACTCTGGAACACATATTCAAGAATCAGAATAAAGACTAAAGGATATGCTCAGCATTTCCAAGTCCTTATGTACCCTGAATTGGCATCTACTATTGACTAGGAGGACAATGGGTGAACAGTCAAATTACTTTTGGGGGATTGAGAGGAGACAGAGGCAGAATGGTATTCTGTGGCCTCAGGCATAAGCTTCAGGAAATCCATGGTAACTCTCGTATCTCTAAAGCAAAGAGCTAAGGAAATCCATCTTCTTCCAAGCTTCTGACAGCAAGTAAGTATTGAGGTGGCTGTGGGGACCTCTGAGAGCCCCTCATCTACCCTGTAGACCAAGAAACCACCTATCACAGTGGAAGCTCAGGTGCCCCATTGAGGAGTTTCCCACCATGGCTTGAATTTGCATGAGAAACATCATCAGACTGAATCTGATTCTTAAAAATGGATGAAGGGACAGATAGGTAACTTTCAAGATGCTTCCTCATTAGTTAGGAATCCAAGATCACTGGATTCCCTCACCCCAGAGGGAAATTAAAAGTTCAGAGGACAATGCCTGAGCCTACTGCTGGCTTACAGAATCCATCTCACTCATAAATTTGAGCCCCCAAGGACTAACGGAGATGAGCGTGGTTCAAGCTTTCCCTTCATTTTCTTTCTATACAGACCTGGCCATTTAACGGCTTTTGGATCTTGCCAAGCAGCTGCCTTGTTTGGAGAAGTTCTAGCAGTTCTCAACCTCTAATTTCTGCTTCAGGCCTTACATTCTGGAAGGCATGAGATGCCACTAAAATGGAGGATTCCTGAAGCTCTATACAGAAGTGGTGCACCACAGAGGGCCACAAACCTGAACACAGAACTCCCATTGCAATGTGATAGGGGTGGGGGATTGACAGCCATTTCAGGAGACCCTAAAATGGATCAGGCAGATTTTGATTTGGGTTACAGGATTATCCTGTAGCCAGGAAGCTAGACTCATTTTTTCATTTGTCCAGCAATAATGTATTAAGCTAAGCACCTATTTTTGTGAAACTAGAAAGGGTAGAATCCCATAGTTTGAGGACCACTTCACAGAGGAATTAGGATTGCTGGAGAGGACCAGCACTAAGTATGGGGCCAAGGGACTCTTCACTTAACCCCTGTCCCATACTTCACTCATGCTTTCAAATGGAAATGACCTATTTGACATTATCATTCATCAAATGTTTTTTAGATCTACTGTATAGAAGACATCAAGGCCAAGACTGTTTATTAATCAATAAAAATGAGATCTATTTTAAATCAACAAACAAAGATCTTAATTTTCCTTTGGCCTCAAGTACATAACACAGTGCCTAGCCCATAGTGGACATTTTAGAGATGTTCATTACATTGAAAAGAAAATAATTCCTATGATGAGAAGTATGTTACCTTGGGCTTTGGTTGGTTGGATGCAATTCATGGCTTGATATTTTCTCATCTGCAGTGTTTTTGAACCAGTGAATAGTAACACTAAATAGTAATATAATAACAATTGATTTATTTTATTTTTAAGCCAGGAAAATTTGCCCACTTGGGTAGTGAAATTCAGTCATCCAGTCCACTGAGTATTCACTTACTTTAATACCAAAATTTCAGCTCCTGTTGAAGTATTCATCAAGAGTGCTGATTTGAAGCTTTTCTAAAATTGACTCTTACAGTTTTTGCCTTGCATCTCATCTTTCCCTGCTTGTAAGATCCATGTTATATAATTGCATATTCCCTAGGAATATCTGTGAAAGGGATATTACTATACACGTACAATTACTATTACTCTCATTGTCAATGATTCAATATGCAAATATGTTAAAATCAGTTGTTTACTGCAAGCAATAAAGTATATTTTTTGTTTTTTTGAGAAGTAGTCTCACTCTGTTGCCCAGGCTGGAGTACAGTGGTACAAGCTCAGCTCACTGCAACCTCTGCCTTCTGGATTCAATTGATTTTCCTGCCTCAGCCTCCCTGGTAGCTGGGATTATAGGCATGCACCACCACTCCTGGCTAATTTTTTGTATTTTTAGTAGAGACTGTGTTTCACCATGTCGGCCAGGCTGGTCTCGAACTCCTGACCTCAGATGATCCACCTGTCTTGGCCTCCCAAAGTGCTGGGATTACAAGCGTGAGCCACTGTGCCCGGCCGATAAACTACATTTTTTAAACATGTAATTTAAACATTCAAATTTAAGACTACAGTAATAACATACATTCTCACTCATTGACTTTTTTGAGCTGATCTGAGAGGAAATAAGGAGGATTACAGCCAGGTACCAGCAATTACACATAGCACACAAGAAGTCTCATTGGTTTACCTATGGAAGTGTGTGACACATATGAATGTCATCAGTCACATGCATCACAGTGAAGGAGAAGCTTGAAAATTCCTGTTCTAAAGTTATTCTCTTTTATTGTGAATTGTAATCTTCTTTGGAAAACTTATATTTAATTCTGCTACAGTATGATTGTTCATCGTTAGAAGTAAGGCAATCATCTTCTTGATCACACTAATAATGCACCCAATAATAATGCACACTAATAATGCACTTTATTCCACAGTCCCTTTTTCTGTAGTTTTTTTTTTCTATAGCACTTATCTCTATCTGACATTCTATATATTTTAATTATCAGTATATATCTTCCTTCTAGAATGTATACACTCTGTGAAGATAGGAAGATTTGTCTTGTTTTCTGCTGTTTCCCCAATAGTGCGTGGCACATAATTGGCACTCAATAAATCCTCGTTGAATAAAGGAATAAGTAGTATGACAAGATTTGTTCTACTGAGCAACTCTTATGAAGAAACTCGTGATTTTTTCTATTTAGACTGTCAATTGTTCATTAAAACAATATTTGAATGATGAGTGAAGTAGAAACCTCTAGCAATGGAAAAAACACAAGTAACTCCAAGAGTAAAAATGGGTACCAGTGGGAGAGAAACAATCTAATATCATGGTTCTGTGCTCTACTTGATAAATTAGAGATAAATATAGCTAAGTTGAATCTGTTCTTAATTGGCAGCTAGAAGTGAAAAGATTATAAAAAGTCCTACTTCATTACATTAAAAAATAACCCAAAATCCTAAACTCGAGTAATTCTAATGCTTAAAGTGGACTTAATCATGAGACATATTTGTTTATTTACTTTTAATTAAACTTTTAATTTTGAGATGATTCTGATTCACATGCAGTTGTAAGAAATAATACAGAGGCTGGGTGCAGTGGCTCACACCTGTAATTCCCCTACTTTGGGAGGCTGAGGTAGGAGGATAGCTTTAGCTCAGGAGTTTGAAACAAGCCTGGGCAACAGAGAGAGATCCTGTCCCTGCAAAAAATTAAAAGATTATCTGGGCATGGATCACCTGGGTCCTGGAGTTCAAGGCTGCAGTAAGCCATGATCACACCACTGCGCTCTAGCCTGGGCAAAAGAGGGAGACCCTGTCTCAAAAAAAAAAGAAAGAAAGAAAGAAAAAAAGAAATAATACAGAGGAAACCCCTCCAATGACAAGATCTTGCAAAATTATAGTACAGTATTACAGCTGAGGAATCCACACTGATACAAGTGAACATATAGCATATTTCTGAAACCACAAGGATCTCTCATGTTGCCCTTTTGCAGCCACACCTATTTCGCTCTGTTCCCCAATACCTCCTTAATTCCTGGGAACCACTAGTATGTTCTCCATTTCTATAGTGTTGTCATCGCAAAGAATGTTATATAAATGAAATCATACAGCATGTAACCTTTCGGGATTGGCTTTTTCACTCAGAATAGTTCTCTGGAGATTCATATAAATTGTGGTGTATATCAATACTTTCTTCCTTTTTTTAAAATAGTGTCCCATAGTATGGATCTACTGTAATTTGTTTAACCTTCACCTGTTAAAGGACATCTGGTTGTTTTTAGTTTTTGGCTGTCATGAATAAAGCTACTATAAATAAATATTCATGTACAGTTTTTTTGTGTGAACTTAGACTTCCTTTCTTTGGGATGAGTGCTCAGGGTTACAACTGCTGGGTTGTATGGTAATTGCACATTTAGTTTCTAAAGACACTGCCAAACTGTTTTGCAGAGTGACTATACATTCCCACCAGGAATGTATGAGTAATTCACTTTCTGCATTCTTGCCAGCTTTTGGTGTTGTCACTTTTTTTTTTTTTTTTTTCTGATAGGTGTGTATTACTATTGCATTGTGGTTTAAATGTGTCTTTTTGTGATGGCTAATGATGTTGAACATCTTTTCATTTGCATTCTTACTCCCTTCTGGTGAAACGTTTGTTCATATATTTCGGCCATTTTCCAATTGGACTGTCAGTTTTTTTACTATTGAATTTTGTAAGTTCTTTATATATTCCAGATGCTAGTTCCTTGTTGCATATGTGGTTTGCAAATATTTTCTTTCAGTTCACTGATTATTTCCTCTGTCCTCTACATTCTACTGTTGAGCCCATCTACTGAGTTTTTTATTTTGGTTATTGTATTTCCCCCACAATTTTCTAAATTAACCAATTGGTTCTTCTTGGTATCTTCTATTTAATTTCTGAGGTTTTCTATTTTTACATTTGTTTCAAGTGTGTTATAATTGCTCATTGAAGCTTTTATTTTAAAAAAAATGGGTACTTTGAAAGCTCTGTTAGGTTGTTCCAACATCTCCGTTATCTCAGCATTGACATCTACTGATTGCCTTTTTTCCATTTCAGTTTGAGATTCATTTATTCAATCGAGGCTCATTTATTATTGAATACCTGAAATAATATCAGTTTGAAATATTCCTCCTTTATATGACTAGGGATTTTTGAATAAAACCTGAATATTTTTGCATTACAAGATTCTGGATCTTATTTAAATTTTATCTTCTAACTGGCTTTATCTGAAACCACCCTGGCAGGAGAAGTGTGGGCACCACCTCCTTATAGCCAGGTAGGGGTAGAAGTCAATATTTTCTACTTAGTTTCCATTGTCCTCTGCTGGGGGCAGGCTCCTCATGAATGCTGGTGGGGTGGAAGTCCCATCTCCCCAAATGGTCTCCGCTGGCATCACAGGTGGGTAGCCTCATGACTGCTGAGTGGTCATAAAAGGCCTGACTTTCCACTAGACTTTCTCTGATATGACCTCAGTGGGAATGGGAAGGGATATCTTGTTACTGCAAGGAGAGGATGGAAATCCAGGCCTTCCATGTGGTCCCCATTGATAGTAAAGGGGGATGGAGCACTCCTTACAGGCAAGTGGGGATGAAAGACCTGGTTTCTATTGGAACTTCTATCAGTCCTTGGAAAATCTGGCTGTATCCTTATAACCTTACAAAAATGGAAGTCCAGGATCCCCACTCAGCTTTTACTGATATGGGTGGGGATGGGGGTAACAGTTTGACTGAAGTATAGCAATCAATGTCAAAAATTTTTGCTTTGCTAGGGACCTATTTCCTGGTCCTTTGGCTAGAGAAAGTAAGTTTTTGCTGGGATATTTTTGGTCTTCGCCATTGTCATCCTAGGTTGCTTGCTTCTTCAGCTTTAAGTCTAGAACATATAACGAGAGAAAAAAAAAAATCCAGTAAACTCACTGCTATGTTGTTCCATGGGTCCAAAGGTCCCCAGCTGGTCTGCCTTTCACCTTTCAGAGTCTTCTTGTATTTGTTTTATATATAATGTTCAAGGGAAAATAAAGAAATAGCAATAGAGAAAAGCACCTCTGCTTTGTCTTCCTAGACATAGAAGCTTCTGTAATGTATTTTATTCCTTAAAAATATTAAATAACTAGATAGTCATTACTGACCCTTCTGAAAGAACGATATCTAGATCTGTGTTGTCCAATTGGTAGAACTGGTAACTATATGGGAGTATTTACATTTAAATTTATTAAAATTGAACAAAAGAAAAAATCCAGTTCTTCAGTTATACTAGCAATATTTTGAATGCTGAATGGAATGGTAGTCTAGTGGCTACCATATTGGATTGTGCAGATACAGAACATTTTGAGCATATGTGAAAGTCTTTTGGACAAAGTTGACTTAGTAATGAACAAAAGTAGTTCATGATACCACTAAATATTGATCTGCCACAAAAAAATATGGGAAGAACTCAAGCATGGTGGTGTGCATCTCTAGTTCTAGCTACTTGGGATGCTGATGTGGGAGGATCACTTGAGTCCAGGAGTTTGAGGTTGCAGTGAGCTTTGATCAATCAAGTCACGGCACGCCAGCCTGGGTGACAGAGCCAGACCTTGTCTCTAAACAAAACAAAACAAAACAAAACAAAACAAAACAAAATGGTTAAATAATACTATAAGACAGATGAGTGAATAAATGACACTGTGAAGGACAGAAAGAGGAGGGATATGAATTTATTCACAATGCAAATTTCCAGAATGAACACCAAACCCACTATCATACCACAAATTATATTTTTAGTGATTCTAGTCTGCTTAGGTCTGTCTCTAAGACCATCCCTTTTCCCATATGTTGGTGCAATTTGGAACAGTAAAAACTGATGTAGCAGCTGGGAGTAGCGTGTATTTACTGTGACATTGCATGTCATCTTCTGGTGTCATCTGACTTCAGCAAATGTTGGACATATTCAGTCAACATCATTCTATTTGATAGAGGGGATTCATATACTTTATAGGCTTCAGTATTTTTTAAAAATAAACTGAAGTGATATAGAGGCAACTTTAAGAAAGTACAATTTCAGAGCAGCAAAACCAAAATACAAAGAAAATAGATGCAAATAAAATGGGGGATGGTAAAAATATCATAAAGATGTCAGAACTGGAGTTTCTTATTTAACTTATTCAATAACTATTTATAAAATGCATGGTGTTATAGTTGAATTGTCAGTTACTCAAATGAGAAATTGAGCTACAGAGAAATAGGCTTGGTTGTGGGGAAAAGTAAGGAAAAGCATTTAGGCCACTTCCTTCTACATCAAGCACTCTTCCCACTTGTACTATATGGCCATCAAAAGGTCTTTCCTAGTCTTAACAGCCACACTGGATCCTTTATTATTTGAAAAAAAAAATCCGCATTTTCTACCTCAGTGGTTTACTTATGTTTTCCTCTCATTAACTCATTCCACATATATTTGTCAAGCATCCACAATGAGCAGGAACTAGTAGGCACCAATGTACATCAGTGAACAAAATGAAAGTGTCTGTCAGAACATTCTAGTGGGGGTAGGCAGAAAATAAATACAATACATTGTAAAATATGTTAGAAGATGAGTGCTATGTAAAATATGAAGAAGATGAAGCAGAACAGGTGATACGGGGATCAGATGTGAGGTATGGGCCAGATGGAGTCACTCATATAGAATTGACCCATCATCACAATTTGTTGATGTCTTAGCTCTTCTTCAATCTTCATCTCAAATGCCACCTCCCACATACAATCGTGCTCAATACCTTATTACAATTAATCCTTCCCTCTATGGTCCTATCACACTTCCCAGCTCTACTGCAACACTCAGCACCTGCTTTGTGTTAGATGTGAATGCATCTAACTCTTCATCAGAGTATAATTCCTTAATAAAGAGAATGTGCCTTATTAATCATTTAATCAATGTGCAGAGTCACATATAGGGGCTAGGTTAATACGTGTGTGCTGAATAATGAAGCCTAAATTAAACGTGAATTGACAAAGTGCTCGATTGTTTATAAAAGACAATCCTGATATTAGGATTCAAAAATATAAAGTCAGTATGTAGATACTGAATGCCTATCTTCTATTCACACTTACATTGGTCCCTTCTGCTAACATTTATAGGGCTAGAGGGATAATAAATGCTTGTTGGAGAAAGTTTTTATTTTCTGCTCTTCCTGGATTTCTAATAACAAATACCAGATATGAACATGCCAAACAAATCAAGCAAAATAATGGCATCATCAAGAACTTAAATTTGTCTTCAGAGATAAAATGCATTATTCATACAGCCTAAATCAGCCATTATACATTAGAATTTAGGCACCCTAACTAACACCATTGCCTTTTTATAGTATCATGCTTTTATTTAAGAAAATATGATTTATGTGAAGTTGTCAACCTTTATTTTTCTCTTTGTCAATGAATAAAAACCACAGAAATAATCAAGTTATATTCTTCTCTGTTTCTTTCACAAAATATATTGCTTTACATGCACTACAACCAGTAAAACTCGTTGGCTAAGAAATTGTATTTTTTACAAGATGATAACCTGCTATCTTGAAAGCGCTGTCACAAACAATATCCATATACTCATACTACCAGATAAAGCATAGCTATAAAACTGAGTTTAATTACACACTCTGTAGGTGTGCTGAAGGATAGGTATGAACAAAAGCCTTTCCCTAAACAATCACATAACTAAAAGTACAATGTAGCTTTTGCATTTTACTACTTTTAAAAAAATCAGTTTTAGAATTTAAAGATTTAATTAGTACCTAATTAGAACATGCTTATAAATTCTTAGTAATTCAGTAGATTGAATTGGTTGAATTAGTGATTAATGTTGCTTTTTTGTTTATTTATTTTTTTTTTTTGAGATGGAGTCTTGCTCTGTGGCCCAGACTGGAGTGCAGTGGCCGGATCTCAGCTCACTGCAAGCTCCGCCTCCCGGGTTTACGCCATTCTCCTGCCTCAGCCTCCGGAGTAGCTGGGACTACAGGCGCCCGCCACCTCGCCCGGCTAGTTTTTTGTATTTTTTAGTAGAGACGGGGTTTCACCGTGTTTGCCAGAATGGTCTCGATCTCCTGACCTCGTGATCCGCCCGTCTCGGCCTCCCAAAGTGCTGGGATTACAGGCGTGAGCCACCGAGCCCGGCCTAATGTTGCTTTTTTGAAAAGAGATGTGACAACATGAAATATTAATGAATGTTCTACTAGAATTACTAATGATGGATTCTTCTGATGAAGAAGAATTTAAAGCAAACCTCTTTTAAATAAGGAGAGGTGTTTGCATTCTTAATATATTTTATTAAACTGAAACATTGATGTTTCTCTTAAAGGTACTTATTTTTATCCAAAATGTACATACAGTATACATTTTAATTAAATTTTATTCCCGATATGCAGGGCATTACTATAGAGTACAATCAATTAGGAGGAGTTTAATTGCTAAGGTTAGCATTCTCATTATTAGACAAATGTTATTATAATTATAGGCAAGTAAAGTAGTTAAGTCGTAAGTGAGAAACGTAACAATGGTGAATGATAGAATGAATGTATGGTCAGAGGCAGAATGAATGCAAAAAAAGTACAGGATGACAACTTATACAACAGACCATGCCTGTACCCACTAGATTCAATGTTTGTCAAAGAATATGGCTATGGCTTATTTCTATTTTCCTACTGTGAGTAGTACAATGCTGTGTGTGTGTGTGTGTGTGTGTGTGTGTGTGTGTGTGTATAGGCCTCCAGTATGTATTTGACTAATTTAATTAGGTACATAGGGCAAGCCAAGTAGCTGGCCCTAGTTACTCTATGTCTTTGAGGCTGTAGGTCAGTGTTATCCAAACAAGTGATAAATTCAACAAAAATTAAAATTGTTATGTAAAATTATATGAAACAATTTTAGTTGTTTGACTTGATTTTTAAATGTTTTGATCACCTGTTTGTAGTCCTATTATTATGAGAAAGTTCAAAGTTTAAGTGTGCCAAATCTATGATTAATCTTCTTTGGTGGAAAATACTGACATTAATTTTTCTCATAATAATTATTTTGATTTAAATGTATCGTTAGGCACATTTTTAATGAGGAAGTATGTTCACATATGTACATAAAATTTGAATTTGGCATCTGTGAATACAGAATGGACATTTTAATGCACTGCTGCCTAAATACACTCATATACACAGACATACATATATCTATATTAAGTTTATAAGTTTGGTCAGGCACAGGGGCTCATGCTTGTAATCCCAGCACTTTGCAAGGCTGAGGCATTAAGATTGCTTGAGGACAGGAGTTTGAGAACAGCCTGGACAACATAGCAAGACCTTCATCTCTACAAAAAAATATAAAAATTAGCTGGGCATGGTGGCACACACCTGTAATCCCACCTACTCAGGAGGCTGAGGAAGGAGGATTGCTTGATGCCATGAGTGCAAGGCTGCAGTGAGCTACGATTGCACCACTGCACTTCTGCCTGGGTGACACAGTGAGACCCTGTCTCTAAAAAAGAAAAAACAGTTTATAAGTTTAGAAATTACAAACGTGCTTGTCTATTATATGGATATGGTATGGGGACTCAACAGAGAATATTTTTTTTTTTTTTTTTTTTTTTTTTTTTTTTTTTTTTTTTTTTTTTTGAGACGGAGTCTTGCTCTGTCGCCCGGGCTGGAGTGCAGTGGCCGGATCTCAGCTCACTGCAAGCTCCGCCTCCCGGGTTTAGGCCATTCTCCTGCCTCAGCCTCCGGAGTAGCTGGGACTACAGGCGCCCGCCACCTCGCCCGGCTAGTTTTTGTATTTTTAGTAGAGACGGGGTTTCACCGTGTAGACCAGGATGGTCTCGATCTCCTGACCTCGTGATCCGCCCGTCTCGGCCTCCCAAAGTGCTGGGATTACAGGCTTGAGCCACCGCGCCCGGCCTTCAACAGAGAATATTTTATTTGTGTAAAAGTGACAAGCATTTTTGTAAAATATTTACATTATATGAGTTTATTTTAGCTACACAATTTCACATTTGAATTAAAGTTAACTCAGGACTGCAAATTCCTCTTGCATTTTGTAGATGCTCTGACTTGCTGCTGCTAGTTTATCAGTAAACATTAGTTGGGTGTTGTCACAGTAAATGGAAAAAATGTTATCTGTCAGTATTAGTAGGCCCACTCGTGTCAGCAGATAACAGAGAGAAGAGAAATAAGGTGTCATGTTGAAGTATGAAAAACGAAAAGACTTTTAAGAAGTATATAATAGTCCCATCCTTATCCTAGGGGCTAGGGTCCAAGACTCCTAGAGGATACCTGAAACCAAGGATAGTACCAAATCCTATTATATATTATATTTTTTCAATCTGATAACCAAAAAGCCTGCTAAGTGACTAATAGATGGGTAGCATATAGATCATGGATATGTTGGACAAAGGGATGATTCACAGTGGTGTGGGATCACGTGAGATTTCATCAGGCTACTCAGAATTGTGTGCAACTTAAAACATATGAATTGCTTATTTATGAAATTTTCCATTTAATATTTTTGGCTTGAGATTGACCACAGGTAAATTAAACCTCAGAAAGTAAGACCACCTATAAGCGGGAACTACTGTACTTATCCTTTTAAGAGTGACTCCTGGCCAGGCACGGTGGCTTACGCATGTAATCCCAGCACTTTGGGAGGCCGAGGTGGGCAGATCACGAGGTCAGGAGATTGAGACCATCCTGGCCAACATGGTGAAACCCCGTCTCCACTAAAAATACAAAAAATTAGCTGGGCCTAGTGGTGGGCACCTGTAGTCCCAGTTACTCGGGAGGCTGAGGCAGGAGAATGGCGTGAACCCGGGAGGCAGAGCTTGCAGTGAGCCACTGTACTCCAGCCTGGGCAACAGAGCGAGACTCAGTCTCAAAAGAAAAAAAAAAAAAAAGAGTGACTCCTTTAAATATTATTTTCAGGGCAATACACAAATAGCATAATTGAAAAACATTCAATAAAAAGCAATTTACAAGTAATATGATTTAAGAAGTGGGTACATATAGTTTCCATTGTAACTTGTAATATACACTAAGGTGGTATATGATCTTTAACAAGATGAAAACAAATAATAAAAATTGTTTTTAGGTAATATCTGCTCATACTTCATGGAGATTTTTTCAAGGAAAGATCTACAATAGGAACTTTTTTTTTTTTACCTTAAAACACCAGTGCAGTGAAACTTATCTCTGCTTATCTAGACTCTGTTCAGTTGTAACTCCCCCTTCAAAGTATTTGTCTTTAATTCATTTTATTCCTGTTAGTCCAAAATGCAATTTAAAAACCCCACACATCTCAAAATGTCAATTCAAAGTGGCATTTACTATCCAGGCACTAAAGTATTCAGCACCTGTAATATGCCTAGTATTGGGCTACATATGCAATGGGATTACTTAAAAATCAAAACCATGCATTTTGTTTCATAGTTAAACAAAAAGCATGCATTTTGTTTCATAGTTAAGACTTATGCATAGTGACCCATTAAAGAACACAGTATGCCAGGCTTTATATGCAGACAAAAGTGCTATGGTAATTCTGAGAATTGTTGTATTATTATGAAGTGAGAAGTTGGGAAAAATCATGGAGAAGGTAAAGCAAATTAGGAATGCTGTAAATGCCTAAAGTGGATGGTGAGGAGGAAAAGACAGTGTTCAAGGTTAGGGAAACAGCAAGAACAAAAAGAGTGAAAAAGGTGAGATATTTTAGGCTGGGGAAAATTAATCATCATCCTAAAGCAGATTCGTGTGTTTGGAGTGGTGGGGACCAGTCTTTTTTATATCTCCAAGCTTTGCTTTCAAATTTACAACTGTCAAGTTTCAGAGTTTCTCACCTATCTTTATCTCGTTGAGGATTTTACTTATAGCATTCTCTTGGTCATGCTGTCCTGATTTTACCTTATTGCATAAGCTTTTCACTCTAGAATCAGAATATCCTTTCTTATATAGTTCTATACACTGAACAGTTGCCCATTTCCTGTTTTTTTTTTTTTTTTTCTTTTCTTTTCTTTTTTCTTTTTATCTAGCTGCCAGCATTTTTTTCTCTTAAGACTAGCATTGAAGATCCGGGACATGATCCAGGCTTAAGTTGGCCAATGCACTTCAGTCCGCAAATGTTTAAGCCCTTACTGGGAACAGGCATATATACAGATGGAAAAGCCATGGTTCTTGCCCTTTGGAAGCTTTTAGCCAGGGTAAAGCCTCTTTCCTGCCTCAAGTCTGCCTATATTGTTTTCAACTACAATTGCAATTTTAAGTTTGCCAAAATAGGAAAAAATAAAATGAAATGATAAATGCTAAGAAGGCTAAAAAATCACCAAAAATAAGAATGAATAGCTTATATTTGTGAGGCATCTGTGACAAAAGGGTAGCATGGTAGAGTCGTTTGGGTCTTTACTCTGTCACTTCAAGTATAACTTTGAACAAGATGATACAGGGAAAGAAGAGGGGAACTGGCATTTCTTGATTATCTATGATGTGTCCAGAACGATGACTGGTATTAATTATGTATTATTATTTAATATTCATAGATCACACTACCTCCAAGCCCCCTTAGAAAACCATACCACCACCACAAAAAAACAACAACCAGATTCTTCCTCTTTTAAAGACGACCAAAACTTAGGTGCAGATAGGCTAACCTTGGAGTTTCAGACAGACCTGAGATTTCACCCTGGTCTCAACCCCTTAGCTCTACCACTTACTAGATTTTTGGCTAAGTCATTCATTCATTTATTCAATACCTAGTATATGTCAAGCATGCTGCTTGACACTGGGTTTGTTGTTGTTGTTGTTTGCTTGTTTTTTGGAGACAGAATCTTGCTGTTTTGCCCAGGCTGGAGTGCAGTGGCATGAACTCTGCTCACTGCAACCTCCGCCTCCCAGGTTCAAGCAACATTCCTGCCTCAGCCTCTTGAGTAGCTGGGATTACAGGCACACGCCACCATGTCTAGCTAATTTTTGTATTTTAGTAGAGACAGGGTTTCACCGTGTTGGCCAGGCTGGTCTCAAACTCCTGACCTCAGGTCATCCACCCACCTCGGCTTCCCAAAGGGTTGGGATTACAGGCACGAGCCACTGTGCCCAACCGACACTGGGTTTTAAGGCAACATTGTGGCATGCTCCCTTTCCTCAAAGCTCTTACAGTTCAGTAGAGGCAGACAGCCATGTAAGGAAGTCCCTGTAGTTAAGTGATAGATGTAGTTCTGAGGGTCTGTAAACTGTAGTTGGGGTACAAACTAGAACCTAGCCCATTCTAACCCTGAATTGGTAGGTGACAGAGCTCGGGAAAGCTCTCAGAGGGGAGGTTACCCTGGAATCCACATAGTCACCCATTGAATCAGGTGATCATGAGAAGAACAAGATATTCTAACCCAAGTGAGCATTAGGGCCTGAAACAGCTTGGTAAGAAATGAAAGTGTTTCAGGTCTGACTGGAGTAGAGAGCTGCAAGGTAGGGGTAATAAAATCTACTTCACTTGTTAGAGGATTAAAGAGGTAATATATAGAGAGTGCTAACCATAATGTCTGAGACATACTAGGTGCTCAAAAAAATGTTTCTTTTCTGCTTCCTTTCAGTTTCTCCAATTGATTATATCACTTTCCACCTCTGAAATTCCGTAATTTTTATCACACTGTATGGGTTCTGATTGTGAACTGGTTCACACACTACTTAGCATGCTGTTCATGTTCAGTTAACAGTCTCTACCACATTTGATAGAAGCCTGGGTAAAACAAGATGTAAATTTTAATAAATGATTGAAGCAAAAGCTGAATTGAACTTCAATATTTTCTTCTCTGTCCCTCTATGGTAACTACAGTAACTTGAATCGATTCTTTTGCATATGTGTGTCATGAATATATAGACCTTTAGTATCAGTTCAACGCACTGAGGCAGAATTTAATATGTTTCCAGGGGAACTGTCCATTTGCTTCCAAACTGACAAGAGCTGCTTTCCTGTCTCCAGAGGTTTGTAAGATCACAACATCCACCATACTGCCAGGAGGAGACTTGAAGGTAACGTACCATAATAATATGACCTTAGAACCCATCATTTGTACAGAACTTAGAGTCAGCCTTATCTCCACCCCCAATTTGTCTCCGTCTCTATTATACGGTCCTGTACATACTTTATCCCCTTCAAAAGTGTGTAAACTCTGAAGCCATGACTTGTTTTATTCAACTTGTTCAGCTGCTGCTAGCTGCCCCAATCTACAGTGCTTTACCCTTTTCAGATAATTAGCAAATATTTGTTAAATTTTACAGACACCAAGTTGTTTTCTTTTCTCTACTCGCGTGCAGTGTGGTGGCAGCAGGCATGGTCTTGAGATGCAGAATTACAGTGGCGAGCTTGTGGACCTGTACACGCAGCAGAAAGGCTCTACTAGTAATCGCATTATTGGTGTCAAGAACCATGCGTCCATCCAGATGAATGTGGTAGAGGTTGACAAGGTCATAGGCAGGTTTAATAGCCAGTTTAAAACCTGTGCTATCTGCGAGGTCATTTGCAGGGTGGGTAAGTCAGATGACTACATTCTGTGATTGGCCAAGGCCAGTGGCATCATCTGAAAAAATTTTTGACTGGAGAGAATCATGGATATGGAAAGTTTGTCATAAATAAATAGTGAAAACCTAAAAAGAGAGAAAAAAAAAAGAAATTAAAAAACATTAAAAAAAAACCCAGTTAATCAGAAATTAAACATAATCCCACTTATTATAGTAGGGTTCCCTGAGCTGTGGCGGCACACTCATCTAAGATAAGTAGATGGAGGGTACAGCAGGAGGTACCTTATCATTTCAGACTGTAGCTGTCATGTCATTTATCATGTATTTTCAAAGAATCTGTATGGTGTGGTTAAAAGCATGAGCCATAAAGTCATAATAGCTGTTTTTGAACCCTATTTAAAATCGTAAGACATTGCGCTTGTGCCTAACCTTTTTGTGCATCAGTATTCTGTTCTGTAGAGTAAGAGTAATCATAGATGCTATCAAATAGTGTTATCAGAAAGTTTTACTGAGTTAATACATGTAAAGCATTTTAGGATAGCATGGGCATATTGCAAGTGCCCAATAAGGGTTAGTTCTTACTTTGTACTCTGCTAAAGTTTTATATAAATGTTAACAGGAGGCAAGGTAGTAGCTTGTCTACAGGAAGGAAATGCAGGGCTATAAAGAAGAGGGAGGACTGGGCATGGTGGCTCATGCCTATAATCCCAGCACTTTGGGAGGCCAAGGCGGGTGGATCACGAGGTCAGGAGATCAAGGCCATCCTGGCCAACATGGTGAAAACCCGTCTGTACTAAAAATACAAAAATTAGCTGGGTGTGGTGGCACACACCTGTAATCCCAGCTACTTGGGAGGCAGGGGCAGGGGAATTGCTTGAACCCAGGGCGCAGAGGTTACAGTGAGCTGAGATCGCACCACTGCACTCCAGCCTGGCAACAGAGCAATACTCTGTCTCAAAAAAAAAAAAAAAAAAAAGGGTGGGAACATATCCAGAAATATGTTTGTAATCCTACTCTAGGAGAGATACTTCTCTAGGGAGAAAGCTATCCCTGTCATGAGGTGTGAGGACAAGGTACGGAACTCCCCTTATCCCCTGCCTCATTTGCTGGGTAAGGACGAAAGCGTCTCTCTTGGTGGTGAAGATGCCTATATCCTGCAGTCTTTTTTAAAAGCATGGTCAAGCTTTTTTAAAAGCATGGTCAAAACTCTATCACAGAATTGTATTTCATGTCAAATGAGTCATATTTCCTGTTAAGAATATTCGCGAGTATCTTGGTATTTTGCACTATACAATCAGATTTCTTTTTTAGGCATATATGAAATTTTACAAGGTATAGTGATGATATGGAGTAGTTTTAACAGAGGATTTAAATATTACTGATATCTTAAAAGCATTTGTTTTAATAATGGAGGCATATATATTCTGTTAATAGACCTTATAACTTTTACTTTTTTGGAAAGCAAAGACATGAACATTTAACTTGGTGTAATGTAATAATGTTAGGCAGGAAAAATATTCTTTTAAAAAAGTTAAAAGAAATGTTTTGTAGAGACAGAGGCTCACTGCGTTGCCCAGGTTTGTCTCAAATTCCTGGCCACGAATGATCCTCCTGCCTCTGCATCCATAAGTGCTGGGATTATAGGTGTGAACCATCACGCCTGGCCAAGGAAAAATAATTATTCCTAACAGTAAAACACAGTGAGGCTAATGATGATAGAAGACATGTTATCAAAGGAAAACACTGACTTATGAGGAAAAATGATTAATCAGGTATTGGGAGAGATGACTTATGAAGGTCACTGTGGCAGTGGAATAAGCCTTTTGGGATAAGGACATTTATTTAATCTGTGTCAGTCTTTCTCACTTCTCATAGGTCTTTGAGAGCCACCTTAATGCAAAATACATGGGGGTTAGGTTATATTTTTCCAGTAGAAGACAAAATGTAGCAATCACTCTTTCTTCCCTCATTGTCAAAATTCTTCCCGTTTAAGGATCTCAGAATCCTGCAGTTAGCTACGATCATGTATTGACTTTACCAGAAATGTGTAACATGAAATGTGTAAAGGGAAGCAATCTATTTTTTTAAAAAAGAGTCTTCATTATATGGCAACTTTCCATCTATTTTTATAGTCATACAGCTATAAATATATAAGAATGCTATATCTAAAACAAATTGAAATAAAATTATAATTATTTTACTTTTCTCAAACTATTCTATATCTGTGTTTTGACTGTAAGTCACCTCAATGCCATTGTTTAAGATGGCCAGAATCTACATATCTACTCTTTTTTTTTGGTGGAAATTTCATTTTCTAACAGAAAGCCACATCGGATGTTCTTCCATGGTCTAATAATGAGTGTAAAACTAGAAGATGGTGCTTTTGTGTTGATAAACACATCAAGGTGGTGGGAGGGTGGTGCACCTGGAGAAGGTATGGATGCTCTGTGCACTACCACTTCCTGTACCTTGCCCTATGCATCTCATCTACGCAGCTGTTCCTGAGTTGTATATCTTTAATAATAAACCAGAAAACTGGATATGACGTGAGATGGTGACACAGTAATAATCTCATCATTTCTGATGATCTGAAGAGTGCCCAAAAAGTGCATCGAAAGATTAATTTGTGCACTGGGCTCATCTTGATTCACCTGGTCACTACTACTGGGAGGTGGTTGGGAACATGCAAAGAATGGCATCTGTACATGGGCAAAAAAAAAAAAAAAAAAAAGCAAAAAACTCTCTTTGCCAACAAGAAATGTTACAACTGTTTATAGAACTTGGAATTTCGACTGTAACTAAGAGAAACAGAAGTTACGTCTCCACCAACACAATGCCTCAGATTGCCTTCCGCATGGAACTCCAAATACACAAGAGAGTTTTCCTGGATATAGACATTGGAAACATTTCATTTTTCAACATTAGCAATGGTGCAGTGGTGTGATCTCGGCTCCCTGCAACCTCCACCTTCTGGGCTTAAGTGATCCACCTCAGCCTCCCGAGTAGCTGGGACTGCAGGCATGTGCCACTGCGCTCAGCTAATTTTTAAATTTTTTTTTGTCGAGATGGGTTTCATTATATTGCCCAGGCTGGTCTTGAACTCCTGGGCTCAAGCAATCCTCCTGCCTTGGCGTCCCAAAGTGCTGGGATTACAGGCGTAAGCTACCAGGCTTACGACATCTTTGTATTCACTAAAATTTCTCCCTCTGAACCACTGAGCCCATTCTTTTCGTCTTCAAATCCAAATAATGATGATTAGGGCACTCTGAGTATATATACTGTCATGCAACTAAGTTCAGTAATCCTTGCAGTATATGCTGGGGAAGATCATCAGACTGTAACCACACACACACACACACACACACACACACGCACGCACACACACACACACACAAATATTTGGAAAAGATCTATTTACTTAAAGAAATATTCTATTATGTTGACTCATTAAAATGTTAAAGGTCAAAATGTACGGAACCTCTTAAAATCATAAGCACAGATTTTAATAGTCTAATATTAATTAGAAAAGACACTATATGTTTAATATTGTATGTTGATAAAAAAGTTTGCTTTGGGGTCTGGGATTTGACTTCTGTATTTGTACCTCTCGAACTTTCAGATCACATCATAGCATTTTAGTTTGTTCTAAACACTAGCCAGTGTATTACGAAGGTTTTTAACTCATGAAAAGTATTTCGTTATGTCCAAGAATTGCATGATTCATTAAAACGAAAGTCTTTACAATGCTTAATGTACTATGAGCCAGTAAATAAATTTAAGGAGTAAGAAAGTAACATATGGCTATAAAATTTTCTGAAAAAAATCTGAAAGATGAGAAATTTCAATATAGTTTTTTTGCTGGTTACAGCCTGCCCTTAATATCTCAATTTCTGCCTAAAAATTTATTTCAGGTTACACATTTTTATTTCACAAATTTGCTAGAAGAATATGATTTAACAATAGATGTTAACATCTTTTGGTAGTAAAAGTGTTTGTAAATGTTTGGCCTTCTTGTTATTAGTAACATAGTAATCCCCCAGCCCCACAGTTTCGCTTTCCTCAGTTTCAGTTACCTGTGGTCAACAATGGTCTGAAAACATTAAATAGAAAATTCCAGAAAAATGAATTGGTAAATTTTAAATTGCATGCTGTTCTGAGTAGCCCGATTGGTAGGTGAATCATCCCTTTGCCCAGTATATCTGTCTACACTCTCTGCCTGTTAGTCACTTAGTAGCCTTCCCAGTTTTCAGATCCATTGTCACAGTGCTTGTGTTCAAGGAACCCTTATTTTACTTACTAATGGCTCCAAGTGCAAGCATAATGATGCTGGCAATTTGAATATGCCAAAGAGAAGCCATAAAGCGCTTTCCTTAAATGACGGTGGCTCAAGCCTGTAATCCCAGCACTCTGGGAGGCCGAGACGGGTGGATCACGAGGTCAGGAGATCGAGACCATCCTGGCTAACACGGTGAAACCCCGTCTCTACTAAAAAATACAAAAAACTAGCCGGGCGAGGTGGCGGGCGCCTGTCTGTAGTCCCAGCTACTCAGGAGGCTGAGGCAGGAGAATGGCGTGAACCCGGGAGGCAGAGCTTGCAGTGAGCTGAGATCCGGCCACTGAACTCCAGCCTGGGCGACAGAGCGAGACTCCATCTCAAAAAAAAAAAAAAAAAAAATCATATGCTGAGGTTGCTAAGATCTACAGTAAAAATGAATCTTCCATCCATGAAATTGTTATATTGTTATAATTGTTCTAATTTATTATTAACCTCTTACTGTACCTAATTTAAACCCTGAACCTTATCAAAGGTATGTATATACAGGAAAAAACATTATATATACATGATTTGGTTACTATCCTCACTTTCAGGTGTCTGCTGGGAGTCTTGGAATGTATTCTTCCTGGATAAGGGGGGGAAATACTCTACAATATTTTTGTTTTTTTTTTGAGACAGGGTCTTGCTCTGTCACTCAGGCTGGAGTGCAGTGGTGTGATCACAGCTCACTGCAATTTCAACCTCCTGGGCTCAAACGATCCTCCTGCCTAAGCCTCCTGAGTAGCTGGGACCATAGGTCTGCACTACCACATCTTGCTAATGTTTTTGACTATTAGTAGTCTTTGCATTTTTAAGTTATATATTTGTTATTGGGTGTTACAGAATATTGTGACATTAGTGTACTATAAAGATGGGAGGATATCCAAATTTTGTCACATGCTTGGTGAAAAAATCAAAGAACATATTGCTTGGTGTTACCCTCATCTTTCAGAGGGGGTCTATACATTATTACACATTTAATTATACATTTATTATAATTATACATTTAAATATCAAAAGTCAAGTTACATTGGTACATACAAGTAATCTTTACCACATTAATTGTAAATTGACTTATCTATTTACTTAGAGACAGGGTCTTTCTCTGTCATCCAGGCTGGAGTGCAGTTGGTGCTATCACGGCTCACTGCAGCCTCAACTTCCTTGGTTCCAGTGATCCTCCCACCTCAGCCTTCCAAGTAGCAGGGACCACAGGCCTGCACCACCCCGCCACGTCCAGCTGATTTTTGTGTTTTTGGTAGAGATGGGAGGTCTCACCATGTTGCCCAGGTTGGTCTTGAACTCCTGAGTTCAAGCAATTCACCCACTTCGGCTTCCCAAAGTGCTGGGATTATAGGCGTAAGCCACTTCGACTGGTCAAACTTTTTGTTTTTAAGAGACACCCAGCCTGGAGTGCAGCAGTGCCATCATAGCACACTGCAGCCTTGAACCCCTTGGTTCAAGCGATTCTCCTGCCTCTGTCTTCTGAGTAGCTGGGTTTACAGGTGCACCACCACCACACCTGGCTAATTTACAACTTTTTTTTTTTTTTTAAAGAGATGAGGTCTTGTTATGTTGACCATGCTGGTTTTGAACTCCTGGCCTCAAGTGATCCTTGTAAACTAAGTTTGAAACTTATTATAGCAGGTTTGTTGTGATCAGGTGAAGTTATATCAGGCCCAAACTTTGTATGTTTGTCTGACTCCAGTTTTGAATTGCATGAAATGACTTAATCTCTCCATTATTCTGCTTAAAAAACAATTCAAAACAATTCAAATGGAGGAATGAGACTCCACGATGAAGCCCACAGCAACGAAAGTGGTCAGCTTGTTTCTTTTTTTTTTTTTTTTTTTTGAGACGGAGTCTGGCTCTGTGGCCCAGGCTGGAGTGCTGTGGCCGGATCTCAAATGGAAATCCCCAACTGCCACACCACATCAATCATCTGACATATAATCTCACTTCCATTGAGCTGGAATCTACTTTAAAGGTCAGGTCTCTGGATGAAGAATTTTAGTTTAGTGGGTTATGTAGCAGAAATGCCTAAATCCAGAGCACTGTTTCAGTGTTGGCAGAAATAGTTTCACTTCAAATAGCAGAGAAGAAAGAACAAGGATTTTAAGTTGAAAGTTTTTGTCTAAGCACATTTTCTAATGTTTCTACCCATTATCTGGGGATAGAACCACATTCACCTACTTTCATAGAAGGTGCATCCCGCAGTTCTGCAAATACAATTTATTTGGTCTATATTTTAAAAATTAGGGAAATGCCACATTAGAAAAAAGTTCCAGGTTTTTGGTTCTCTTAAGAAACTGTAACTTCTGGGCACAGCGTGTGTGCCTATCTTCTTTTGTGGAAAAGTAGGCTGGAGCTCAGAATTGGCTGCTCTCTTTACACAGGCCCTACAGTTTGCCATTCCCTACCACTCCTGAACGTTTACTCCCGTATTTATTTTGCTGCTTCACCCTGCAGTCAGGAGACTCCTGAAGTTTATAAAATTGATGCAACGGGGCTTTTTTTTTTTTTTTTGGCAGGGGGTGCAAATCTCTTTAAGAGAGGGACGCAGTGGTCGCTTTTGCTTTCAAACAGCCCTAGATTTGCCCGTTTGTCAACGATCTCACCCTAACCTACTTCTTCAGGGTGGTCAAAAGTAAAATATTATGAATCAAAGAATGGTCCCCAGTTACCGCGAGCCAGCTGTGTGACCTTGGGCGACTCCGTTAAGTTTTAGCGAAGGGTGATAAATGGTCTGTAAAACGGCCTTAATACCTGCTCTGAATACCCCAACAAGGCTGTCATACACCAGGAGTGAGATGTTTAAAGTAGTCCTAAGTAATTTATAAACTGCAAAACGCTTCCCAGCACAAGCGTCCGCTACAGAGCGCGACGACACCGAGTCGGCTTTAGAAGTCCAGTTACTGGAAACCACTCCAGTTCCGTCCTGCTCCCACCTCCCACGCTCAGGGTGGGCGAGCGGAAGGAGATTCTCAAGGGAGAAGGCCTGGAAAACTGGCTAAGAAACGAAGCGAGAAGTTCCTTAGCATGGGTAAAGTTGTTGGCGGCATTTTTAAGCCCCTAGAGTGACATAGCGACTCCTAGCCGACATGACGGACCTGGGTGCGTGACTACCGCGGGAGCCAGTCCCCGGGCCACCTCCCTGCTCGAAGTCGGGCCTGGTCACTACCCTCCCAGCGTAACCCCGGACCAGGGACCCCCGACTTTGCCCTAGTCCCCAACCCCCACAATCACCTCCCTTGGTCCCTCTCCACGTGACAAGAGCCGGAACCGTCACTTCCGGCGGCTCGGGCAGCGCGCCTGCGCGAGGCGCCAGGCCTCTGTGAGCGGTAGGCAGCAGCGCCCCCCACCCCCGCCAACGGCCACGAGTGGCGGGCGGCTCGGGTCCGGCTGGGGCGGCGGCAGCGCGACGGGCTGCGGTACAGCGGGTTTGCAGCCAGAGACGTCCAGCCCACTCCCTGGAGGGGCCGGCCGCCCCGCCTCCTTCGCTGTCTCCCTCTACCCCAGCTTGAGCTCCAGGCGCTTAGTGAGGCGGCGGGGCGCCCGGGGCACTTGCGGAGGCGGTGGCGTCGCCCCTGCACTCGGACCCGCCCCCTCGCGCCCCGCCCCGTCCCCGCCCTCCCCACCGCCCTCTGCGGGAGCTGGGCAGCTGCAGCGGAGCCGCGGAGCGGGCGGCGGGGCCCGGGCTGTGAGCTTGGGGAGCGCAGAATGTGAGGTTTGGCGGGCCGCAGCGCGCACGGACGCTCGGACCGGCCAGGGGCGGCGACCCCTTGCGGACGCCCGGCTGCGCGCCGGGCCAGGGACTCGCCCTCTCCCTCGCCCTTGCGCGCTCCCTGCTCCCTCCAGCACACCGGCGGGACCATGAAGAAGTTCTCTCGGATGCCCAAGTCGGAGGGCGGCAGCGGCGGCGGAGCGGCGGGTGGCGGGGCTGGCGGGGCCGGGGCCGGCTGCGGCTCCGGCGGCTCGTCTGTGGGGGTCCGGGTGTTCGCGGTCGGCCGCCACCAGGTCACCCTGGAAGAGTCGCTGGCCGAAGGTACGGGCGTCCGGGGAGGCTCGGACAGGCAGGTGAGGGAGGGTTGGGGTGTGGCGGCGGCTTCTCCGGGTCATCGCTCTCCGAGCTGACTTTTATACCCCGTTGTTCCTCCGCTGCCGGGCCAGCGGGGGCTCTTAAAAGAGTGACTCGGGCTTTTCTCTTAAGCTGGCTTTTCTTGCCGCTGGCTGATCTGGCCGGTGCACAGTTATCTCATGCCTAGTTTAAATCATTTTCAGTGCTTTTTGACGCGAGAAAATAGATAGAAGACGCTCTAGGAAGTGGGTTGGTGGTGTGATTGGGCCAGTGACTCATTAGAGGGTCAGATCGAGCAGGATTGAAGCTCTGTTCTGCCAGCTGTGGCTCAGACGAGTGTCATGCGTTGGCCTCTTCATCTGAGCCTCCACCCGCGCTGCAGGGCATAGGACCCTGCAGCCCCTGGTGTCAAACTCGGGTTTGCTGCAGCTCAGTCATATACTGAAAAACAATGTATTTGTGTGCATGTGTGCGTGTTGGAGGTGATCCTTTGCTCTAAATTCAGTTAGTAGGTTGCACTGAGAAGCAGGTAAACTTGAAGCCCATTTGTGTTGGACAAGGTGCCATTCATGCCCTCCCAGTATGTCTCTCTGATAGTAGTTTAAAAGGTGACATGAAAGCAGGTTAACTTTCGTTTGCGAAGTTTTGTGGTCGGTCCTTCATGACCTGGAACAGGTTATGACGGCAGGTAGAAGTCTACTTACACAAAAAGTTTACTCCATTTTAAAAGAAAAACTTAGAATTTAGTTTTGTATTTCTGGTATAATTGCCTCGTAGAAAATACTTGCCCTGTGTGCTTCATGCTTCATTGGCATTTGAGTTTTTAATTGCAAAATGACATTACAAAATAAACTCTTTAAAAGAAATACTTTTTGTTGATAAATGGCCCTTTTAAGTTCTATGGTTAAGATAAAAGAAATCGAAGAGTGGATTAAGTTCTCCGAGAGTTAGACGTTGATGTGGTTTGAAAACAGTAGACTGAGATTTTGCTTGTATTTTTTGAAATGCTATAAACAACAGCATATTAGCACAAGGGAAAAAACCTGAATATTTTTGTATTAAATATTTGAAAGAGAAAGAAATCGTGAATTATTGAGTTGTACATATTGTTTCGTGAACCATAGCTCAGAATAATGATCTTAGCCGAAACTTGGAGAGGTGGGGGAAGGAGGATCCTTAGTTTTCCAGAAGAATGAATATGTGGTGAGTGGTATTTATTAAAGATTTACTATACTATGAAGTTTTCTAGCTCTTTATTACACGTGAATTTCAATTGTTGGTTTAGATTGTGTTGTAGGTTTTAAAAACACATGGCTATTAACTCAAATGCCATATTCTGTCTTTTAATAGTTTTAATAACTAATTGAAGTGTAGCTTGAGTAGTGTTACACTCAGTTCATTCCACCAGATCCCAAAAGGGTGTTTTATTTAATAGAAAAAAAAATGTTGACATTTCACAAACTAGGTTTTGAATTTGTAACTGGTATCACTCACTACCCTAAGCATATCTTATCACCTCCCTAAGCAAGCCATTTTCAATAAAAAATAATTTTGGAAAATAAAAAATAAAGATGAATTTCAAAAGGAGCGTTCGTTCAACCACAGCGAAGAATAAAACTTTATTTCAAGCACTAATGTCACTGTTAGAGTGTTCCACTGACTTTGGCCATAAATGTATCATTTCTTTTGAAAAATCAATAATCAAATGCTAGGAGGAGTCAAGGGTTGAAGAAATCCTTTTGGAAGATGAAACTTCTCCATCCCACACCCCAGCTTTAATTTCCTGGAAGGGAGGCCAAGGCCTAGCTTTTCTTTGAATTGTCTATGTATAATCAGTTTACTTTTTGATCCTGGCCGGTCTGTTCTTATTTCAAATGCTTAATATCCCCTCTCCCTTCCAAATAGTGCCACAATTTAGACAAGATGTTTAAGCGCAAGTCTAGTTCGCATTTAAGTTTGATTAATCAATAATTGGTGGATCTGCCTGATCATTAAATTGGGCCATGTGCTTGTGAAAATGCATTGAAATTTAAGAGTACCTGATTTGGGGAGAGGCATACCACTGAGTAGGAAAAGTGGTAGAAGCTAAGACAGACCAAAGCACAAACTTGGTAGGTTTTACATTTTTTGCTTTGGCCCAAAGTTGTTTAAACAGAGTTGGGAAGACCCGGTAGATGCTGTGCCGTGAAGTGTTTTTGCCATGCTCCTGCAAATATTGGTAGCTTACTTATAATGACCTCTGCAGTGTCTTTTCAATAAATCAGTCCATCTCTCTTGTTATTTGTATATAGTTAGTTACGTTCCAAAAAGTCACCGTGAAAACTGGATTAGCAAATACTAAAGCACGGCTCCTACTACAGTATTAGATTCCTGAAAGCCTCTGGTCACACATTTTTGTCAACTGGTTAAGATACAACCTTGTTTTATGTGTGTTGCAGCCTAAAACGCACCTTATTTAATATATTTGGTTGATTTATTAACATTGAAATCATGGCCAACAGCTCTGTAACTCATGCCTCAATGAAGATTATCTAACATTTGTATTTTCTCTGTAGTCTTTGCTCCTTGAACACTAGACAGCACTTTAGCACTATGTTTGGGGACTGTTTTCAACAGTGAAATCACCAACAGCAAGCACAAAAATGAGAAAAACATGGCACTAAATAGACCATGAAAAGGACATTTGTTTACAGTATATAAGCTGAAGCAAGAATGTGCACGTCAGTAGACTCACATTTTTCACAATTGTGCACATGTCTGCAAATGACAGTGGAAGTGCTATGAGTAATGATTTTGGGGGTACAAATGTTAGTGAGTAGATGAATTTGCAAATATAGTATCCCCAACTAATGAGGAGCAACCATTGTTGTAGGTAGATATGTATATACACATTTTATGTCTATAATTTAAAAAGCATATTCTCAGGGGTAGGTTGTATAACTAAACTGTTAACAAGTTTTCTCTCTGAAACATTATATATATGTTGCATCATAATATCTTTGTAGTCAAGCACATAAATGTCTGAAAATAGAACTTGCACCTTTTAGTTCCTCCTCAAAGTTTAAAGGACTGATAGCATAGTGAGGCCGTTCATGTTTTTTTTCTCAAAAACTGTTTAGTTTAGGAGTCTGTGCTAAGCAGATCCCAACTTTGGTCTGTAGAAATGAGGGAGAGCCATATGTTGGTTTTAGCTTCAAACAGTGACAAATTGTCAGGCTCATATAATTAATTCAATGTAACCTTCCAGGTTTTTACGAAAACCTAGTATTGGCTTATTGACCACATGCATCACCTTTGCATAACAAGCCTTTGGTGCTAGTCTGAGGAATTTAGTACTGATTGATAATCAGTTGGTTTTTGAGTAGGGGACACTGTTTTCTCTAAATGTCCTTGGTACAAAGTGGACCTAAAATGGGGTGTTGAGACTGGGAGAGCAGAGATAACTTGTTGAGATAATGTAATCACGAGGTTATGGGGGCTGGATAGGAATGATAGTGTGAATATGGTGATGTGGGTGAGATTTACTGAGATGGGTGTTGGGGGTTATTGGCTTGGTAGTAATTGCAGGCCAGGAATTTACTATAGGGTTCTTTAAAAATAGCTCGGTATTTCTCTTAGAGTTAAATGCTTAGATAAGCTAAGTATTAGCCAGTTCTCATTGTTAATTTTTCAGGAAGGTTGTACTATACATCTGATTTTGCACTGTAAATTAGTAGGGAAATGATAGATTTAAGCGTTATATCTCATTTGCAGAAACCATCTGTGGCTGCCCAGTAACTTCTAAGTTAACATTCCCAAGAGAAGACAGAGAGGATAGAAAGAAGGGGAGGATCGAATAAAAATATCAACAACTGTTAACTACTGCACAACTTCGTTAAATGCCTTTTGTGTGCTAAGCACTGGTAGGTGCTACTTAACATAGCAGAGGACAATAGTGGAGGTATTCTTCTGGCCTATGAAACTTACAGGTTAATGTGGAAGATAAATGCTAAACAAGCAAACGAAAATCACCAAGTTACTATAGTTAAAATTTTTGATATGTGTTGTGAAGACAATGCGCTGGGTTTTATGAGACAATTCAGTTTGGGGGGTCAAGGAAGGCCTTTTTCATCTTTCAGCAGAAACCTGAAGGCTGAAAAAAGCTAGGTAAAAACAGAGGTGTGAGGTTGGGGTGACTTGAAGTATGTCATGAAGACTGAAGCCTCTGTGTGAGGGAAGGAAGTTTCAGAAACTGAAATATGCTCAGAGCTGTGGACTACAGTGAATAAATCACATGTAAGAGAGATCCAAGATGATGTTGGCAAGGTAACCAGGGTTCAGGGCTTAGTATACCATGCTGAGGAGTTTAGGTTTTATCTGAAATGCAACGGGAAGCTGTTGAAGGATTTGAATTGGGGCAGTGACATGCTCTGATTTGTATTTTTACAAGATCATGCTGATTGCTATGTAGAGAGGTATACAAATTATAAGGTTAGGATGGTGACAGTGGAGATGAAGATTATAGTGCTTAAATGGGAAGACCTTGTGGTGGTCATAGGAAGTGTTAGGAATGACTTGCTTATGAATCTCTCAGGTGAAAGTACCATTTGTGAACATAAGGAAGGAACAGATTTTTTATTTTATTTTTTTGAGGTGTTTGGAGGACAGCCTGTAGTTCCAGACATGTTTAGAGACGTGTTTGGATGAGATATCTGAGAGGAAATATCAAATGGGAAGTTGGGTATGTGGTCTGGAACTCAGCAAAGGTGTTTGGGCTTAGAGATGGTACTTCTGATTGATGAGTGAGCCCCTGGCTGTTATTTAAAGCCCTGGGAGAGGATGGATTTAGGGAGAGTGTAGGAATGAGAAGGTGCTCATTGAAGGACTCCTCTAGTGCATCCGTCTCAGACATTAGTGTTCATTGTAAACATTCAGAGGATTTGGTAAAACACAAAGTGCTGAGCCTGGTCCCCAACTTTTGATTATGTCTGAGTGAGGCCCACTCTTTCAGTGATACAGATGCTGCTGGTTCAGGAACCACTTGTTGAGTACCACTGATTTAGAGGGGGCGAAGAAGACTGAGAAGAAGGTGCTAGAGAGGTATGAGGAATACCAGGACACTCTGATACCTGGAAACTTGAGAGTATTTCAAGAAGGAAAGGGAGTGAACAGTTGTGTTGCTGCAAAGTCATCTTACTTGATCACATTTTTTGACCTGGCATTCACAGTTATTCTTGCTCACCTCTTATCTTTAAAAGCTTACCTGTAATTATTTGCTGGGTGAATACTCTTTGCGCCTGGCGCAATGTGCTCCACTCCCTGTTGGTCCGTAACTGAATCTTGTACTTGCCTAGTACTCTGCCTTCGCCTTTGTAATCCCTGCTTCCTAAGTACTGGTTGTCATCACTTCCTCCTTTCTGTAAACGCTTGTAACTATTTGCTTTTTCCTCTCTTGTCACTTTTAACCTGTCTTGAGATGGAATTATGTAAGCACCCAGAAACACTAAGGTTGTTAACTACTGTTCCTCTGTCACCTCCACTACCAGATAGTAAAATTCTTAAGGCTAGACAGACTCTGTTTTAATTGATATTGTATCACACAAGTTGGCCATACTGTAAACATTCAGCTACTTCTCAAAGGAAATGATGTTTGACTTTTCTTTTTCTTTTTTCTTTTTAATCAGATGATGATCTTCAGTAGAATTTAAGGCCTAATTTGCAAATTGAAGAGCACCCATGGAGGGCTGTTTACTAGACTATCAGACGTTTTGTACTTAGGCCAGAGGGCTCTGAACTTTCTAGTTTGGTGAAGATGAACAGCAGTTAAGGCAGTGTAGTTTCACTTAGCAACTTGAAACAGGAAAGAAAAAAAAGTAACCCAGATGCCCCCTTGTAGTTATCTTGCTTTATTGATGTTATATTTTTATTTATCCTACAAAGGTGGCTGAGTTTTTAAAAAAGTATGTTACACGCAATTGTGAAATTGTTTTACATTTTGTGGTTGATTTTGGCAGCTTTTTTTGGGTGCTGATCTTTTTGAGAGTAGAACCAAGGTCTATTCACCTGTGCCTTCAGTTGTCCAGTAGTACTTACTCAGCACCTTTTTTTATTGTTGTTTAATTAAGCTCTTAGAAAACATTGTTTCCTCTTCTGAAATAAGGAGTTAATATCTATTATGAAGATTAGAGAAGATAATGTGTGACAGTACCTAACAGTGCATTGACAAATCTTTTCGTAAATATGAGTGAACTTTTAAGTTCAGATTTAGTTATAAGCTTTCAGTGAAATCTGGTTTGGAAATTGTAGTGACTTGATTATATATTTGGTGTCACGTTTATCCTGAATAACTGTCACATTTATGTTTGCAAAATATCTGAATAGTTTGTTAGATAATTATGTGTCCCTCAGCCATATTGAATTTTCAAGTTTTAGTCAGCTGTATAAAATTTTGACCTATATAGTAGCGTATGATTTCACAATAAAATGGAAATTATTTGCAACAAAGGACACTATATACAGCATTATTAACAAATGGTTCTCTTTTGGGTTATGTTATTATTGTAGTGATAGCTCCTAGGATGTAATTTTGATTGTCCATTGATGTATTTCCTCTAGAGGTAGTAGTTTTATTCAAGGACAAGCTACTGACACTAAAACAATTCTAAATTTTCAGTATTCCAAAAAAAATAGTGGAAATTTATAGTGCATTTATCTCCAGTGAAGGAGCTAAATTGTACAGGATGGGCATGGTGGCTCACGCATGTAATCACAGCACTTTGGGAGGCCGAGAAAGGTAGATCACTTGAGGCCAGGAGTTCAAGACCAGCCTGGCCAACAGGGTGAAACCCTGTCTCAAATATTAGGCATAGTGGCACGTGCTTGTAATAACAACTACTCAGGAGGCTGAGGCAGGAGAATCCCTTGAGCCTGGGAGGCAGCGGTTACAGTGTGGTGAGATAGAGCCATTGCACTCCAGCCTGAGTGACAGAGCAAGACGCTGTCTCAAAAAAAAAAAAAAAAAAAATATATATATATATATATATATATATAAATAAAATAAAAGTGCTAAATTATACAAACCTGCCGAATATCTTTGCTTTTAGGCTGTAGTCAACTATTGTGGTTAATACTGACATTCTCATGCTGAGCAGATTGAAAAGGCTATGTCTTTGATATTTTAAAAATAATGAAAATGAATTAATATTTGTTGATCATGGGGTGCACAGGAGGGAAACTTGGAAAAGGTCCTTGATGTTGTTAATGTTAGAGAACATACTAGAAGGTGAGATGGATGTCCTTATGTTGATCCTGAGTCTTCTATAGTGTTCTTTCTGATCTTGTGTGTGTGTGTGTGTATATATATATATATATATATATTTTTTTTTTTTTTTTGTTGTTGTTGTTGTTGTTGTTGTTGTTGTTGAGACGGAGTCTCGCTCTGTCACCCAGGCTGGAGTGCAGTGGCCGGATCTCAGCTCACTGCAAGCTCTGCCTCCCGGGTTTATGCCATTCTTCTGCCTCAGCCTCCCAAGTAGCTGGGACTACAGGCGCCCGCCACCTCGCCTGGCTAGTTTTTTGTATTTTTTTAGTAGAGACGGGGTTTCACTGTGTTAGCCAGGATGGTCTCGATCTCCTGACCTCATGATCCGCCCGTCTCGGCCTCCCAAAGTGCTGGGATTACAGGCTCTGATCTTATATATTATCTTGGTTTTCTTTCACCATTTCCCTCCTATTTTTTGGTCAAAACTTGAAATAGTTTCATATACATCTATTAGAGCTCATTTGGTAGCTATCAAAATGATTAAAGCCTTGACTTGAGGTTCCAAAATTAAGAGTCCTGAACTACCATTTCAAAGCTGCCACACTTTTCTAGTGGTCGGGTATAATATTTCATCTCCAAGGGATTGGGACTGTTTATTCCTTAGTTTTATCTTGCATGCATCTGGTGAACCATTCATCTACCCACAGCTTGCTATTTTTGGGAGACTAAGTTGGGAAGTTGAGTAGTTAATGACTGAGCTGTTTTAAATAGTTAGGCACTTAGTTAATTTGGAGATTCTTTGTCTATGTGTATCAGCTTTACAAATGAGGTCAGTCAGCACATATCTGCTAACTGTTTCAAAAGTCTCTCTCTGCAGGAAAGTGGTTGTAAGGCCTTTTCTACAGAGAGACTTTGTTTTTGGTTCATCCTAGTCTTGTAGAATTGCAGTAACATTAGAGGCGTTTTGCAGTAAGTATTATTTAAAAATATAGAATGATTGTTGCTACTAGTTTGCCCATTTTAACATTTTTAATTATCTTTGAAATAGTGCCTTCATGGACGCATCTGTCAGGGGGAAAAATACCAGCTGATAATCCCTGTGATGTTTTGACTTCAGTTTCCTCAAGAAAAAAATGAAGTGGATAAAATGAGTTTGTAACATCCTTTTCCATTTTAATATTCTTGGATTCTGTCTATATAACTGATTTTTACTGCTGTTTTCGATAAGTGAGGAGCTTGGGATAGGGAAGAATAGCAGTGAACAATTTCAGGATTGAGACCGTAATGAAAGGATTGTGTTTGGTCGTTATACAATTTGAGTTCTTTGACAGACTTTACAATGGAATGGCAATTTATTTTTTAATCCTAAAGTATAAAATTATTTTCATTTTATTTTATTTTTTTCAAGATGGAGTCTTGCTCAACTGTTGCCCAGGCTGGAGTGCAGTGGTTCAATCTTGGTTCACTGCAACCTCTGCTTCCTGGGTTCAAGCGATTTTCCTGCCTCAGCCTCCCAAGTAGCTGGGATTACAGGTTCTTGCCACCACACCTGGCTAATTTTTGTATTTTTAGTAGAGATGTGGTTTCACCATGTTGGCCAGGCTGGTCTCTAACTTCTGACCTCAGGTGATCTGCCCACCTCGGCTTCCCAAAGTGCTGGGATTACAGGCATGAGCCACTGTGCCAGGCCTAAAATTATTTTTTAATCATTGAAAAAAGGTCTTTTCTAAGAAGTTGCCTTACATGCTACTCCTTGAGATCTGGGTAGAAACTCTCAAATTAAATTGTGTGACATTTCAGAATACTATTTAGTTTCAGTGGGCATGCCACCTTAATTACTTATTTTACTATCTTGATTTTGTTTTCTAAGAGACTCATGCACAATATATGTATTTTAGAGAGTATTAGAAAGTAACAAAACCTTTTTATTCAAAAAGAATATATGAGGAGGAGGTGTGACAGTACTTTCTCCGATTAAGTTTGCAGATAGAAAGTTTACCCATGATATGTGTGGGAAATTGGGTACTTTTTGTTTCCAATGCTGTCAGCCCTAATTTGGGTCCTTAATACATCTCATTTAGAGAATTACATTAGCATTTGGACTGTTCTTTCAGACTCTTTCCTTGCCAAACCAGTTCTTGTATTCCTTCCAGCTTATTCTTCCTAAAATGGACTTATGCTCATGTCACTCTCTTATTTGCCTAACCAAGTAAAGTACAAACTCATTACTCTAGGATTCAGGACCCTCTGCAGTGTGACCTCCAACCCACCTCTCTAGCCTTCATCTCTCACTCTTACTCCCTGTGTGTGTTACACTCATATGCTTGATATTTTCTGCACTTCTCTCCAGCTTTCTGCTATCCTCTGAATGTTTGTGACTCCTCCCCCAATTCATATGTTGAAATCCCAACCCCCTAGGTGATGATATTTAGTGATGGGGCCCTTGGGAAGTGATTAGGTCATGAGAGCCCTCATGAATGGAATTAATGCCCTTATAAAAGAGGCCCCAGAGAGATCCCTTATCCCTTCCACTACATGAGGTTAGCGTTAGAAGATGGCCATCTATGAGGAAACAAGCCCTTACCAGACACTGAATTTGCCAGCACCTTGGTCTTGGATTTCCAGTCTCCATAATAGTAAGACATACTATTGCTTATAAGCCAGCCAATTTGTGCCTGTGTGTGTGTGTGTGTGTGTGTTTATGTGTGTGTGTTTTGAGACAAGGTCTCACTCTATTGGCTAGGCTGGAGTGCAGTGGTATGATCATAGCTCACTGCAGCCTTGAGCTACTGGCCTCAAGCAGTCCTGTTGCCTCAGCCTCCCAGATAGTTCGGACAATAGGCGTGTGCCACCTTGCCACACTTTCCTATTTCTGTTTTTTAGCTTATGTTGTTATGTTTGCCCAGAATGCAAATACTGGCCTCCACCATTCTGTTAAAAATTGGGTCTTGGCCAGGAGCCGTAGCTCACGCCTATAATCCCAGCACTTTGGGAAGCAAAGGCGGGCAGATCACTTGAGGCCAGGAGTTCGAGACCAGCATGGCGAACATGGTGAAATCCCTTCTCTACTAAAAAAAATATAAAAATTAAAAAAAAAAAAAAATTGGGTCTTGTAGGATATATTTAAAATAGTTACTTTTTTGTAATCTTTATTTTTTCCTGAAACCCTATCTACAACAAAATAAGTGTAATTATGCCTTCGCTTGCTCTGCATAGCAACTGTTACTCATATAGCACTTACCTTAAATAGCTTTGTTCAATTCTAATAAAATGTGTAGTTTTCTCTACTTTAAAATTTAATTCTTTTAAAGCTTATCTTGTATTCATTCTTTTTTCCCCCTCATTATTTTTAAAATATTTGGTAGAGATGGGATCTTGTTTTGTTATCTAGGCTGGTTTTGAACTCCTGGCCTAAAGTAGTCTTCTTGCTTTGGCCTCCCAAAGTGCTGGGATTACAGGTGTGAGGCACCATGCTTGACCTTGTATTCATCTTTTATCTCTTGTAGTGCTGTATTTGTGATAGTATTCAATACCTCTGTAAGAGGTTGAGTTTCGGTTTTGAAAAGTAATCAGAGGGCTTGCTGCAAATTACTATGAAACAATTGGATAGCAGCCATACTTGACATATCAAACTGTTCAGTTGATATTTAGGAGAAGGCTGACCCTGTTTTTGAAGTTCTGTCCATTTTAAAGTAAGGAGATAGAGATATTTGGTAATAATGTAGTTCTAACCTTAAATAGATGGATGAAAAAATACTACCAGATTTATTTTTGGACTCCTAGCCTGTTTTATTTCTGTTATGGTGATATGTATAGTACATCTTTGTTTTGTGGGTACTGCATTGCTTGTATTAGATGTGACTCAAAATGTTCTAGCCTGAGTTCCCTTTAGCCACTACCGTTAGACAGAATGGGAGCTGGGTAGGTCTAAAGTATGTGCTTTGGATAACTGATCTTAAGAAGAAACAGTTTTGGGGATGGTCAGCTGTGTATGGCTTTATCTTGAGTGGCGGATAGTACCAAGGCTTAATGGGATGAATGGTGTCTAAGAGGATGAGGGGATTAGGAAAAAGAAGGGGATCTCATCTCCTTAAGGCTCCTGGGGAGAGAAACAAGTGAGCATTAACTTTGGGGATTCCTCTAACTGGACTGTATGATATTGAAGGTACTTATTTTCTAGGTAGAAAGACAATGAGTTTGCTTTTAGATGAGGGAATTTGTAAGCCTGGCCTAAAGGTCAGAAGGTAGCAAACCGCCCTTGACTATTCTTTCATTTTCTGAAAGAGAGGGTTCCAGTACACTACTTCCCCTTGCCTAACTGTTATATTTACTTATTTTGCTTTGTGCTGGTTGGACCATTGTTAGGGCTGCCTGGAACTTTTTACATAAGTATTCTCTTTTGAATGAGATTGTCAGTGGTGTGGTTAGGTTTTACTATTCTTTCTGAATCATAAAGATACTACTAATAAGTATTTTTTTTTTTTTTTCTGAATTTTGTCAGGACTATTTTTCTAGGGAGTGGGATTATGCATCACTGGCAATTACCCACTTTTTCATTCTCTTGCCTGCATCACAGACTCTCTTCCATTGAATGTTAATGGCCTATGTTTTTACATGTATATAGAAAAAAAAGTTGCTATCGACTCATGATCAGTAGGACATATATTCTGAATTATTTCTTCAGAGATTGGGTGTATGTATGCTCAGCTGTGCATAGGCTTTTTATGGTGTCTTCTATGATCACTAACAGGAGTATGTAAGATAGTTAACTGTTACGTGCAGTAATGTGTATCTAAGGATTTTTTTTTTTTTGTCTACCTAATAGGCCTAAATTGAAATTGGAATAGATCCTTAGTTTCATTAGCACAGTATTATAGTTAACTCATCTAGACAGCTCAGTTTAAGTCCTAGTGAATAGTTAACTGGATTGCTAAATCTTTGGTAAATTTTCATCTTTTAGCAAAATGTTGTTTATACAACCCAAAGGAGAAATTCTAAGGATGTCAACCCAAATTGGTACTTGTTTTTATTTTTTTTTTTTTTTTTATTTTTTGAGACGGAGTCTCGCTCTGTCACCCAGGCTGGAGTGCTGTGGCTGGATCTCAGCTCACTGCAAGCTCCGCCTCCCGGGTTCATGCCATTCTCCTGCCTCAGCCTCCCGGGGTAGCTGGGACTACAGGCGCCGCCACCTCGCCCGGCTAGTTTTTTGTAGTTTTTAGTAGAGATGGGGTTTCACCGTGTTAGCCAGGATGGTCTCGATCTCCTGACCGCGTGATCCGCCTGTCTCGGCCTCCCAAAGTGCTGGGATTACAGGCTTGAGCCACCGCGCCCGGCCTGGTACTTGTTTTTATTTTTAAACAAGTGAAGGTAGCTGTTAAGGATTTTATAGTTTTTCACCTCAGTGCAGTGGGAACTTCAGAAATATTGCAAACCCATGAGTTTTATTTTTTAAAATATGTGTTTATGTATGGTATTTTTTGCCTATCCATAGGAAATGTTGGAAGTGCATTTGTAAGGGCTATATGAATCCATAGTGTTCAAGGTTGGATGTAACTAATGCCCATAAATTTCTAGCTTGAGAAACCCTTATATACAGATTCAAAGTTCAGATTTGTTATCATCTTAGAATAGTGGCTGTTTATTTTTTTATTTTTTAAAAAATACACTAAAGGTATTTCAAAAAGTTATGGTGGGCCATTATGGATAGTATAAGGTCAATTCCACGATTTTTGTTTTCTTTTTTTCTTTTGCTTTGGAAGATGAACTAATAGGGAACGATGTGTAAGAACCTGAATTAAAAATAGGACCTTCTCAGAGCCTCTTTTGGAAAATATCCTAAGTATTATATTAACCGCAATTGGTATTGTTGGACTCATAGTCTTTCTTTGAAAATACTAGTGCTTCATTAAATTTCCTCTAATTGTAGTGATTGTCCAAATTTAGTTCACTCGTTTAACCATGAGAAAATGGAGTAATGAATGAACCCAAAGTCACATTATTAGTGTTGATTGTGGAGAGTAGAACTTAGTTCTCGTGACCAGCAGTCTTTCTAGTAGTTATGGCCTCTTTTTTGTTTTTGTTTTTTTTTTTTCATTTTTTTCCTTATGCCTAAGTACTTTTACTTATGGCCTCTTTAATTAGCTCCTATGCTGTATAGGCATTGGCCTGTAGCTATAGGTATAGTTCCTGTATTTCTGGGCATTGTCCTTTGATTGGGGTGGGTACTTGGAACTGGCTTAAGGGACCTGGGGACTTTTAATAGTCTGAAGGCAGCTGCAGTATTCCTGGGTGCGTGAGGAGTATGAGGTGGAAGAAGTATTCTCAAACATTTTTGCTTGAGTTTCTAAGTTAAAACTTTTCTGCTTTGTATTTTCCTAAGGCAGTCAAACCATGTGCTGCAGTTATTTGAGCTAAGATGTCACGATTAATTTTAAAAGTTTAAATTCCAACTTCTCCCAGGGTAGTCTGTTCTCTCAGTCTAGAGAGGACAAGTCATAAATGAAATAATATATTTGTGAACTGTAAAGTATGTAGCTTAAAGGTGCAATACTTTAGCTTCTTCAGTTGAATTTAGCATAGCAACACGGAGGACCTCCTGTAAGGAGGAGGGTAAAAGAGGAAGAGATATAGCTAAGTTCTTATCCTCCACTTTTCTTCTGTTCCTAGTTCAAGGTTATGGCGCGTGGAATCTGAAGTGCTGTAATATCAGATCCCTGTTTGCATTTTACCTAGTAAATTTGTGTAGTGTTCAAAGTAAAAAGAAAACAGCTTCTTTTAAGTTTTTGTTTATTAGATGACAGTAAAAATGCTTTAGACTTAAACTTGGAATACAAAACATCTGAATCTTTACAGTGATATAAATTCCTATGATATTATAAAACAGTTTCCTTAAAAATGACACGGCATTACTTTTATGATACATTTGGCATGTTTTTATACACAGGCAAGTAAAAAGTTAAAATAGAATGGTGCTTGATTTATGATTTTAAAACATTAAAGGATAACGTTTCTAAACTAAACTTATTTGGAAATGGCATTATTGTTTAGGTATAAAACTCAAAAGAATATTGAAAAGCAACTAGGATTTATAAGAAATATTTGTAGAGTAGTAATTACAAAATAAATAAAGCTTAATAGTTTCTTACATCCCAGTAATAATGAATTAGAAAATAAATTACATTCGTAATAGCAAAACTATATATATCATCTGAGAGCTAAACTCATGAGAAACGTGCAGAACCTCTGTGAAAAAAATTTGTAATATTGTTTAGAAGAACATAAAATAAAACTTGTCTAAATGGAGAGCTATTTCATGTTACCAGCTAAGAAGACTCAATATTGTCAATATGTTATATCTTCCTAAATAAACTCAGTACAAAAAAATAAAAAAGGATAATATTTCTAATATATTTCAAACTATGGAAGTATCACCATCATTATCAAGCAGCATTCATCTAGTGTCTGTATGTTTTTCTGAGTAAAATGAGCTTTTTCGTAAGTCAAAATGTAGAGCCTGGCATGGTGGCCTACACCTCAGGAGGCCGAGGTGGAGTTCGAGACCGCAGTGAGCTGTGATTGTGCCATTGCACTCCGTCTTGGGTGACAGAGTGAGACCTTGTGTCTAAATAACAATAATAGTATTAATAATAAATTTTAAAAAATGTAACCCATTCCCCCCTCCCATCTGGCTCTAATATTTGTCTCTCCTTCCAACTTTAGCTAGAGGCTGAGCCCCTGGTCATCTTTTCTCTCCCATTTTTTTTCATCAGTTATCTGATTTTTCTCTTATTGTTACTTGTTCCTTAATATTTTTTATACCTGTTAAGGTATACCAGTTTATACCCTGAACACTTTATATCCCGTTCAGCTTGTAACCCTGTTTAATTTCAAAAGACAAAACAAACAAAAATAAAACTTTTGTGGTCTTCCCTACTCTTTCCTTCCTTCATTAATTGACCTTTCTGAAAAAATAGATTTTGGTAATAGTTCTCAAAGTGCAGTGTGTGGACTCCAAGGGAGAGGATCCTCGAGACCCTTTGATAGGGGGTCTATCAGGTAAAAAATATTTTCATAATAATGCTAAGACATAATTACCATTTACACTGTATTGGCATTCACACTGCAAGCACCTTAACACTGGTCAAGGGTAGTGAAAAGCATTTCATTACTCTTGGCCCTTGAGTACCTTTTCTTTTTTTTCAAAATATACATAAGATTCACCATAATAACCATTTTTAAGTGTACAGTTCAGTGGCATCAAGTACATTCAAATTGTTGTGCATTCATTATCACTATTTCCAGAAAATTTTCATTTTAAACAAACTTCATACCATCAAACACCAACTTTCCACTTCCCCTCTTCCTTTAGACCCTGATAACCATGATTTACTTTCCATTGCTATGAATTTGACTATTCTAGGTATCTTATAGAAGTGGAATCATAACATTATTTAGCATTTTGTGTCTGGCTTATTTTACTTAAAAATGTCTTTAAGGTATTCATCTGTGTTGTAGCTACATCAGAATTTCATTCCTTTTTAAGACTGAATGATATTCAGTTGTACATAATATCACATTTTGTCTGTGTGTGGGCATTTGGGTTGTTTCTACCTTTTGGTTGTTGTGAATAATGCTGCTGTAGATATGGGTGTACAAATATGTATACGTTTGAGTTCCTGCTTTCATTTCTTTTTGGTGTATATCCAGGAGTGGAATTGTTGGACCATATGGTAATTCTGTATTTAATGTTTTTGATGAACTGCCCTACTGTTGTTCACAGTTCCTGTACCATTTTACATTCCCAGCAGCATTGCACATGGGCTCCAATTTCTCTACATCCTTGCCTCACCAACACTTGCAATTTTTTTTTAATAATAGCCTTCCTAATGAAGTGTTATCTATCTCATGAGAAATGTGCGAATCTCTGTGAAGAAAATCACAATATTGTTATAGAAGAACATAAAAGATGGACACTTTCCTAATGATTAGTGATTTTGAGCATCTTTTCATGTGCTTACTGGCCATTTTGAGCATCTTTTCATGTGCTTACTATGCCTTTTTAATATCTTAGGTGAAAAAATGGTAAATACACACAAAGCACTTTTGCTGCATAAGGAAGCAGTATGGTATAATTGAGGAAGAGCACTTGGGTGATGGAGTTATGTGCTGAAGTAGCTGCCTTTTTCATAGAATATCATCTTTACTGGAAACAGTGACAAACTATGATTATTCATTTAGACTTGGATATTTGGCATACATTTTCTCAAAAGATGAAATGAGCCTGTCACTTCAAGGAAAACAAATTACATGTCTTATTAGTGTAGGAATTTGAACTTCCAAAGAAAATCAGAATTTTAGAAAACTTGTTGTCAGCCATTGTGAGCTTGACAGTTCCCTATTACTTCAAAAGCCTTTCTGAGGAGATAGGTGATAAATATTAACAATTGTGATTTTTAAAAAAAATTCTGTAATGGAGTATCTGTATAACTTATATTTTCCAAACACATGATGTTACAAATACAAAGTACAAGATTGACCACTGGATTTTTATTGTAATTGCCAAAAATTCAGTGATGTGGTTTTAGATTCCATACTACAACTAACCTTTGAGAAGTACTAATTATAATGTTTTGCTACAATAGCAAAGAAGAATAGACTATTCATAGTTATCTGAAAAGACTATAAAATAGTCTTCACCTTTTCGTCTACTTACCTGTGTGAGACTGAATTATCTTTATGTACTTCATTCAACCAAAACAACATATCGTAAATTTACTGTCAAAGTAGGTGTGAGAATCCAACAGTCTTTTATTAAGCCAAATGTTAAGAGTTTTGCAAGCATGTTAAACAGTGCCACTGTAGTCTCTCTTTTGAAAAGATAGCTATTTTTTATTAAAATGTTATGCTCTGAGTTTATTATTTTAAATGAATTAATAGAGGTTTAAACGTTTTCAGATTTAATTTCTAATGTAATATGGATTTATATAACCCATGTAAGCAGAAGCACTCCGGTTTTTGATAATTTTTAGGAATATAAAGGGATCCTGAGGCCAAAAGACTTTGAAAGTCTTTGGGTACAATATATAGTGTAATAAAACTGATGCAGTAGCTAGTAGCCACATGTGGCTATCTAGTACTTAAAATTTGTGTTGCTACACTGATTTGAGACATGCAGTACATATAAAATGCACTTGGATATAAAAGCCTTGATATGAGAAAAGAATATAGAAGACCTTACTAATATTTTTATACTATTGATTACATGTTGAAATGATAATGTTTTGGGTATATTGGGTCAAAAATGTATTATTAAAATTAATTTTACAGTTTTTTACCTTGTTAATGTAGCTACTACAACATTTAAAATTTTGTATGTGGCTCATATTATATTGGACATGTTAGTGCTGATCTATAGTGTACAGTTTACAGTGTAGAGTGTGCACTTTGCAGTTGGGGTTATATAAGCCTGGGGTTCATAGACATCCATGTGCATTTTTCTTAGGAGAGGGCTTATGGCTTTCATCATATTCCCAAAAGGCCAGGTGACCAAAGAAAAGCGAGAAACTGCTGTAAAATTCGTAGACTCATCCCCTGACCTCTGCTTGTAGTTACTTTTGGGTACTGGTTGTATCTTGGATCTGGGGGGAATCCCTTTCTGAGTTTGGTAGGCTGAGTGAAATCTGTGTTGCTGGGGTGCAATGAGATACATTCTTGGCCTCTCAAGTTGGAACCTTGAATGAATGTTTCCATAGAAAATTTCAATAGACCATCATTAGGTATTACAGTACTGTTAGTATTAAACTGTAAACAGACCTGAGAACCTAAGAATCACATACAAGACTGTTTCGGTGGGAAAATACTCTGAATACCGAAAGTAGACTTGGAAACTGTCAGAACACAATCTGCTAGTAAATTGGAGATTCATACACTTCATGCTGGGAACCTGATCGAATGAGATATTTTTTTAAACTTGAGCATTAATAGTGTTTGAAAAGATTAAGCATGTGTTAAAGTAGTAATTATATATTTTTTTCCTTTACTTTTGAGATATCCTTGCTCTGTCATGGCAGTAGTATGATCTTGGCTCACTGCAGCTTTGACCTCCCGGGCTCAAGTGATCCTCCTGCCTCCACTTCCTGAGTGGCTGGGGCTACAGGTGCGTGCCACTGCGCCTGGCTAATTTTTAAAATTTTTATAGAGACGAGGTCTCACTATGTTTTCCAGGTTGGTCTTGAATCACTGGACTCAGTTGATTCTCCCACCTCGGCCTCCCAGAGTGCTGGGATTACAGGTGTGAGCCATCATGCCAGCTGCCATAAAGTTATGGGATGTTTGTTTACTATTTATCTTTAATCATAAGAGAGATTATATAAATAAGCCACTGAATTGGAGGGTGTGTGAATTAAGTGTTTGCCTGTTTAGTTAAATAGGTCGGCGATGCTGTGTATGCAATAGATTCTTGGCTTATGTAATCAGTTCTCATCAAAAAAGACTTCGTAAAACAATGAAATTTCAGGGCTTGTTGAAGTGAAGAGAGAATGCTGAATTATGTATCTCCAAACATCATTATTTCATTATAACCGTTTGTCCTTCAGTTATATTTGCTCACATTTATCGCAGTGTGCCATAATAACTTTTTGTCTTTCTCTCTCAATAGACTACAGACTCACACATACGGTGTCCTATTTAAAACGTGTTCCAGAGACTTTCACAGACACTTAACAAAATTTGTTGACAAAATGAACATGGGAAGAGCTCTCTAATTATCTAACTGTTGTGAGATAATTGCAGTTTAGGTGAGGTGACTGAGTATGGTCACTGGGTGAAGGGAACAATGAAGGCGATTTGAGAAAACAGATGATGGGTTAGAGAGTTGCAGATGCTGTTTAGGAAGTCTGGTGGAAGAGGTGAGGTATTTTTGTACTTAATAGTTATAAGGCCACTTAAAGGAGTCCCAAGGAGAGGTTAGCATGATGCTGAATTTGGACAGCAATATATAAGAGTTCACTAAAATTTAACGCTTTTGGGGGTCCTGATATTCTGGTGAGAAGGAAGTTGTGAAATGGATGATTGTGATCTACATCCAGGCTTTGTATTTATGAATGGAGGAGTTTTGATACGTAAAAAGGGAGAAAGAGTAATATTAGTAGAGAACTAAATGTGTAATCTTTTTCAGTTCTGCTAAAAAAAAAAAAGGTATCTAAAATGTGACTGTTCTACTGTGGGAAATAAAGTGGATATAAAGTAGGGGAAAGGATGTTGTGACTGGCAATAAAGGAAAGTCAAAAGGGAGTGGCTTCATTTTAGCCTTCATTTCAGCTTTATGCATGAGAGTTGTGATGAGTGGCCCTAGAGACTAGTGATATAGCAGGGAAGTCCAAGAGTGCTATGAATGCCTCTGGCCTGTTTTAAATGTATTAATTTTTTAAAACATTGTTTTTTTGGGAGAGTCTTAGTTCTTAACACAGTGCTTCTTAAACTCTAATAAGTATATGAATCACCTGGGATTTATTAAACTGCTTACATTTAGTACATCTGGGTAGGGCCGGAGTTTCTGCAGTATCAGCAAGCTCTCAGGTGATGGCAGTTCTGTTGTTCCACAGGTTGCATTGTTCCTTAGCCAGTCTCCTAAAAGGAAGGAAAAAACCCCCAAAAGTGATCAAATCAGTCCATTATGAATATTTGCTTTGTTAATGGCCTTCAGATGGATTATTAGTAGCTAACAGGCGTAATGCAGAGATTCTTAAATTTCATCTAGAGTGCTTTATTGAACAGATTCCTTGACTTGAATCCCAGAGATTCAATTCCAGGTTTAGGGAAAGGTCCAGACAACTTCAGGTTTAATAAATACCCTAGGTAATTTGGTAGTATTGGGATTTTGGTTGGCATTGTATGAAAACTCCATATTAATTTGGAGGGATTGGCATATTGAAAGTATTAAGTAGTGCTTTCCAGAAATATAGTGTGTCTTATCATTTTTATTAAGTTTTAAAAGTTTCTGTCAGTAAAGTTATTCTTCATTTAGGTCTTGCAGCTTTATAAACTTGTCTCATATGTTTTATATTTTTTTGTAAATGAGTTGACCTTTCAGCAATGTGAGAAAGTTTTATGTTGATTATCTTGAAGATAATTTGTCTTTGATTAGGAATGTATTCTTTTTTATTTTAGGGATAGCGTCTCACTGTGTCGCCTAGGCTGGAGTGCATTGGCATGATCATAGCTCACCGCAGCCTCAAACTCCTGGGCTCAATTGAGGGATACTTCCTCCTCATTTGGAACCACAGATGTGTGCCACCACGCCTGGCTAATTTTAAAATTTTTGGTAGAGATTGGGGGGTGTCTCACGTCGTTGGCCAGACAGGCCTCAAACTCCTGGCTTCAAGCAGTCCTCTCTTGGCCTCCCAAACTGTTGGTATTACAGGCATGAGCCACTGCATTTGGCGGGAATGTATTATAATAAGCTTATCACTTAGGCCTAAGAATCAAAAAGACAGCTCCTGCCTAGGAAGGTCTTGGAGTTTGGTATGTTTTTAATGAACTAGTTTCCTCAAGTGCCAGTAAGCCAGGTCCATAGAGAAAGCCATATTCAAGTCATAACTCTCATCAAGTGAGAGTTGCAAGAAATTGTATAAGATTTTGGTTGAAAGAAACAGGAGATGGAGATAGCTGCTGGATGCCTGTGAGGAACCTGACCTAAGGATTTCAAAGGTGGATCGAAGGGGACATCCCGATTAGGAATAGTTTTAGAAATACATGTGTAGAGTCTCATCCAGGGAGAACATAACCAGTTTTCTTTTCTTAGCTTTCTTTCTGTAGCATAAAAACAAATTATTTTACTCTGAAAACAGTTTGTTCTTAGAAAAACTATGATCATGTGTTCTCAAAGGAATGACTGTTACAGTAGTCTTGCAGCATGTCACTTTAGGATGGGCAGTATTCTTTAGGGAAACTCCAATGGATACTTGGAATTCTGACTTGAGAATTTCACTATAATCATCATTAACCCAAAAGTACACGTAACTACTGTTCTTTTAATTGAAATATATTTTAATATAAACCTAAATGTTAAAGATTTACAAGATCACTGGCTTCTTCCTTTTGCTGTTGAGAAGTTGATAGTTACTCCAGTTGTTTTTGTGGGCAATTTCACATTGAGGCTAAATGCTGAATGAGAGAATACAAGCTGAGAGAATTAAAATCTGGGTATCAGTGTTTTTAAGACAAGCCTTGTTCTTTTTATGGCACTTACTTTGCCTGAAATTTTAAATGTCTTTCTAGACCATGCTGACACACATGGGAATAACCATAATAACATTATCAAATTATTTTATATTGACGTTTTATTAGAAACTTCTAATTGTCTGGAGAACTTTCTACTCCAGACAAATTAATATGCCCAACATTTCTGAAAAAGACAGGGCAACAGTGCTGTTCTCGTTTTTACAAGAAGGAGTCTGAGGCCAACATAGGTCAGGTACCCTTAGAAGCCAATTTACATCAACAGTTTAAAGAAGTAGATATATAAACATATGTAGGACCAGAATTACGAAAAAGTTCTGTTTGCTACATATTTCAGTAAAGATACTAAAAAATAACTTGATTTTTTTTTTGAGAATATCATGAAAGTTCTGTAGATCCTTTCCCCAGAAAAATTTGCATATAAAACCTACATATGATTTCAGATGGTGCATAGACTTTACATAAATACCCTTGCATTATATTCTTTGATTTCTTATGTTTACAATTTAAAATTGGCATACAGGTTTTGCATTTTAGTTACTTAGATGTTTTTCATAGTGGTTATAGGTATTTATAATCAGCATGAAAATATTGGAAAGTGAAAGTGTATAAGAATTTGTGTTTCTAGCTTACATACAAATGGAGTTCCTGGTGCTGATTCAAATGTGTGTATTTGTTTACGTAGAGTTTTACATCAAAGTTTTATCTTAGTATGATTTGGCTTTTCTATCAAAAGTACATAAGATGTTTGTAAGGCTATGTCTAGACTTATGTCCAAGTATCAGAATAATTTGACTAAATCTTGCCTACTAATTTGCTATGGTTACAGTGATATGCCATAAATGGGTTATAGGTGTGCCAAGATGATGATTTTTCCTTTCACCCCTCAAAGTAGCCTGGTTGTGGTTGAAGGTCCCTGCCTGTCAACTCAGGTTGAAAGTAGACTTCATTTACCCAGTGGGCTGGCCAAGTTGTTAGAAAACAACAATAATAACTAGGTGGTTTTTCATTAGTAGGATAAATACAGATTTAGTCGATGGAATATTCAGTGCAGGGAATAGTGGAAGTTGGTGAGAAGGATATGCTGTACTCTGACAAGCTTGAGCTCTCTTTGCAAAGGAGAAATTATGCAAACTTTTACTCTTTCAATGTGAAAGTCTTGTTTGTCTTTAGTAACATCAAGATAAATCTATTTGAATAATTGTAGAGTGTGCTTTTCTTTGGGCTCAGGCAGAATGTGTAAATATGTATCTGTTTTCTGGGCCATGGTTTGGGTATCAGGTCTTGAAGTAACAGATAGTGGCTCTGTGCTGATACTTTGGCTCTGTGCTGAGACTTTTCTCAGTAGTCCTCTCCTCCCCCTTCTGAAGTAATTACAGAAGACTGTGTTTACTTGGCACTTGAGGTAGTTACACAAACATGTTAGGGCTAGTATAGTGATACAGGATAGTGTCAGGAGGAGTTAACAAAGCCCATATAGCACACTCTGTATCTTCAGTGACTTAATTACCATGTTTCCTAACCTACCCACACACATTCAGTAACACAAATTTTGGTGGTCTTTGTTTGCTAATGTTAGACTGTCCTATATAGTTTTAATTCTACTTTAATAGCTGTATAAGATGTTCCAAAAATGAATTTTTAATTTTGTATTCTTCTGTAATAATTTCATGTTAATACTTTAAATTGGAATAGTTTATAGCTGTCTTTAAAGCTTAGAAATAGAGCTCTTTTTTATAAAATTAGAATGTGTGTTATAAACATCTAAAAAATGGCAAACTCAACTCATGTTAATGGTTTTAGATTGAATTGTTTGTATGCAAGTGTCTAAATACAATAAATGTAATATTACATTTATTAAGTATCAAATGTAAATACTGAAATTGTATTTCATGTAGAGAAGTTTTTAGAGGATGAATACATTTAAACGTTTAATAGATCTTTCAGTGTATTTCGAAATTTTTTTTTAACAAAGATTTTCTGTTCACCCTATTAGCAGTTGTCTAAAATATTTTAAGATGGAGGAAGCTTATTCCATAATGCTCAATGAACTTGTCTTCCTTTACCTGGTGTTGGTGTTTTACCTGTTGGTTATTCCCCTGCAGTCTCTCTGTGTAATAGATCTATGCACAAATTACCCATATCTCTATTTCTATAAACCAGGCTTCCTTGCTTCTATTGTAGACATGATATCTAACTATTAAAATGTATTTTTAGATTTTCATACCTGAATTTCTCATCAAGTCAACTTCTCTTGTTTGAATAGGTGGCCCAATCCTAGACACTCAAGTGAGAAACGAATTCACGTGCTGTGTCTTTTCTGTGAATTATCTTTATTGCCTGGACGGTTGAAGTAGCTCTGTGTGTGTGTGTGTGTGTGTGTGTGTGTGTTTATGTGAGTGTCATAAGTAATAAAGAAATAACTTTTCATTGTAAGATAAATGGTGTAAGACAAAAGTTCTTCACCCTTCCCTGCCCGTACTCCCTTCTTAAGTCATTTGTATTGTTTTGAGACCCTTTTTCTTCATGCTGAAATAGCTTTCTAATTTGTCTCCCAATTCTGATCTTGACTCCTTGTCAATCTCTTTAAACAGTGCCCTCTCATTATCTTTTTAATTCTTTTTCTTGCTTTGTTTCGGAATACTTAAGGTTCTTTTTTCTCCATTTTATTTCCTGCCCTCCGTTAACTGGAAGACAGGTATACTTTTTCTGTTGTTTTAGTGTTGGTTTATCCCAATAAAAAGTTATAACTGTGTGCCTCACCTGTGTAAGAACCTTAGAATACTCTAACTCCTATCACTGTCATTCTCTCCTCCTGAGAGGATGTGCTGTTGTTCTTATGATATGACATTGTTTGTAATTTTACATCTATTGTCACTTTAAAAAAAATCTACAGATTAGAAATTATACTTATTTTAGAAGTCAGTGTTTAACAGCTATGATCTTTGTGACTCTTTCTTGTATGTTGAGGAAGAAGGTCTCGTATGATCTTCCATCTAGGCTCAATTACTTTCAGTCTGACACTCTCTCCTTTAGTGAAGGTCATTTTTTGTTAGCTTGAGAAGTCTTTATTTTAACTTCATTCTAGAAGGAGTTTTGCTGGATATAGACTTCTCTGCAGATAGTTATTTTCTTTTAGCATTTGAAGGTGTCATTTCACTGCCTTCTTCATTTGTTTTGCTGTTGAGAAGTTGGTAGTTACTCCAATTGCTTTTGTGGGCGATTTCACATTGAGGCTAAAGTGCTTTGTGGGTCTAGACTTTATGTGGTTATCCCAGTGTGACCTTCTTACTCTTATGTTGGCCTTTGGCTGTCATCCAGTTTATGGATTGATACTTTCTTCTTGTTTTTGTCTCCAAAGAATTCTCTTAGTCTGCTTCCATGATTATTTTATCCAGAATTTTAAAAACTGCTTTTCCAGGAAAGCTTTTTCTGAACCTATAGTCTGCCATGTTTATAGGAGCAGAAATTACAATTTAAATTTTAACATGGTCTAACATAGAAGTTTTCATCTTTTTGAGATTTCTATATCTAAATAAATTATTTTCTACTTTGAAGTTATATACAGTCTCCTATATATATGTATTAAGACCTGGAATGTTTATTTTTTAATAGTTTTATCTTCAAGTCATCTGAAATTTGTATTTGATGTGTTATGAGGTAAAGATCAAATCCCTCTGTCTACCCCAGTTCTAGCAAATGTTTACTGGTTCCTTGCCCAGTGATCTCTGATGTCATTTATGAACTTTTTATAGTTTTTATGTATACACAACTCTTGTTTCTGAGCTTGCTCTATTCTGTAGTCCTTTGTTTATCTCTGCACCATTATTATATAATCTTATCAGCGTTTATAATTTTTTGTTCTGATTTTTGTTTTTTTGAGACAGAGTCTTGCTCTGTTGCCCAGGCTGAAGTGCAGTGGCACCTTCCTGGCTCATTGCAACCTCTGCCTCCCAGGTTCATGCGATTCTCCTGCCTCAGCCTCCCAAGTTGCTGGGATTACAGGCACCTGCCACCACACCCAGCTAATTTTTGTATTTTTAGTAGAGATGGGGTTTCACCATGTTGGCCAGGCTGGTCTCTAACTCCTGACCTCAAGTGATCCATCCTCCTCGGCCTCCCAAAGTGCTGGGATTGCAGGCGTGAGCCACTACACTGGGCCAGAGTTTATAATCTTGATAATTGGTAAAGTGACTTACCCCACTTCATCTTATTCCTTTAACGTTCCTTTATATTTTATGTAAAAATATATATACCCCTCCTTTTTTGGTAACTTTTCTTTAATGTCTTCTATTAAAATTTTATAATTCCCTCATAAAGCTCTCATGTGTCTTCTATTTGACTTAATCCTTGATTTTTAAAAATTGCTATTAAAATAGTATCTTTATTTTTGTTTCAGTGTCTCTTGGTTACTTTTTTTTGAGGGGGAGGACAGAATCTTGCTCTGTCACCCAGGATGTAGTGCAGTGGTGCAACCTCAGCTCACTGCAACCTCTGATTCCCATGCCTCAGCCACCTGAGTAGCTGGGATTACAGATGTGTATTACCACCCCCTGCACATTTTTGTATTTTTAGTAGAGATGGCATTTTGCCATGTTGTCCAGGCTGGTCTTGAACTCCTGGCTTCCAGTGATCCACCCACCGCAGCCTCCCAAATTGCTGGGATTACAGGCCTGAGCCTGTAACTTTATTTTTTAATAGGAATGCCATTGCTAGAGAATTACTTTCCTAAACAAATCGGATGAATATAAATCTTTGATTAACATTTTTCTGTTGTTTTCTGATCTCCTGCAGGGTGAAGTATGAACCTAAGAGCATAATATGTGATGATCCTTCATGATTAGAATCATGTGTACCTCTTTATCATGCCTCATCTCCCATAACTTCGTATTCTGAGATCTGTGCTTCAGCTATATGGAACTAGATTCAGTCTGGAACTGAATCTCTTACACTCTGATTTTTTAAATTATTGAGACGTAATTTACATATCATAAACTTTACCCCTTTAAAGTAAAAAACTTAGTAATTTTTAGTGTGTTTGCTTTGTTGTGAAACACCACCACTAATTCTAGAACATTTTCATCAACCCCCAAAGAAACCCAGTATTCATTAGAAATTACTTTCCATTCCTCCCTCCCCACCCCAAACTCTTGTAATCTCTAGTCTGTTTTCTGTCTCTGTGGAATTGTCTATTCTGGGCATTGCATGTAAATGAAATCATATGATAATATGGCCTTCTTTGCCTGGCTTCTTTCATTGAGCATGTTTTAAGTTTCATTCATGTTTTGACATGCATTGGTACTTCATTCTTTTTTATGGCTGAATATTTCTTTATATGAATAATACACTGTGGTTATTCATCAGTTAGTGGACATTTAGCTTGTTTTTGCTTTTTGGCTATTATGAACATTTATATACAAGTTTTTGAGTGGATATGTATTTTAGATTGTTCTACACTTGATACCTAGGAGTAGAGTTTCTGAGTCATATGGTAGCTCTATGTTTAACTTTTTTGAGGACCTACCATACTTTTCCATAATGGTTGAACAATTTTAATTTCCCACCAGCAATTTATGAGGTTTTCCAATTTCTTCATATCCTTGCCAACATGTCATCTGTCATTTTGATCATAGCCATCTTAGTGAGTATGAGTGGTATCTCATTATGGTTTTGATTCATCAGTCATGTTCCTAATGACTGATGATGATGAGCATCTTTTCATGTGCTTATTGGCCATGTGTGTATCTTTTTTTTTGGACCAATTTCTTTTCTGCTTTTTGTAAAATTGGGTTAATTGTCTCTTTATTGAAAAGGGATAAGCGTTCTTCGTAGATTCTCGATACTAGATTTTTATTAGATATAGAATTTGCAAATATCTTCTACCATTCTTTGGATTATCTTTTTGCTTTCTTGATAGTGTCCTAAAAAAGTTTTAATTTTGATGAATTTTAATTTGTCATTTTTTGGTTGCATATGCTTTTGATGTGTCAGTGTCAAAAAAAAAATCTTTGCCTAATCCAAGGTTTGAAGATTTATACCTATGTTTTCCTCCAAGAGTTTTATAAGTTTAGCTCTTATTTAGGTCTTTGTTCCATCTTGAGTTAATATTTGTATATGATATGATATATAGGTCAAACTTCATTCATTTGCATGCTGATAGCCAGTTGTTCCAGCACCATTTATTGAAAAGGTTAGTCTTTCCTGATTGAATTCTGTTGGCACTCTTGTTGAAAATCAACTAATTATAAATGTATGGGCGAATTTCTAGGGTCTGAGTTCTTTTCCATGATCTACGTGCTACCTTCTACCAGTACCACACTGTCTTGATTGCTGTAGCTTTGCAGTACGTTTTGAAATTGAAAAATGTGAGTCCTCCAACTTTGCTTTTTTTCAGATTGTTTTGGCTGTTTTGAGTCCTTTGAATTTTCATATATATTTTTGGATCAGTTTGTCCAGTTCTGCATAGACAGAGATTTGATAAAGAATTTTTGAAGTATTTCAATCCAGTCTTTCAGTCTATGAGTGATGAATGTCTGTTTATTTAGGTCCTTAATTTCTTTCAATGATGTTTTATAAGTTTTCAGTATACAAGTCTTTATTAAGTTTATTACTAAATATTTTTTCTGATGCTTTTGTCGGTAGAAGTGTTTTCTTAATTTATTTCAGATTGTTCATTGCTAGTGCATAGAAACCCAATTGCTTTAGGCTGGGTGCAGTGGCTCATGCCTGTAACCCCAGCACTTTGGGAGGCTGAGGCAGGTGGATCATGACGTCAGGAGTTCGAGACCAGCCTAGCCAACATAGTGAAACCTCGTCTCTACTAAAAATACACAAAATTAGCCGGGCTTGGTGGCGGGCGTTTGTAGCTGCTTGGGAGGCTGAGGCAGGAGAATGACTTGAATCCGGGAGGTGGAGGTTGCAGTGAGCCGAGATTGCACCACTGCACTCCAGCCTGGGCAACAGAGTGAGTCTCCATCTCAAAAAAAAGAAAAAGAAATACAATTGCTTTTAATTTTTTTTTTCTTTCATTTTTTGTGGCCTGTGAGACATCCCCTGGAGATCCTGAGAACATGCGCTCCTACAATTGCTTTTTACCTAATTATCTTATATCCTGCAACCTGCTGAACTTGTTTATTAGCTCTGATAGGGAATGTGTGTGTGTGTGTGTGTGTGTGTGTATGTTCTTTAGGTTTTCCTATGTATATATTTAAATTTTTAGGATAATTTTTTTTTGAGGCAGGATCTTACTCTGTTGCCTGGGCTAAAGTACAGTAGCACAACCTAGAACTCCTGGACTCATGCATTCTTCCAGCCTCAGCCTTCTAAATAGCTGGGACTACAGGCACATACTACTATGCCCAGTGAATTTTTAATTTTTTTTGTAAAGGTAGAGTCTTGCAATGTTATGCAGGCTGGTCTTGAACTCGTGGCTTCAAGCAGTCCTCCTACCTTGGCCTACCAAAGCACTGGGATTACAGGTATGAGGTATCATGCCTGGTCTGTATGTATAAGATGACATCTACAAATAGAGACAGATTTACTTCTTCTCAATCTGGTTGATCTTTTAAAGTTTTTCCACCTAAATTTCCTGGGCTAGAATCTCCACAATATTGAATAGAAGTGGTGAGACGTAAATATATATACTTGCTGTGTATCAACCAAAGTTAAAAAAAAAAAGTGGTGAGAAAAGACATCCTTGTCTTGTTCCTGATCACAGGGAGAAAGCTTTCCGTCTTTCACCATTAAGTATAATGTTAGCTGTGGGATTTTTGTAGATTTCCTTTATCATATTGAGAAGGTTGCCTTCTATTCCTAGTTTGTTGTTATCATGAAGCAGTGGTGGATCTTTTCTTTTTTTAAAAAAAATATTTTTGAAACGGCATCTCACTCTATCACTCAGGCTGGAGTGCAGTGGCACGTCCTCAGCTCAGTGGAAACTCCATCTCCTGGGTTCAAGCAGTTCTTCCTGCCTCAGCCTCCCGAGTAGCTGGGATTACAGATGCCTGCTACCATGCCCAGCTTTCATATTTTTTTTAGTAGAGATGGGGTTTAGCTATGTTGGCCAGGCTGGTCTTGAATTCCTTAGGTGATCCTCCTGCCTTGACCTCCAAGTGTGCTGGGATTATTGGCATGAGCCACTGCGCCTGGCTGGGTGGTGGATTTTTTTCAAATTTTTTTCCCTGCATTTATTGAGTTGATCATGTGATTTGTTTCCCTTTCTTCTGTTAATGTTTTATTACATTGGTTGATTTTTGGATGCTGAACCAACCTTGCATTCCTGGGGTAAATCTAACTTGGTCATGGAATGTAATCTTTTTTTAATGTATACTGGATTTGGTTTGCTAGTATTTTGTTGGATTTTAACATCTATACTCAAGGGATATTGGTCTGTATTTTTTTTTCTTGTGATGTGTTTTTCTGGCTTTCATAGAATAAGTGACAAAACGTTCCCTTCTATTTTTATGGAGAATTTTTTGAGGATTGGTGTTAATTCATCTTTAAACATTTGATATAATTTATTAGTAAAGCCATCTAATCTTGGGCTTTTCTTTCTTTTTTTTCTTTTATTACTAACTCAATCTCTACTTGTTATAGGTCTGTTTAAATGTTCTATTTCTTGTATCAAATTGATGATTTGTGTCTTTCTAGGAATTTATTGGTTTCATCCAAGTTATCGGATTTGTTGGCATAAAATTATTTACCCTATAATTGCCTTATAATCCTTTTGATTTCTTTAATGTCAATAGTAATATCCCCTTTTATTCCTGATTATATTAATTTATTTTTCTGGTTTTTTCTTGGCTAGTTTAGCTAATGGTTTCCCAGTTTCAGTTTTGTTGATTTTGCTATAATTTTTTTTTAAACTTCTATTTCACTTATTTCCACCCTAATTTGTGTTATTTCCTTTCTTCTACTTGGGGAATAGTATGTCTTGCTTTTTCTAGTTTTTTTTTTTTTTTTTTTTTTTTTTTGAGATGGAGTCTTGCTCTGTTGCCCAGGCTGGAGTGCAGTGGTGTGGTCTTGGCTCACTGCAACGTCTGCCTCCTGGGTTCAAGAAATTCTCTTGTCTCAGCCTCCTGAGTAGCTGGGATTACAGGCGCCTGTCACGGCTTTTTCTAGTGTTTAACATCAGAAGTTACATTATTAATTTGAGATCTTTCTTCCTTTTTTAATACAGGTGTTTTATATCTGTAAATTTCCCTCTAGGAACTACTTTAACTGCATTTCGTTAAGTTTTGGTATGCTGTTTTTTAAATTTTGATTCAGCTAAAAGTATTTTCTCATTTCCCTTGTGATTGCTTCTTTGATGCATTGGTTATTTGAGTGTTTTCTTTAATATCCAGGTGTTCATGAATTTCTCAAATTTCTTTTTGTTATTGATTTCTAATTTAATTGTATTGTAGTTGGAACATACTGTATATGATTTCAGTCTTTTGAAATTTAGGGAGGCCAGTTTTATGTTCTAACATATGTTCTATCCTGGAGAATGTTCTGTGTGGACTTGATAAATGTGCATTTTGCTGTTGTTGAGGGGAATGTTTTATAAATGTCTGTTAGGTCTAGTTGGTTTATAGTGTTTTTCAAGTCTTATTTTCTTGTTCATCTTCTGTCTCCTTGTTCCACTCATTATTGAAAGTGGAGTATTCTCCAACTACTATTGTGTGATTATCTGTTTCTCTTTTCAATTCTGTCAATTTTTGCCTCATGCATTTTGGGGCTTTGTTGTTAGTGTATGTATGTTTGTAATTATTACATCTTTATGATGGATTGGCTCTTTTGTCATTTTATTTCTAATGCCTTTCCTTGTCTTTAGTCACAATTTTTGTCTGAAAGTCTAATTTGTCTGTTATTAGTATAGCTACTGTAGCCCTTCCTTTGGTTATTATATGCATGGTATTACCATCCTTTTAGTTCTAATCTACTTGTGCCTTTTAATCTAAAGTGTTTTTTTGTTGTTGTTGTTGGTAGGATCTTGATTCACTGCAGCCTTGACCTCCTGAGCTTAAACAATCCTCCCAACCTTTGCCTCCTGAGTAGCTGGGACTGCACAGACATGCACCACCACACCTGGCTAATTATTTTTGTTGTTTTGTAGAGACGAGGTTTCACCATGTTGTCCAGTCTGGACTTGAACTCCTGAGCTCACGTGACCTTTCTGCCTTGGTCTCCCAGGATGTTGGGATTATAAATGTGAGCCACTGTGCCTGGCTTAAAGGTGTTTTTTTTTTTTTTTTTTTTTTTTTAAATAATTTCTGTCTCTTTATTAATATTCCTGGTGAGCCATCATTTTCATGCTTTAGTTCTTTAGACATGGTTTTTATCAGTTCTTTGAACATATTTATTGTAGCTGATTTAAAGTCTTTGTCTAATAAGTCTAACATGGGTTTTCTCAGAGACAGTTTCTGTCAACTTGCTTTCTCTCTGTATGCACTATACTTTTCTGTTTCTTTGCATGTCTTATAATTTTTTGTTGAAAATTGTACATTTGAAATAATTGTAATGTGGCAACTCTGGAAACTGGATTCTCTACTGCCAGGATTTTTTTGTTGTTGTTGCTCTTTGGTTACTGACTTTCCTGTACTAATTCTGTGAAGTCTGATCCTTACCCTGTGGGTTGCCACTGAAGTCTGCTCAGATTAGTGGTCAGCTAATGATTGGAGAGTGATTTCCTTAAACACCTGGGACCAATAAGTCTTCTAGCTTTTGCTGAGGTTGTGTGTTGGGGCATGACTTCAGTGCTCCAGTGCAGTTTATAGCTCCTTATAGCTCCTTTCTTTTGCAGAGCCTTAAAGACATACAGAGGTAAGAGGCTAGGTCCTTCTCAGTTCTTTCCTGGGCATGCACACTCTGCTATACATGTGTGTGGCCTCTAAATTACTAGGAGCTAGAGCTTTTCAAAGAGCTTTTTGAAGCCCCTGTAGATATCTCATTCCTACTTCGATTTAAGTTTTTTGGTCAACCTCTTTTTATCTGTGGCTATTATCACTGTATATGACAGCTGCAATATTATACACTTGCTGCTGATTGTTTTAAACAGATGCCCTGGTGATAGGGCTTTTTGCACAGAGTGCCGAGTCAGGTCACATGAAGACAAACCTGGAGAATGGAGCTTTTCTAGGTAGCTGCCTGACAGGTCTAACAGTGACAAGTCTTGGGCTTTTTGGTGAGCTCTAAACCGGTTTTGTTTCCTCCAGTGGATGCTAGGTTGGTAGTTTTCACAGCTACTGCAGTTGTGAGCTGTATGACTTGAAGGCTATCATGGAGCTGGAGAGAGAAGGATGGGAATAAAGCAAGTTAAAATGCTGCAAAGCTTGCTGTTTTTACTGAGATTCATCCAATATTCTTGAGTAAAAACATATTGTTACAAGGCTTTAGCTAATTTCTAGGGTTGTGAAAAAGTTGATTTTGACAATTTTTGCCAGTATCCTTGTTGCTTTTTTTAATAAAGGAGCAAATTTTTGGAGGTCCTTACTTTTCCATTGTGTAAGTGCTTCCCTTCTGATATTTTTATACTTATTTTTCCTTTCAAGCGTTACTTTACCTACCTCTTTGTAAAGTACTATGTACTCTTCTGAGATCCAGTTCACATATTAGTATACTTTTTCAGTGATACCTTTTCTAATTTCCCTGCATGTACCTCACTTTTTGTTTTTGTGTGCCTTAAACATAACTCTTTTACTGCACTTGTTGTGGTATTTCATTTATTTATCCTTATTGCCTGTTAGATTGTGGGATACTTCAGAATACTTTCTGTCTCCCATTCCTAAATGCTGAAGAATCCTTGGAGTTTATCTGAGTTGTTAACATGAATTACAAATGAGGAGGCTGAAGCCTAGAGAGAGGGTGAGACAGTAAACCCTTGACTGAGTATTTTGTGGCAGGTGTGTCTCTAAAATATGCTTTCTACTAATTGTGTAGTACATAATAATTTTATATTTATTAATGCTATTAATTTATATTAAAGGTATGGTTATATGTACTGCTAGATATTTATAAATGAAAACAAGTCTGTCTTAGAATTTGACATATATACATATGCAGGTAAGACCATATGATTACAGATGCAAGACTAGTTAATTTTAAACATAATAGGATATTCTCCCTTTTCTTCTTTCTGAATTTTATAAAAGTAACAACAAAATTGATGTATATGTGTGTATAAGGTAATAAGCTTAATCTTTTAGCTAAATATACAAACAAATGAGTGATGTTTTACCAAGTAATTGTTAGCAAGCAGGTCTATTTTTATCCATTTATAAAGATATTTCTTACAAAATATTTTGGAAATCATTTAAGACATTTCTCTCGGCCAGTTTATAAAATACACAGCTTAATTTGTTGACCTGTCATGTATTGGCTTACAAAAACCCGTATTTTCTCTCCTCCATCAAAAACTCTCTCTCCTCATTTAACTGACTCAGTTAGGGATTACTTATAACTGTTAATTGAAATTCTATCTAGTCTCAGGAAGTGGGAAATTTCCCACACTGAAGTTATTTTTTAAAAAGATTTTTTTTTTTTTTTTTTTTTTTAAAAAGACAGAGTCTTACTCTGTCACCTAGGCTAGAGTGGAGTAGTAGCATGGTCTCGGCTCACTGCAACCTCCATCTCCCAGGTTCAAGTGATTCTCCAGTCTCAGCCTCCTGAGTAGCTGGGATTACAGGTGTACACCACTGCGCCTGGCTGATTTTTGTATTTTTAGTAGAGACAGGGTTTCGCCATGTTGGCTAGGCTGGTCTCAAACTCCTGACCTCATGTGATCCACCTACCTCAGCCTCCCAAAGTGTTAGGATTACAGGTGTGAAACACCGCGCCTGGCCTTTAATGGGAATTTTTTTTCTTTAAGATGCAGGAATATAATAATTCCCCTCCTCTCAGCTATAAATGATAGATCTTAAAAACTAAGCTACAAATAGGGGTAATACCCAAATATATATATGTTGTTTTTATCTGTTCTGTGAAGTTTACTCTTGGAATTCTAATCACCAATTTCACATCTCCCAGTGGATGTCCAGTAGGCATCTCTAACATTGTGTGTCCAAAACTGTGCTATTGGTATTCTGCCCACACCTTCTCTGTTGTCTGTCAAGACCTGTTAAAAGTCTGAGATTTTACCATGCTAAGTCTCCTGCCCCAGGGGAAGACTTACTACCCATTAAAGATTCTGATTCTCTAAACTCAGGGTTGTTTTCATGTAGTGCAACCCACTGCATATGAAGATATCACCTGCCCTTTCCCATAACCCTGTGGGAATTAAGGCTCCGAGATGTGAAGCAAAGTGCTGTTAATCTGGCTAAAACTATTATGGCTGTGGTGGCTCCTACCCATAATCACAGCACTTTGGGAGGCCAAGGCAGGAGGATCACTTGAGCCTAGGAGTTGGAGACCAGCCTGGGCAACATAGTGAGACCCCCCACACCCACATCTCTATCAAAAAGTTAAAAAACTTAGCCGGGCATGGTGGTGTGTGCCTGTAGTTCCAGCTGTTTGGGAGGTTGAGGCTGGGGGATCGCTTGAGCCTGGAGGATCAAGGCTGCAGTTAGCTGTGACCATGCCAGTGCACTCCAGCCTGGACAACAGAGTGAGACCTTTTCTCAGAAGGAAAAAAATACGTATATGCAGAAATGCATGAGACCCATGTTAAATAAATCAACAGTCTTCTCCGTCTCATTTAATGACTTTGTTCTTCTATTTCCTCAGTCCAAAAGCCCCAATACCTTGCAGTCGTTTTAAACTGTTTTTCTCATATCCAATCGTTCAGGAAATCCTATCAGGTCTACCTTCAAAACATATCTAGAATTCTTTTATTTCTCACTAATTCCCACTGCCCTGGTCAAAACCACTATTACCTTGCAACAAAACTATTTCAGATTTACTGATTTCCCCGCTTCTGATCTTGTCTGTCTTCACTCTGTTCTTCACACAGTGGTCATATTAAAATTCAAGTCCAGTCATGTCACTCCTTTGCTGAGAACCCTCTAGTAGTTTTCCATTTCTCTTGGAGCAAAAGCCAGTGACATTAGCCTCATCCATAATAAGACCTTGCATGATCTGGCTCTCTTTTTATTCTGACCTCTCTTATTTTCCTCCCCCTTATTTATTCTGCTCTAGGCTTCCTGATCCTTTTGCTGTTCCTCAAACTTACCAACCATGCCTCCTGCCTTAGGGCCTTTGCACTTCCTGTTCTCTTTATCTGGAATGTACTTGCCTTGATGTCTGCATGGCCCATTCCCTCACTTTCTTCATATCTATACTCAAAGTCACCTCAGGCCTTCCCCATGTACCCTGATTAAAGATTTCAGCCTCCTCCATCCTTCTCCCAACACAATTTTCCAAGGGACCATCTATTCTTGCTTTAATTTTTTTCTTCTCAGGACTTACCGTTGTCTTCTATGTACTATATATTTTACTTGTTTATTTTGTTTCAGTCATTCTAGAATGTAAGCTCACAAGGGCAGTTCTCTGATTTGTTTGTAGTTAGTTTTGTTCATAGCATGTAGATCAGTATTTGGCACATTTTGAGCATTTAATATATATTGTTGATTGAATAAGTGAATGACTAAATGGTGTAGTTTCTTTGACTTGAAGCAGATGCTCCAGCAACGTAAGAATGAGTGTAGGGGAGTGTGAAAAAGCAAAATGGGGACTTGGAATGAGATGAAAAGTAGAGTTTGGTAGTGAGTGAAGGTAGGGAAATGTTCCTTGGCAGCGGTGACATGGTGTAGTCATCTGTTTCCCTCTGTCCTCAAGAATTACTCCTTTTTGAGTTAAAAAAGGTATTTTCTTTTTCTTTTTTTTTTTTAATTTATTATACTTTAAGTTCTAGGGTACATATGCACAACGTGCAGGTTTGTTACATATGTATACATGTGCCATGTTGGTGTGCTGCACCCATTAACTTGTCATTTACATTAGGTATATCTCCTAATGCTATCCCCCCTCCCCCTTCCCCACAACAGGCCCTGGTGTGTGATGTTCCCCTTCCTGTGTTCAAGTGTTCTCATTGTTCAATTCCCACCTATCAGTGAGAACATGCAGTGTTTGATTTTCTGTCCTTGCAATAGTTTGCTGAGAATGATGGTTTCCAGCTTCATCCATGTCCCTATGAAGGACACGAACTCATCCTTTTTTTATGGCTGCATAGTATTCTATGGTATATATGTGCCACATTTTCTTAATCCAGTCTATCACTGATGGACATTTGGGTTGATACCAAGTCTTTGCTATTGTGAATAGTGCTGCAGTAAACATTCATGTGCATGTGTCTTTATAGCAGCATGATTGATAATCCTTTGGGTATATACCCAGTAATGGGATGGCTGGGTCAAATGGTATTTCTGGTTCTAGATCCTTGAGGAATTGCCACAGTGTCTTCCATGATGGTTGAACTAGTTTACAGTCCCACCAACAGTATAAAAGTGTTTCTATTTCTCCACATCTTCTCCAGCACCTGTTGTTTCCTGACTTTTTAATGATTGCCATTCTAGCTGGTGTGAGATGGTATCTCATTGTGGTTTTGATTTGCATTTCTTTGATGGCCAGTGATGATGAGCATTTTTTCATGTGCAATGCCATCCCCATCAAGCTACCAATGACTTTCTTCACAGAATTGGAAAAAACTACTTTAAAGTTCATATGGAACCAAAAAAGAGCCCACATTGCCAAGACAATCCTAAGCCAAAAGGACAAAGCTGGAGGCATTATGCTACCTGACTTCAAACTATACTATAAGGCTACACTAACCAAAACAGCATGGTACTGGTACCAAAACAGAGATACAGACCAATGGAACAAAACAGAGACCTCAGAAATAATACCAGACATCTACAACCATCTGATCTTTGACAAACCTGATAAAAACAAGAAATGGGGAAAGGATTCCCTATTTAACAAATGGTGCTGGGAAAACTGGCTAGCCATATGTAGAAAGCTGAAACTGGATCACTTCCTTACACCTTATTCAAAAATTAATTCAAGATGGATTAAAGACTTAAATGTTAGACCTAAAACCATAAAAACCCTAGAAGAAAACCTAGGCAATACCATTCAGGACATAGGCATGGGCAGCGTCTTCATGTCTAAAACACCAAAAGCAATGGCAACAAAAGCCAAAATTGACAAATGGGATCTAATTAAACTAAAGAGCTTCTGCACAGCAAAAGAAACTACCATCAGAGTGAACAGGCAACCTACAGAATGGGAGAAAATTTTTGCAATCTACTCATCTGACAAAGGGCTAATATCCAGAATCTACAAAGAACTCAATCAAATTTACAAGAAAAAAAACAACCCCATCAAAAAATGGGCAAAGGATATGAAAAGACACTTCTCAAATATGGTATTTTCTTTTTCTCATGCTCATGCCATTGCAAATGCTATTCTCTGCCCTGTGCTTGAGCTCTTCCTCCCTTACTGTCCTATTATTATCCATCTTTCAGGTTCTATCTTCTGTAATGGATTCTTTAATCATTTCATATATTTGTGTTCTTTTTAAAACATTAGCCTGTTGATATGGTTTGACTGTGTCCACACCAAATCCCATCTTGAATTGTAGTGCCTATAATCCCCAGATGTCATGGGAGGGACCCGTTGGGAAGTAATTTATTCATGGGGGGCAGGTTCCTCCATGCTGTTCTCATGATAGTGAGTGAGTTCTCACAAGATCTGATGGTTTATAAGGGGCTTTTCCCCCTTTTGCTTAGCACTTCTTGCTGTTACCATGTGAAGAAGGACGGGCTTGCTTCCCCTTCTGCCGTGATTGTTAAGTTTCCTGAGGCCTCTCCAGCCATGATGAACTGTGAGTCAGTTAAACCTTTCCTTTATCAATTACCCAGCCTTGGGTATGTCTTTATTAGCAGTGTGAGAATAGACTAATACACTTGTCAAGGGCAAAAAAAAAATGCTATATTACGGATGTTTTCCCTTTTATAACTTTTTAAAAAAATATAGTTTGCAGCCCTTGATGCCTTTACTACATTTGATATTATATTCACATCTAGAGACTGGCACTTTAATTTCATAGTGGCTTAATTCTAAGATTCTTTCATTTGGCTGATTGATAAAGGAGCTTAACTAATTTTTCAATGTTTTTTTCCCCAATTTGGGAAATAGGATGAACACTCCAACTTTAAGAGCAATAAATGAAATTAAATGAGGACTCCAATTTTCAGGGTAATGATAAGAAAGAATGCATTTCCTGAAGATAAAGGTCGTTCCTTTTCTCCTTTTACTATATCTTTAGGCCTCATATTGTTTCATTTTTAGACTGCTATGGTTAGTCGAAACTATATACTTTGGTGTGAAATTGGTAGTTTAATTCTGGCTCTGCTATTGATAGTCATGATCTCGAAGAACTTGCTAAAATCCTCAGAGCTTATTATCATTTCTGTTTTTAAAAAGTAGAGGAATAAAGTTAATACCAAAAATATGTGTTAAGAATTAAATGAGGTAATTATGTGAAGATATAGCATGAAGCCTGGTACATGAAAGCCCATAAAATATTTTGATTTACATCTTTTTCTGTATAAAGAGGTAATTTCTTTTCAGGAGGATAAGAGATAATAGCCAATGTGAAGTAATATGAAGAATTAATTGTCAAATTTGAAATACTTTTTAAAGGATGGACTCAAAAGGATTTTAATATTATAGTTTGTCATGTAATAATTAGACTAAATATGATTTATGTGGTAAAGAAATTAAATTCTGTTTTCAGAATTTGAATGGTATATTAGAAATGTAGTAAATGTCAAGGGAAAATAATCAGAAATTAATTGCTTTTTTTTCATAGATGATCAATGTAGCAATTATAGCTTGTCAATTAGAACAACTTCCCAGGAGAAGTAGTTCATTGATTTTAAGTTATTCACTCAACAGATATTTCAGTATCTGACAAAGCGGTAAGCGTCGTTGATACTGTGATAAACAAGGGGTACGCAGTCTCTCCCCTTACAGAATTTACGTCCTAGTGGACAAGAGAGGCACTGGATAAGTATTTCAAGCCTAAATACTGTTGTGTGTAAATTATTAGAAGTTCTTGTTGTAGGGCCTGTAAACTCAGATGCCTGTAAAGGCCAGGCATGTAATGTAAACAAGTAAACTGGGACAGAGCCCTGAGACAATGGAGGGTAGAGGGGGCTGTGATGAACTGCATTAGCACATGCCCTGTGTAAAGGCTACAGCAACTAATGCCATTTGGTTGATGTCATGTAAGAATGAGGGCCTACTGTTTCTCTATTTCTAAGTTTTTCAAGAAAAGCTGAAAAATCTAGATTGTCATCTGGTATAGTGCAGTCTTTTTTAAGGCACTGAGTAGTCCAAAGCAAACGTGGTTTTCGGCCTGCAGGCCTTTTTTATATAGGGAGTGCTGCCTGTTAAGTAAGGTTCTATTTAGAATAAAATTTTAGAGACTCTATTGCTCTCTCTTGATTACTTCATTTTCTTTTTGTTCCTCCTAAATTCTGTTATTCCCACATCTTCCCATTTGTAATTATGTACCTAGATTTTCTTCTGGCCTAACTCTAACAAGGGTAGTTGTAGACTGTAAAAATCATTAGACTGTGAGATTTCTATGGGAAAAAACCAAAAGTCCTTCTGTCTCCATCGTATCTGGTTTGTGTTGGCTAGCTCTTTTCCTTCATTTTCACTGTTTGGTTTATTCTTCATCTGTAAAATGGGGATAAGAAGATAAATGCCTCACATGTGTTGAGAATAAAATAAGACAGTATATTTTTTGTTTTTTCTTCTCTTCCTGTTCTTGGCCCAGTCAGATGTACCAACTCATTCCTTCGTTGCCTTGTGAGAGATAGCACTTACTGATGTACTAAGTTGGTGAGAATTTAAGTTACTAATTACTCTTTAGTAGTATTTCCACTTTTTAAAGAAACTCCTGGAGTCCTTGCCTTAATCTAAAGTAACAGTGCTCTGATGTATCACAGGCTAGTGGTCACTGGGTAGGAGGAAATTTCCTTTGGCTCAGACCCCACAGGCAAATAAGTGCTTGTTCCACTTATCTTGAAGATTGTTTTCAAATGACATTGTTTTCTTTGGCAATGGTTGAAACCAGAAGTTGTGGGACAGTTTGGTATTTCCTCTGTTTTACTAATTTGCATGATGTTTGATGATTAATACAGCTCAGAAAGACCATGTGTAATTTTATCCCTTCATCTATCTTTCTTCTTCAAGTCCCTAGGAAAACAAACTTGATAGGAGTAAATATCACTAACAGCCCAATCTTTAATAAACAAACAGTGCCTGCCTGTGTTGGGATGTTGGACCTAAGATACAGGAACTATATCCAAGGGATGTAGGTCCCTAGGATACCATAAACATTTTCTGTGGCAAGAGACTTCTGGTGACTTTGGGGATGTTTCAAGTCTGAATAATCAGCAGATAATTCTCAGTGGTGATGGTGAAGTTGTTGCTTGGCAAGAGAGAAATCGCCTGGGGAAAACATACTTTGTTTTTTGTTCTTTTTCTTCCAACTTTATTCTGAAAAAAAATTAAAATATACGGAAGTTGAAAGAGTGGTACAGTGAATAATATGCCCGTCATCTACATTCAATTACTAATAACATTTTACTACATTTCCTTTATACATTTTTACAACATGTGGGTAATTTTGAATAGGGACTGTACAAGATAATAATTATTTTCTTAGGTAGGACAGAGAGTACTATAGTTATATAGAATAATATATGGACCGTTAGGATGTATATGTGTTTAAGTATTCATTAAGTATTAATGAGTAAATTACAAGAAGTTCATGGAGGATGGAAACTTTTAAAAAAGCATTAACGACTAAAGTGACATGATGTGTACAGATTGCTTTCACGTAGTTGAGCACCAACAACAAACATGTTTTACAGTTGTTTCTTTGAAACTGGAATTCAGTCAAGGATTACGTATTGCATAGAATAACCCTCACTCGCTCTAAAAAATGGGTCACATTGACTCTTTGTCTAGTTATCTTGTATAGTGTTCCACGTCTAGCTTTGTCTGATTTCTTCTTTCTGTAATCATTTTCCTCATTCTGGCTCCTGTATGTTTTTGGTAATGTGAAGTTAAACCTCAAGGTTTTTTCAGGCTAAAGGTTTTTTGGCAAGGGTACTTCATAGGTGATGCTGTGTACTTTATACTGCATCACATGTTAAGAAACATAATGTCAGTTTGTCCCAGTGTTAGTGACTACCAGATCTCTCCCTTGGAAAGTGATGTTTTTCCTTTCATACTTGGGTACTATATGAATATCCTATTTATTAACCTTTCATCTATGATTTTAGCATACATTGATGATCCTTGGGGAATCAATTTTTAAATATTTTACTCATTTTTTTCTACACACTTTGATACTTTTTCTCCCAATTTCACTAACAGTGTCTTGTCATTTTTGGGAATGACTAATTGGGCAAGAAAATGCATGGAAAACTACAGTTACAAAAAGCATTTAACGGTATCTACTTTTATTTGACTTCTTCCAAGGTTGATTTTCAGTTCTTTGCAAATAAAGTACTGTTTAAGACCTGAGAGATGTTCACTAAGTGCAAATTATGCTGGACTAAATTAATTTCTTGTAATGAATCGATCACTTTTACTTGTCATGTCAAAGAAATTAGTTTATGTTAATTAAAATAAAGCATTTAAAAAACTCCTTTTTCTTATGGGAAATCAGAGGAGGTTAATTCCAGTTTCAAAGAAACAACTGTAAAACATGTTTGTTGTTGGTGCTCAACTACGTGAAAGCAATCTGCACACATCATGTCACTTGAGTCGTTAATGCTTTTTTAAAAGTTTCCATCCTCCACGAACATTGATTATTCATTGTGTATTTACTATTGTATGAAGCCCTTCTCAAGTTGCTTAACACATAGCAGAAGAGACATATTGATAGTCAGCTATGTGGTCTGGACAGGAATTTGTGTTTTCAAGAAATGCGGTACAACCTGAAAGGAAGTCTAATTGTATGGACACACAAATATTTAAAAATTTATCAAGTACTCATTAATTCAGTATTACATGTCTCTGAAATATTTGGTACTGATTTTGAGGACCGTTTGGCTTCTTGACAATCAGTTTTGAATAATGGATAGATTTAAAGCTTCTTAATTGGTAGTTGAATGCATACTTCTCATCTTCCTAAGCAGAAGATATAATACACACATAACTTATTCCTGAGTAGATAGCTGTGTTCCAAAAACAATTCTCTGACACAACTGAGTATCCAACAATTCCATTCAATTCTAACACTTAACTGTTCAAAGTTAGCACAGACTCCACAGGTTAAGGGACATAGTCCAACAAGACTACCCCCCTTCAAACACCAGCTCTAAGTCTTGGGGGTCATCTGTACTTCTGATAAACTTGACTACAAATTTGGGGGTTCCCTTTGGGTTTGATAATTTGCTACAGTGACCCGCAGAACTCAGGAAAGTGCTATGCTTACAATTACTCTTCTATTAGAAGGGACATGAATGAACGAAAACAGGTACGTAGCACAAGGTCTGGAAGGGTGCTGAGTGCAGAAGTTTTTATCCTCATGCCAGGTACACCACTCTGCCAGTACAGCAGTATGTTCACCAGCCAGGAAACTCTGAACCTCATATTCAGAGTTTTTATTGAGGTCTCACAAAATAAGCACGATTGATTAAATCATTGGCCATATGATTGAACTCAATCTCTAGTCTCTCTCCTATCCAGAGAGGTAGGGGGCAGGGGGAAAGGGAAGGGAGAGGCTGAAAGTTCCAACCCTCTAATCTAATCTTTCTAACCTCTAGTTGGTTTTCTGATGATCAGCCCCATTCTGAAGCTATGTAGGGCCCCATGATGACTTAACCTCTTAGCATAACGAAGAAATGTCTGCTAGGGAATTCTAAGTGGTTCTGAAGTTCTGTACCAGAAACTAGGAACAAAGAACAGACATATATTTTTTCTCATATTATGGTAATAGAGTCAGAGTGATGCTTTTAATAAACATAATACAATTTTAGGGCTTTTCCTCCCTAAAATGGATGGGGGAGGCATTCATTTAGATCTTATTTTGAGTGGCTATATTGAATTGCTATTCCATTAGGCACACGAAGCCAAAACATAGAGGTGAATTATGGTGTTTAAAAAAAGAGGTGAATTTTTTTTTTTTTTTGAATTTAAGCTCTGGGGTACATGTGCATAACGTGCAGATTTGTTACATATTTATACACATGCCATGGTGGTTTGCTGAGGTTATATACTCATTATAATACCTATAATCCTTCAGGATTGCTGGATCAAATGGTATTTCTAGTTCTAGATCCTAGAGGAATCGCCACACTGTCTTCCACAATGGTTGAACTAATTTACACTCCCACCAACAGTGTAAAAGCATTCCTATTTCTCCACATCTTCTCCAGCATCTGTTGTTTCCTGACTTTCTAACTGGCATGAGATGGTAGTTCATTGTGGTTTTGATTTGCATTTCTCAAATGGTGTTGGAAAAAAGAGATGATCTTAGCCTTCATTTAACACCTCACATTTCCAGTTCTTTAAAAAAGTATTTTATAAGCTGATTTGAGGTTTGAATAACTTATTTTGTACTTCTATTTATACTTTTATGCACGTATGACTTGGGCATGGTGAAGCAGGTAAGTATAGTCTCCTTGAATTTTACTGTCTTTATATTAGCTTGTTTGTCAAGCAGTGTATTAGTTCCCAGTCTTCTTTTTTAGAATGTGTAGTTTAACTCTAACCTTCATAAGATGAAGCAGTGTTTTTTTTTTTTTTTTTTTTTTTTCTTTTTCTTTCTTTCTGAGACAGAGTCTTGCTCTGTCACACAGGCTGGAGTGCAGTGGTGTGATGTCAGCTCACAGCAACCTCTGTCTCCTAGGATCAAGCGATTCTTGTGCCTCAGCCTCCCCGAGTTGCTGGTATTACAAGTGCATGCCACCATGACTGGCTCATTTTTTTGTAGTTTTAGTAGAGACAAGGTTTTACCATGTTGCCCAGGCTGGTCTGGAACTCTTGAGCTCAGGTGATCCACCCTCCTTGGCCTCCCAAAGTGCTAGGATTACAGGTGTGAGCCACCATGCCTGGCCAAGTAGTAATAGCAGCAGCCTAATACTACTGATAGTATTAGTAGTAGTTACAAAAGCTGCTGTTTATGAAATGAACTGTACTAGTGCTTTGCATATAGAATCTCATTTATTCTTTAGAATAGTCCTGTGAGGAGACCTTATTATCTCTGCTGAATGTATAAGGAAACTGGAGCTCAGAAATTAATTTGCTTTTGGTCACACAATTAGTAATGGTGGAGTTAGTATTTACTTTTATGTCTGACTCCAAAAGCCTTGCTTCCCCCTTCCCCTTGATATGCTGGATTCCAAGAAGAAATTTAGCAGAACATTTTTTTCCATCTTTCATTGATTCATTCATTCAATAAATAGTATTGTGTGCCTACTCACTTACCAGGCATTATACATAGAAGTGCTTATTGCTTCAAAACCTCCAACCCCCATAATATTCACTGTTAATGTAAGGGACAAAATCCTTTCATTTCTTGTTGGTCACTTCTTTGAAATGATTTTACAATACTCAGTCTTGCCCAGTATGTAATATCTAGGTCTTTTTTTGTCATCTAATAGAAATAGAGAAACAGTAGGCCCTCATTCTTACATGACATCAACCAAATGGCATTAGTTGCTGTAGCCTTTACACAGGGCATGTGCTAATGCAGGTCATCACAGCCCCCCTACCCTCCATTGTCTCAGGGCACTGTCCCAGTTTACTTGTTTACATTACACGCCTGGCCTTTACAGGCATCTGAGTTTACAGGCTTACTGGCATTATTAATATTATTGTACAATTATCTTATGTTGGTTATCTTACTATAATGACTGTGAAAATGGAGAAATCTTGAAGCAACTTTAAAAGTTTTTAGGCTAATTTTAGTCTAACTGAAATTTAGAAATTTAGCAGGAAGTATTTGGTAAAATGCCATCAGTATATCATATGCCCACTTAATAATAGTATTAGCTTACTTGTGCTTACACATTCATCCATTGCTTTGTGAGATGACTAGGTATGGATATAGGGCTGAAGCCATTCTAAGGGAAATATGCAATCTTTTTCTTCTGGTAACTTTTAGGATTTTCTTTTTATCTTGAGCCTTCTGAAATTTCATGACGATGAGCCTTGATGTGGATCTTTTTGTTCTGTGTGCTGGGTATTTGCTTGGTGAGCCCTTTTCATGTGGAAACCGATGAACTTCAAGTTTGATTGTGTGTGTGTGTGTGTGTGTGTGTGTGTTACATCTTTGATACATTTTCCCCCCTCATTTTCTCTTTTCTTTTTCTGAAGTGTCTGTTGTTTAGATACTAGATCTACTGGACTTTTTTTTTTCTGAGACGGAGTTTCACTCTTGTTGCCCAGGCTGGAGTGCAATGGCGTGATCATGGCTCACTGCAACCTCTGCCTCCTCGGTTCAAGCAGTTCTTTTGCCTCAGCCTCCCAAGTAGTGGGTTTACAGACATGTGCCACCACACCCAGTTAATTTTTGTATTTTTAGTAGAGATGGGGTTTCACCGTGTTGGTGAAACTGGTCTCGAATTCCTGACCTCAGGTGATCCTTCCACCTCGGCCTCCCAAAGTGCTGGGATTACAGGCGTGAGCCACCATGCCCAGCCTGAACTGGTTTTTTAATATTCCAGTCTTTTATCCTTTGAAAAAATTGTGGAATATTTCCTTAATTTTATCTTCTAGCTCCTCTGTTGAAGCTTTAACTTTTGATTTCTTTATTCTATTTTGTAAAAGTAATTTCTCATTCTCCAAATATCCCTTTTATAGAACTCTGCTCTTATTTCATGACTGCAATGTCTTTCTTCTACTCTTAAGAATATTTATAGATTCTTTGGATGATTTCTTTAGCTCCCAGCACCTCTTCAAAGTTCTTTTTTTCTGTTTGCTTTTTTTAATCTCTTGTCATGTTAAAGGGTTTCTTTGAACGTCTGATCATCTTTTTGTGTCTGTTCTTTTTAAAGAGTGAAGTTCTAAAGTGATGATGATGGAAACGATTTGTGTAAATGGGACAAGTTTCTTGACTTGGGGCTTCACTTTAGGGTGACGATGCGGAAAGCCACTTTTAAATTCTGTGACTCCCACATTTCATTATCTGTATGTTTTTTCCTGTTTCCCAGAAAAAAATTCTTTTCTCCAATTTCTGTTTGTGAGTATGTCTCGCTGCCAGTGTTCTTGTAGCTGAACAGTGGTCTTGAGTTCAGGTGGGGGAGTTCTCTTTTCAGTAGGCATTTACTTAATTCTTTCTTTTTTTTTTATTCAGGACTACACTCACCTTTCTTCTATTCCCATGCCCCCAAATGTTTCCTGATGTCTCACATATACTGCTAGTTTAATTAATACTGCGTAGGGGCGAGTGTTGGCCTGTCTGTGGGGAATGGGGTAGCGAATCAAGAGGTCTGACTGACCTTAAGTCAGTTTTCCTATTTGCCGGTGAACTACTTAGCCCTGTTTTAAGGATTATTTTGTTATTGATCAGTTTCTACTCCTTTGGGTACCTCTAGTTGATCAATTAATAACTATTTCAGAGGAACTGTGGGAAAGATACGAAGGATAGATATGTTAGCTTTATCACTTTTCATTCTTTTGTGTTATCTTTTTAAATGAATTTGTGGAGAGTTACAAATATGTATAGCATCAGTAAATTAAAATGTTTTAATTAAAGCATGGAAATGACAAATTAAAGCAAGGAGAAATAATTGCTTAATAGAAGCAATAAATAATGGCTTACCAGAAGGAGAAGTTAGTCTGTAGCAGTATATGCCATATGTTCATATATAGTTACTACAGAGACCTGGCATCTCTAGAGCAGTGCTTTCCAAGTGAGTGTGAACTGTGTTGTCCTTATTTTATTATTACCGTACTACAGTGTATAAAAATTGAGAGATATCCTGGGTGGCTGGCACTTGGGATTAGATGGAGAATTGTCCATTATGATTCTTCTTAGTTGAAACAAATTTAGATTGGCTTAACAAAGCTACTCTTTCATTTTAATCTGGTTACCTTTGTGTGTGTGTGTGTGGAGACCAGAGGTAAGATTTCAATTAGGTGTCCTGTGAAATTATTTCATGTGTAAATGTTATATCCTACCCTTGAAAAAAGCTGGAGGAGGCTGAGAATTACTGCTCTTTAAAGAATACGCCTATGAATGAAACTTCTATATTTAGTTATACAATTTGTATAGTTTATAGAGTGCAAAAGATACCAATCATTTTTCTTGCTTTCATGAGTACACATTTATTTCCCATTTTATTTCATCAGATCAATATCTGTCATAATTTTGCTTTTATGGTCTTTTGAGAACATTTAGAATGCTTCATAATACTCTCATAATTACATGTTTGGAATTATACAATTTAGCATTAATATAACAACTGTGCTTTACAGTATTAAATTGTACATACATATATAGTCTGTGGTTACTGCCAATAATCTTATGATTTATGTACAGAAATTTGTGGAAAACTGAAGTACATGATAATATAGTCAAATTCTAGATAGAAGTACCTGAGTGAGTGATGAATGTGAAATTGGGTTGGTCATGAAAGAGTTCTGTGAGGAAAAATAAATACTTAAGAATTTGATAAGCTATAGATAGGTGGCAAGTATTACACTCCTCTCGTGGACTACTATAGTGTTCTAACTGGTTACCTCTCCGTAAATGCATTCTTCAAACAGAAATAATATTAGCTTATCGGAAAATTCTTGAAAAGATAGTACTGGGGAAAGCATAAATATTTATTACATTTTATTCTCAAAGTAGATACAATTAACGATCACTGTTTACCTTGTTTAGGTAGAAATCCTTTCTTGAAGTTGAACGTATTTTCTGTATTCAGAAAACTTAACATTTGATAAGATCTGTCTAAATTAGGGTTAGTAGAATTGGAAAACTTTCATTTTGGGAATGGTTTTTGTGAAGAAAACCTACTTGATACTTTTTTTTCTCATTTCTCTGATTCACAGGGATAAAATCACATTGTTCTGTGGGAGGATAAGAATAGGTATATAGGATCCATGGTTCCTCTGGGAACTTGGTTCAGTGACTACATGGTTGTGCATCAGAACCATTTAGGGGAACTCTTTTCGTCCTTCCATCTAATAAACAATTTAAAACATATACAAAAGTGTAATAGTATAACAAGTAGGCAGATTTTTAGTGCTCTTTCTCTCTCTCTATATATAGTTATACCTGTATATCTATATAAATATATAAATGGGGTTACCATTTAGACCTACTGATTCAGACTTGGGGCCAGAATTTGGAAACTGTTCAAGATAAATTCATACACAGACCACCTCAGGCAATTCTGATGCACAGCTACGTTTGGGAAAGCATTGTTTTAGGGAAATAATCTAGACCTAGATAGATAAATGTCTCAAAACAAATGCTATTTAAATGATTTCTCTCAGCTGTACTTGTACCACCTCCTTATCTAGATAAATTCTTTCTTTCCACATTTTCCTTAGTTTTTGTAACCAAATAAAATTATGGTAGTTTAAGTGGCCCTTTCTATTAGGTCTTTTACTTTCTGGCTTGTTAATGTTTACATATGAAATTAGTGCTAAGTGAGTTTCTTTTAAAGTAGTGCCCTGCATTGTTAGAGATTTTACATAAAGTACCTTTCCCAAACATCGTCATCATCTGATTTATTCCTAGAACTACCTTGTGGGTGGTTGATTTGATTTCCCTAACACTATATATGTGGAAATCCAGATCTACAAAATGGAAAATTGTATAGTTTCTTATAAGTGGACATGGAAGATGTAGAGAATCTGGAAAGAGTATGTACTGATTCTGGAGTTTCCTAGGAGCTTATATTAGTCTGTTCTCATGCTGGTAATAAAGACATACCTGAGACTGTCTAATTTATAAAGGAAAGAGATTTAATAAACTCACAGTTCCATGTGGCTGGGGAGGCCTCACAATCATGGCAGAAGGTGAATGAGGAGCAAAGTTACATCTTACATGGTGGCAGGCAAGAGAGCTTATGCAGGGGAACTCCTATTTATAAAACCATTAGATCTTGGAGTGATTCACGACCGCAAGAACAGTCTGAGGGAATCTGCCCCCTTGTTTTAATTATCACCAGCAGGCTCTGCCCTTGACACGTGGGGATTATTACAGTTCAAAGTGAGATTTCGGTGGCGACACAGCCAAATCTTACCAGAGCTCTTTTCCCCTATTATGTATTTCTAATAGTTTTTTTTTCCTTTTACAACTTGTATTGACCTGAGTGCAGGTGACTTATTGCTCAGGATGCTGCTTTTTAAAGGCTATCAAATTAATGCAAGTGATACACCATTTTTTAAAAAAGTAATTAAGCAATAGCATATTCTGTGTCAAGATAAATTCATGTGGAAATCTTTGTTTAGATATGATAGAATTGTTCTTTACAATACCTACCTAGTGCTTCAGATAAGATGCTTTCTCAGCTGCAGTTAACAGAATTTCCGGCCAGGTGCTGTGGCTCACACCTGTAATTCCAGCACTTTGGGAGGCCAAGGCGGGCAGATCTTGAGATCAGGAGTTCAAGACCAGCAGCCTGGCCAACATAGCAAAGCCTTGTCTCTACAAAAATACAAAAAATTAGTCAGGTGTGGTGGCAGGCACCTGTAATCCCAGCTGCTTGGGAGGCTGAGGCAGAAGAGTCGCTTGAACCTGGGAGGCGGAGGTTGCGGTGAGCCGAGATTGTGCCACTGCACTCCAGCCTGGGCAACAAGAGTGAAACTCCCTCTCACAAACAAAAACCCAAAAAACAGAATTTCCGTGTAAACCGTGGCTTAAGTAATGAAGGCATTTACTATGTGAGTTCTAGAGGGAGGTGGTTCCAGAGTTGGCTGATTCAGTAAGCCAAATGTCTGTGTTTTGGATCACTTTCTTTCTGATTCTTTCTTCCATTATGGCCATAGATGACTTCTTTAGGTCTAAACATCATAGGCAACAAAATTAAAAAGCAAAAGAGCAGAGCCTTCTCTACCAGTCTCTTTTATCTGTGGAAAATCATTCCCTGCAACTCGGCTGACTTTACATATTCAATTAGCGAGAACTAGTTACATACCCAATCCTAAATCAGTTACTGATAAGGGGAAATGAGATTCCTGTGATGGGCTTAGAACAGTATTGATTCATCTTCTGGAACTGGAGGAGGGAAGCACCTATCTGATCCCATTGATGTCTTATATTAAAGAACATCAGTGTTTTGTTATCCAAGAGGGACATTCTGATACGTAGGCAATCACTTGTATATACCAAACTTTAGTAACATAATTGTGACATTTTTCATCACTAGAATACATGAGAGGTATTCTAGTGCAAAAGGTGAAATTTTAGCCTTTAAGAGGAAGCATCTTTATTCGAGAAGCATGTTTTCCCCTAAGTACTACTTCATGATTGACTTAGGAAGCCACTGTTTTGGCGTTTAATCTACTAGTGGCTTATTGCACTTATTTTTGTCTTGGGTACAGTCATTGTTTATTTTTGTCCAATATTAAGCTCTACAATTATATTACATGATTTTGACATTTGTTTCTGTTTCTTTTAAATTAATTGGTGCTTTGTTTTTCTAGGTGGATTCTCCACAGTTTTCCTCGTGCGTACTCACGGTGGAATCCGATGTGCATTGAAGCGAATGTATGTCAATAACATGCCAGACCTCAATGTTTGTAAAAGGGAAATTACAATTATGGTAAGTGAAAGAGTAATTCTCTTTCAGAAATTTGGCAAGTTTTTTTTTTTTTTTTTTTTCTTGAGATTGAGTCTTGCTCTGTCACCCAGGCTAGAGTGCAGTGGCGTGATCTCAGCTCGCTGCAACCTCTACTTCCCGGGTTCAAGCAATTCTCATGCCTCAGACTCCCAAGTAGCCAGGATTACAGGTGCCCATCACCATACCTGGCTAATTTTTGTACTTTTAGTAGAGACAGGGTTTCATCATGTTGGGCAGGCTGGGCTTGAACTCCTGACCTCAAGTGATCTGCTTGCCTTGGTTTCCCAAACTGTTGGGATTACAGGCGTGAGCCACCGTGCCTGGCCTGTTTTGTTTTCTATAACATTAACCAGCTATTAGGCAAGCTGCTTATTTATAATAATCTATAAAGATCATTAAATTAGAAGATAATCTGGTGATTTGTAGTATAGTCGTCCCTTGGTCTTCTATGGGGATTTAGTGCCAGGACCCACTGCAGATACTAAACTCTGCAGATGCTCAAATCTGAGAATGCTCAAGGTCCTTATGTAAAATGTAGTATTTGCATGTAACCTACACACATCATCTTGTATACTTTAAAGCTACTCTGCTTTCTTTCTTTTTTGTTCTTAAATACATTTTAATTGTGGAGTATTTTCAGGATAGAAATATTTACAGAGTTATATAGTAAACACCAAGCTTATTCACCATCCAGATTAAGAAATTAAACTCTGCAAATACTATTGGAGCCTTCTGTGTGTTCCTCCTCAACTGTGTCCCTGTATAGGTATACCTTAGAGATGTGAGTTTGGTTCCAGACGACTACAATAAAGTGAATGTTGCAGGGAAGCAAGCTACACAATTTTTTTGGCTTCCCAGTGCATACAAAAGTTATGGTTACAGTTTTTATCTCCCCATTTTAGATCAGTGTTTCAGTTCCCTGTTCTTCTATATCAAACTATTACTCTGTGGAGGACCTTTCTCTGCCCTATTGTTACACATTATGGACTGTACATTGTGTTCCTTGGTCTGAAGAAATGATAGTTGGCCCTCTAACTCTATACACTGTCTTTTGTTTTGGTTTTTGTTTGTTTGTTTTTGTTTTTTTTTTTAATGGCATTCTGAGCATTTTTATCTTCCATTGCATAAGCAAAGCCCAGTCCAGAGTCAATGTCTATTCCTGTCAAGACCTATTCATAGCCTCCCGAGGGCTACCAGCGTCAGTCGCACTTGCCAGCTATGTTGAGGGCCTTCCTATCAGGGAATCTCATCCATAGCCATCGGTAGTCTGTCTGTCTTGCTGACACTTAGAACAGTTCTTACTGGCATTATGTGCCTGTGAGGTTGCAAAAAGAACACGTCTTTATTCATCCTATGTCTGCACTGCTGCGGTACCCCTATGTATGCTCATTTCATAGACCCAGATGGCCACCTCCAGGGAGCACACGGACAGACCTGCTTGCTGATTCCAATCACTTTCCCAATCTGGAAGGGAGTTCTTCTGATGGGCACTGACTTGTTCTACTTTAATGCACCCCTCAAATTTCTGTAGGTTGTGTGGCCAGGCCACTGATCACTGCCTGTGAGTCAGTAAAAAAACTCAAACACAGGGGCTTCCACCACTGTTCAGTTCTGCCATTACTGTTAAAAAAATAAAAAGTAAAAAAAAAAACTGCATGCAGTTCAGCCCACCTTGCTGATATGTTTTTACCTTCTTTGATGAAAGTAGCAGCCATCCAAATGGAATGTTGTCCATTCACTTTGGAACTGCTGTCTGTAAACCAAGTAACTCCTTGTTGGTCATTTAAGATCTGTTCCTAGTGCACTGTCCAAGTGTCCAGTAGAATCCAGCAGCACCTCACACAGTTCCAGAGTCAGCCCTAGGGGTAAAGAGGCTCCTTGCTTAAGAGTATCTCCTTATTGCATTCCCCAGGTAGCACAAGAGCAGATCCATCCTCAGTCTGAGTGGGCACCATCTAATCAGCTGCCAGCATGGCTAGAATAAAGCAGGAAGGAGAAGATGGAAGAGCAGACTTGCTGAGTCTTCCAGCTTTCACCTTTTAACTTAAAGTTGCGGTTCCTACCACCTGCTCTTTAGGTTCTATTAATTGGCTGAAGTGGCTCACAGTACTCAGGGAAACACTTATGATTAGTGGTTTATTTTAAAGGATATTGCAAAGGGTACAAATGAAGTGATGCATAGAGTATGAGGAAGGGGTACAGAGCTTCTTTGCCTCCCTGGGCACACCTCCCTCCAGGAACCCTCATATATTCAGCTATCTGGAAGCTCCCTGAACCCAGTCCTCTTGAGTTTTTATGGAAGCTTCATGATGTCAGCATTCCTTCCCCTAGGGTATAGTGCAGGACTCTCTCTGGGGAGGTTTTTAAGACCCACAATCAGAAAGATGGGGAACATTAGAGTCCTGCCTTGGGGCAGGTGAAAGGAGGGCAGGAGAAAGTTTCTACTTCCTGGGGCCTAAGACACCCAACATTATGACAAAAGACTGTGACTAGGGCTTTGGGAGTTATGAACCAGGAACTGTGGACAAAAACCAATATAGTATCATAACACCACAACACTACACTGTAGTCTATAAAATGTACAATAGCATTATGCCTTAAAAAATTAAAAAATGTTAAAAAACAACTGATGATCACTGGAGCCTTCAGCAAAGTACGTTCTTTTTGCTGGTAGAGGGTCTTGCTTTGATGTTGAAGGCTGCTGACTGATCAGGGTAGTGGCTGCTGAAGGAAGGGGCGGGGTAGCTGTGGAAATTTCTTAACCTATTTATGCTGGAGGTTGCAATTTTTTGAATTTTTGCATGAGTGAAAAATCAGACCTTGGCGATGACCTTGAGCAATAGGATATAAATAACTCCCACATGCTCAGTGTTCCAATAATGGAACACTGGGTGTAAGTGGATTTTAAACAACAGTGAAGTTTGCCACATCAGTTGACTTTTCCTTTCATGAAAGCTTTTTCTGTAGCATGCAATACTGGTTGATAGCACTTTATTCACAGTAGGACTTCTTTCAGAATTGGAGGCAATCCTGTCAAATCTTGCCACTGCTTTGTTAACCATGTTTATATAATATTCTTAAATCCTTTGTTATTTCAGCAGTGTTCTCAGTATCTTCACCAGGAAGTAGATTCCATCTCAAGAGACCACTGTCTTTGCTCATTCATAAGAAGCAGCTCCTCATTTCACAGCAATTCAGTCAGATCTTCAGGCTCCACTTAATTCTAGGTTTTTTTTTTTTTTTTTTTTTTTTGCGTTTCTACCATGTCTGCAGTTACTTCCTTCACTAAAGTCATGAATTACAGCCTCTTCCAAACTCTTGTTAATGTTGATATTTTGACTTCCTCCTATGAATCACGAATGTTTGTAATGGCATCTAGAATGGTGAATCCTTTCCAGAAGATTTTTAATATACTTTGCCCAGATCCATCAGATAAATCATTATTTATGGCAGCTATAATCTTAAGAAATATATTTTTTAATAATAAGACTTGAAAGTTAAAATTACTCCTTGACTCGTGGGCTGCAGAATGGATGTTGTGTTAGCAGGCATGAAAACAATATTAATTTCTTTCTTTTTTTTTGAGATGAAGTCTTGCTTTGTTGTCCAGGGCTGGAGTGTGGTCATGTGATCTTGGCTCACTGCAACCTTAGCTTCCTGGGTTCAAGTGATTCTAATGCCCCAGCCTCCTGAGGAGCTGGGGCCATAGGCAGGTGCCACCACACCTGGCTAATTTTTTTGTATTTTTAGTAGAGATGGGGTTTCACCATGTTGCTCAGGCTGGTCGTGAACTCCTGAGCTTAAGTTATCTGTCCCACTTGGACTCCCAGAGTGCTAGGATTATAGGCAAGAGCCACTGCGCCCAGCCATCAGTATTAATTTTTTTGTACATTTCCGTCAGAGCTCATGGGTGACTAGGTACATTGTCAGTGAGCAGTAATATTTTAAAAGGAATCTTTTTTTCTGAGCAGTAGATTTCAACAGTGGGCTTAAAATATTCAGTAAACCATGCTGGAAACAGATGTGATGTCATTCAGGCTTTGTTGTTTTATTTATAGAGAACAGAGTAGGTTTACCATAGTTCTTTAGGGCCTAGCAGTTTTGGAATGGCAAGTAAGCATTGGTTTCAACTTAAAGTCACCAGTTGCATTTGCCCTTAACAAAAGAGTTAGTCTGTCCTTTGAAACTTTCAAGCCAGGCATTGATTTCTTCTCTTTAGTTCTAAAAATCCTAGATGGCATCTTCTTCCAATAGAAGACTGTTTTGTCTACATTGAAAATCTATTGTTTAGTGTAGCCTCCTTCATCAGTTATCTTAGTTAAATCTTCTGAATAACTTGTTGCATTTCCTGCTTTACTTTGTATTTAATATGTGCTGGAAATGGCTTCTTTCCTTAAACCTCATGAACGAACCTCTGCTAGCTTCAAACTATTCTTTTGCAGCTTTCCTTACTTCTTCAGCCTTGATAGAGTTGAAGGCAGTTGGGGCATTGCTCTAGGTTAAAGCTTTGGCTTTAGGGAATGTAGCGGTTGGTTTGATCTTCTGTCTAGACCATTGAAACTTTCTCCATGTCAGCAATAAGGCTGTTTTGCTTTTTTACCATTTGTGTGTCCATGGGAGTAGCACTTTTAACTTCCTTCAAGAATTTTTCCTTTGCATTCAAAATTTGGCTGACTGGTGTAATAAAAAGCTTAAATGTTGCCCTTCTTTGGCTTTCCATGTGCCTTTCTCACTAAGCTTAACTATTTCTAGCTTTTGATTAAAACAAGAGTTGTGGGACTCTTCAGTATTGTTGTATTTTATGACGTAGGAAACCCTAAGGAGAGGGAGCCTGAGGAATGGCTAGCCGGTGGAACAGTAGAACACATATAACATTTATTGATTAAGTTCACTGTGTTATATGGACACAGTTTGTGTTGCCATGAAACAATTAGAATAATATCAACCATCACTGATCACAGATTATCATAACTGTTGTTACAATAATGGCAAAGTTTGAAATAGTGTGAGGATTACCAAAATATGACAGACAAACAAACTGAGCACATGCTATTGGGAAAATGGTGCCTATAAACTTGCTCTATGCAGGATTGCCACAAACCTTTAATTTGTATAAAATGCAGTATCTGCAGAGCATAATAAAGCAAAGTACCACTTTAAAAAATGTAGCACAATAAAATGAGGTACACCTTTGCTATTCTCCTTATCCAAAAAAATCCTGCTGTCTGAATTCTGTGTTTACTATTCCTGTGCATTCACTGTATGTGTTTTCATTCACAAACAGCAGTTAGTTTTCTTTTTTGCTTTTAATATCATGCTCTAACGTTGATTGTTTTTCTGTGAACTCTAATAGCAAGACATCTTTCAACAAGGGAAAACTTCTTTTTAAATATTAGGAAAAGTGAAAAATATTTTAATAGGCCATAAAAAACTTCAGTGACTCTAACTTAACTAGCCTAAGTAGTAAAAAAAAAAAAAAAAAAAAAAAAAAAAAAGTAGACTAAAAATTTCCTTCTTTTCTAGAATTGCGTATGCTCAGTGCTCTGGATGGTTTCTTGTTCTTATTCTTATTCCTTGTCCTCTCATTTCTCCCCTCCTCTTCATCCTCTTTTCTTTTTCTCCATGGTTTTTTGAGTGCTTACACACAAACACACACACAGGTGCATATGTATATTTGAAGATTGTTGAGTGAAGTTCACATAATTATAGTATTTTTATTTTTTATGGCTGAATAATATCCCGTTATATGTCTGTAACACAATTTATCATTCATCTGTTGATGCAGTTTAAAAAAATTATTTGATGAGCATTTGGGCTGTTTCTGTCTTTTGGGTATTATAATTAATACTGCCATGAATATATGCATACATCTATTTGCTTGAGTGCCTGGTTTCAGTTGTTTTGCGTATGTACCTAGGAGTGGAATTGCTGGGTCATATGTAGTTTATGTTGACTATTTTCCATGGCAGCTGAACCATTTTATGTTCTAAGGAAAGTGTTTTTCCACGTTCTTGTCAACACTTGTTATTAATGTCAGTCCTACGTATCCACCTGCTAAGAGGGGGATTTCTTATTTTGTATCAACATCTTTACTAACACATATTACAATCCCTTTTGTTAGCAAATAAGTGCATTTGCACAATCTGACTTTTTTGAATTCTGCTTTTATTTTCTCTATTCCTTAGCTAGATTAGAGATGATTAGGCTTTGGCATTTACATTTTTAAAAGTAAGGCTATTAGCTAGAAGGGTAAAAAGATTTACCTCAAGATAATGGAGAAGCTTAGACTAAGTTCTCTAACTAACTTGAGCCGAGATATTATAGTCTTGTACTATTGTACAAGACTACTCTCTTCCTTTCAATAGAATTTGTATGATTTTGAGAGATATATGAGAAGCAGCACACTCAAATCTTATGCTTTTGAACATTTTATTAGGGAGATTAGTTCTTTAGAATGGTGGTCTGTCAACTTTTTTGATGATTCATCCCCATTATGTATACTTCCTTATAAATAATTCCCATGTTCAGTAGCCCTTAGCCCTTACTTCAAATTACATTGCATAGTTAAAACTAGGTTTGTTGCTAATGATAGTTGATGTAAATTTATTTTGAATAATATTTTTAATAGTTGTTTTTAAATTTCTCAGTAGAGCAGAGTAGATTACTATTCTTAACCTCATTGTATACTGATGACTATCTTGTTAAAGATGCAAAAGTTTCAGATTTTTCATTTTCTTATTTCCGTATATTTGTATTAGCATTATCTTTATGGTTTCTTTTTAGAAATCTTTTTAGCCACTTGTTCATTTTTATAGGTTATTTAGTTAAAAGTGCATGTATCTATAAATTCATATAATAGCTACACATAAATTGCAATATGTTGCAGGCACAACAAATGAGAATGTAATTGTTAATAAATATTGGAGCTTAGTTCTTTTATTTTTTAGATAAAATCAAATATAAAAGTTCTAATATTTTATTCTCAAGTTCTTTGTACACTTTTGGGAACTATTACTTTTGAATGAACCATTTTCATAGTTGAATTTAAAAATAATTTTCATATTTGTCTGTTAGAAAATTACAGTCACATGCAGGTAAACTTTATTGAAACCATAGAAGCCTTTGCTTGGTTGAAATATGTTAGATTCTATACTCATGTTTAATTCTTGCCTTTTGAAATTCTTTACATTAGTTTAGTCTTCAAACCATTGCTAATTCTATACCTCTAAAATGTGCATTTTCCAGTTTTCATTTTTTTTTTCTTTCCAGAAAGAGCTATCTGGTCACAAAAATATTGTGGGTTATTTGGACTGTGCTGTTAATTCAATTAGTGATAATGTATGGGAAGTCCTTATCTTAATGGAATATTGTCGAGGTAAGTATTTTTTGCATTTGTATTATAATAAAAAATTTATCCTTAAATGGGTTACTAGATACCTTTGTTGTTTCCAGGGCAGCTGCTAACTTATTCTAGTCACTTATTGTAATCTTACTTTTCATTGTCTAATTAGGAATATTGTTAAAACATAATTTAAAACCTAGTCATAGTTGCTGCAATTATGATATGAGCATGTAAATGCAGAATGAGAAAAGTGATACTGAGTTTAAAATAGGAAATTTAAGCAGATACAGAGTTACAGTTCTTGCTCTACATAGAATTCTTTTGTAATCCAACCAAGAAGAACATAATGTGTCAATATTAATGTTGTAAGATTTTTCCAGCGCTCTACTGTTATTGTAAACATTAAATTTAACAAATTTAGAGGTTGCATTTTGATCTATAGACTTTATAAACCTGTTTTTTGTAGTCTCTTGGTGGTGTTTGTAAACATTAGAATATGGAAAATCACATTTTATTTGGGCCTAATGTGATATTTTAAAATAAATACTTGTGTAGCATACCTTCATCATCATCATCATCATAAAAAAATTCCTGACATTTAATTTTTTTTTTTTTTTTTTGAGATGGAGTCTCACTCTGTCACCTAGGCTGGAGTGCAGTGGCGCGATCTCGGTTCACTGTAAGCTCCGCCTCCCGGTTTACGCCATTCTCCTGCCTCAGCCTCCCGAGTAGCTGGGACTACAGGCGCCCGCCACCACGCCCGGCTAATTTTTTGTATTTTTAGTAGAGACAGGGCTTCACCGTGTTAGCCAGGATGGTCTCGATCTCCTGACCTCATGATCTGCCCGCCTCGGCCTCCCAAAGTGCTGGGATTACAGGTGTGAGCCACTGTGCCCGGCCTTAAAATTTTAATGTGTGGGAAGGTGGAGGCAAAATTCTATTTCCTACAAACTTGCAAGCCATATTTGGCAGTTGTGGTTCTAGGGAGCCCTGGTTTACATTTACATTCTCTTCAGACAGTAATGATTGTGAATTACTATCCCAAGAACTCTTACAGTTTCCTGAAGGTTGAGGAGGAAGAGGGATATGATGATGATGTTGGAGAGAGTATGATCTTGTTTACTGCAGTATTTTAAGGAGGGAAGGATGGGGGAAATGAAGTGAATCAATGTAACAATGCCTACTGTGATGTATTTGTAACTCATTTCCATACACAATATTTAACAAACAGATGTGTCTGGATCGTTTTTTCTTTATATCTTATCTTCTCTACTATAAAGTACTGTACTGTGATCTCTTTTAGGAGAAGATACTCATTTTTTTTCTACCCCATTTTCCTGAATTCTAGCATTTATAGTGCTAATTCTTAGTTAGATTAGAGTTTACTCATAGCCCTTGACTACTTGGAACTTTTAAAAGATATTTGAATCAAGCATAATCATAACCGTGGATAAATTTAATTGTCACTTAGAAGACATCGTAAAAGGGGAATCAGATGACCTTCAAGTTTTAGGGGCAAATTTTAAAGTAAAAGAATGATCATATCTGTTCTTTGAGGAATGCATTATTTTGTTTTAAAAATTTTTTAGAAATAGTTATCCAGTGTTCAAATCATCAAGCTCTGCAGTATATGAAATTTAAAATTTTTATCAAAGTAATTTATGTATATGGTTTAAAAAGTCAAATAGTTGACCGGGCACGGTGGCTCACGCCTGTAATCCCAGCACTTTGGGAGGCTGAGGCGGGTGGATCATGAGGTCAGGAGATCGAGACCATCCTGGCTAACACGGTGAAAGCCCGTCTCCACTAAAAATACAAAAAAAAAAAAAAAAAATTAGCCAAGTGTGGTGGCAGGCACCTGTATTCCCAGCTGCTCAGGAGACTGAGGCAGGAGAATGACATGAACCCGGGAGGTGGAGCTTGCAGTGAGCCAAGATTGCGCCACTGCACTGCAGCCTGGGCAGAGAGCGAGACTCTGTCTCAAAAAAATAAAAAAATAAAAAAAGTCAAATAGTTCTCCTAAGCTGTGGCTAAATCAATACCTTCCTGCCTCATCCCTCTTCAGAGGTAGTCCCTTTAAAATATTTGAGATGTTTCTTATATTTACTTCCATATTTCCACACTGCATTATATAAAAGAGAATCAATAATTTTAGTGATTTCCTAAGGGTACAAAAGAGAAAGGACTTAGAAAATCAAGGGAAGTATGTATGTAATTCTGTGCATGAAGAGGCCCTTGAAAGAAAATTTTCTAGTGCTATTTTTGATTTGATGTTTTAGATATTGTGTCTAAGAAAAGATAGGAATTTTACTTCTAGTATAGATATGCTTAGGTTTTAGACCAAATCAGTATTTATTTTCCCATTTAATGGTGTCTGTAATTGTATTTTCTTATACTTTTTGTTTTCCTGGAGTTAGTAATTATCTTGTTTTTCATTTGCCTAATTTTCTTCATGTATATTAATATTTTAGCCCCGCATTTTCCAATAGACATACAAATAATTATGCAGTATGTTTAGACATTTTAATATTTGTGTTGATTTCATTTTTTCTTCCTTTAAAAACACCTCTTGGGGAGACTGATCATCCTGCTTAATTTTGAACAGCAGTTAGCTGTCCTTCTGGAAATTCCCTTTGCCTCCCTTCTGTCTTGGATTCCCTGCTACTTACACCACACCTTTGTTTTCACTCCCTAATTTGGAGGAGTGTGTTTTTCAGTAGCTTTCTGACTGGATTTTTGGGAGAAGCATTTTTGAAACCTTGCATATATAAACATATTTTTATTCAGTGCCCACATTGATCGTTACTTTGGCTGGCTAAAACATTATAGGTTGGAAATAATTTTGATCCAGAATTTTGAAGATATCATTCCACTTTTTTCTTAGTGTTGTTGAGAAATTGATGTTATTGTGATTGCTTAATTTTTTTATGTGACATCTTTTCTCCATGGACACTTTTAGTTTGAATCTTTCCTTTGTCTACGATGTATTGAAATTTCAAATATATGTGCCTTAGTGTTTGTTGTTTTTGGTATGCTTTTTGTGGAGTTCTTTGTCTTCCATTTTCAGTTGTCTCTTACTGGACTTCTCATTTTCTTTCAGATGTTTTGAGCTTTCTAAATTGATAATCCTCTGATTTTCTTTTCTTTCTTATTGTCTTTATTCTTTTTTTGTTGGAAGCATTCCTCTGTATCTTTTAGCTCTCCTATAGAATTTTGTATTTCTATTGTATTATTTTTAATTTCCAAGGACTTTTTTTTTTTGAGACATAGTCTTGCTCTGTCACCTAAGCTAAAGGGTGCATAGTGCCATCTCAGCTTACTGCAACCTCTGCCTCCTGGGTTCGAGTGATTCTCATTCATGCCTTAGCCTCTTGAGTAGCTGGGATTACAGGTGTGCACCACCACAGCTGAGTAATTTTTGTATTTTTAGTAAAGACAGGGTTTTGCCTTGTTGGCCAGGCTGGTCTTGAACTCCTAACTTCAAGTGATCCACCTGCCTTGGCCTCCTAGAATGCTGGTATTATAGGTGTGAGCCACCACTCCCAGCTTGACTCTTTCGTGTTCTCTCAGTGTTCTTTGCTGAAATACACCTTGTTACCATGTAGGGATATTGGGGAAAAAGATGCACCTTGTTCTTGTTTTAGCTGCAAATCTTTTGTTGTCTGTGGATATTAATTTCAGTGTGTCCATTTTTTTTTCTTTGCACCCCTGACCCTTTCTTTCTTTTTGAGACAAGGTCTCACTCTGTCATCCACATGAGTCCAACGTCAACTTCTGGACTCAAGTGATGCTTCTGCCTTAGCCTCTTGAGTAGTTGGGATTAGAGGTGCACATGGCCATGCCCGGCCAATTTTTTAATTCTTAATTTTTTATAGAAACAGGGTCTTACTTTGTAGCCCAGGGTAGTCTGGAACTCCTGGCCTCAAGCAGTCCTCCCACCTCAGCCTCCCAAAGTGTTGGGATTAAGGGCAGAACCACTGTGCCCAGCTAATTTTAGTTTTATTATTTTTTTAATTTTCCTTGCTGTATTAGTCCATTTTCTTGCTGCTAATAAAGACATGCTCAACACAGGGCGATTTACAAATGAAAAAGGTTTACTTGGACTTATAGTTCCACGTGGCTGGGGAAGCCTCACAATCGTGGTGGAAGGCAAGGAGGAGCAAGTCATGTCTTACATGGATGGCAGCAGATAAAGAGAGAGGGTTTGTGCAGGGGAACATCCTTTTTTAAAACCATCAGATTTCGTGAGACTTATTCACTGTCGTGAGAACAGCACAGGAAAGACTTGCCCCCATGTTTCAGTTACCTCCGAATGGGTCCCTCTCACAACATGTGGGATTTCAAGATGAGCTTTGGGTGGGGACACAGCCAAACCATGCTTTCTCTTTTTTTGTTCAAAGTTTTCTTCAAATGTTTTACCTGCTAATGTTACTACATGTATTGTAGATCAGTTGTACCTTCTAAGTGGGCAATTATTTCTTAATAGAAGAAATCCAGAAGGCCTGAATGGAGTATGCTCAGTTTTCTCAATGGAGTATATGTAATCTCATTTCTCAGATGAATCAATTAGATAAGTTCCTTTTTCTCCCACAGGGAAGGAGTGATTTGGAAGGGCAAAGAATAGAGGACTAAATACTCTCCCCTTACTTCCTCTGTAACAGCTAATTGCATTACATAAAGTTGTTGAACAAGGTATTTTAGTAAGGGAACCTATATAATGTATATAGTTCAGGGACATTGGTTTTTATTATGTAGGGATAAAACTGTATAGAGAGTAAAAGAATGTGTTATATAGCTCATATCCCCTTACGTGGTTTTAGGTATCCAGTGTTTACAATCATCTTTTGTCAAGTGTAATCATCTTTTGTCTTTGTAAATTTGTGGTTTGGTACTGCTGTATTTGCTAATACTTTGATACATAAAGAGAAATTATGTACTTTAGATCTCAGACTTCTAGAAATTATTATTGGTATTTTGAGCACATTTATTTTATGAATAATTTGCGAATAAATTATCAAAATTTATGAAATTTTAATGTCTGTTTTTAGGAAGTATTCTACATATGTTCCCATGGATTATATATCTGTTAGTATTTGCTTAATTAAAAAAAATCCCAGAATTCAATAGCATAAAATAACATTCGTTTATTATCTATCACCTGTGTATCCATGGGCCAGCTGCTTTCAACTTAGCTTGGTAGGGTGACACTGCAGATTTTGGCAGGGCTTGCTCACATGACAGTGGTTAGCTGGAATTAGTTGGAGTAGCTCTGCTTCACATGTCCATCATCCTCTTTCTGGCACTAGCAAGCTGTCCTGGGGATAGTTTTCTCATGTGGATGACAGAAACATAAGAAGGAATGTAGAAGCAAATGAGGCCTCTTAAGGCCTAGTCTTGGAACTAGGACAGTGACACTTTTACCTTTTTCTGTTGGCCAAAGAAAGTCACATGACTGAGCCCAAATCAAAGAGCAGGAAATTTATCTGCCTCATTTATTGGGACAAACTGCAGAGTTACATGACAAAGTGCCTGTAAAAAGTCAAGTTTGAAAGTTTACGACCAATAATGCAATCTACTACGGACGAAATTGAATAATCTTGTTGTATTAGTCAGGGTTTTCTAGAGGGACAGAACTAATAGGATAGATATACATATAAAGGGGAGCTTATTAAGGAGTATTAACTCATGCAATCACAAGGTCTCACAGTATGCCATCTGTAAGCTGAGAAGCGAGGAAGCCAGTCCGACTGCAAAACCTGAAGCAGTTGGAGAGATGTTCGAGGGCAGGAAGCATCCAGCATGGGAGCAAGATGTAGGCTGGGAGGCTAAGCCAGTCTAGTCTTTTCATGTTCTTCTACCTGCTTTTTATTTTGGCTGTGCTGGCAGCTGATTAGATGGTGCCCACCCAGATTAAGGGTGGGTCTGCCTTTCCCAGCCCACTGACTCAAATGTTAATCTCCTTTGGCAGCACCCTCACAGACACACCCAGAATCAGTACTTTGCATCCTTCAATCCAATCAAGTTGACACTCAGTATTAACCATCACAGTTGTAAAAATAAAGTCACATTATCAAAATTTAAATGGAATAATAGGTTGCATTTATGGTTTTTTAAAACTAAGTGGTAATATGTGTACTCAGGGAGGTTGTTGAACACCTTTTTAAGAGGTTAGAAAAATGTTGACTTTTTAATGTTAGTGATGAAATTTGGCAGAGTATGAAAAGCTTTTGTTTTGGAAATGATACCTCTTTGGAAAATATGGAAAGAATTGAGAGTTGTAGGCATCTCATTTTATTTTATTTTATTTTATTCTAATTAATTAATTAATTTATTTTTTGCCGTTGTAAGATTTAATAGAGTGAAAACAGAGCTCCCATACAAAGGGAGGGGACCCAAAGAGGGTAGCTGGCTCAAATGCCTGGGTTTATATCCTGATCATTGTCCCTCCCGCTGTGCTCTCAGGCAATAGACGATTGGCTATTTCTTTACCTCTTGATTTTGCCTAATTAGCGTTTTAGTGAGCTCTCTTTACTACCTGATTGGTTGGGCGTGAGCTAAGTTGCAAGCCCCTTGTTTAAAGGTGGGGCATCTCATTTTAAAAGACCTTAAGTATATAATGTTTGATTTCCAAATCTGACTTTTTACCTTTTTTATTAGAATACCTTCTTTTAAAAAGCTTTAATTTTCAGAAAACTCTGATTTTGAGTAATGAAATTTTATTGATTTCATTTGAAATTCAGCCCAAATATAGTTTTTGGTTTTCTCTGGGGACTTGTTTTTTGTGATTGAGGATTTCTACTTCAAAGGTCTCTGGATAGAAGAAAGAGAATTAAAGTTTGTTTAAAGTTTATTCTGCTTATTATAACATTGGAAGTTTGGAAGAGGTGGAGTGAGTTCAAGGTTATGATTTCTTTTTTTTTGAGACTGAGTCTCGCTATCTCCCAGGCTGGAGTGCAGTGGCGCCATCTCGGCTCACTGCAAGCTCCGCCTCCCGGGTTCACGCCATTCTCCTGCCTCAGCCTCCCGAGTAGCTGGGACTACAGGCGCCCGCCACCTTGCCCGGCTAGTGTTTTGTATTTTTAGTAGAGATGGGGTTTCACTGTGTTAGCCAGGATGGTCTCGATCTCTTGACCTTGTGATCCGCCCGTCTCGGCCTCCCAAAGTGCTGGGATTACAGGCTTGAGCCACCGCGCCCGGCCTAGGTTATGATTTCTTTAGCTATGATAGGATATTTCAAGGATGTGAATATGTACCAAGAAAGCACTTTTTAAAATCTTGTTTAATTATTCTTAAACTAGAGAAGGCTAGGTTTAATTAAAAGACAGGGAGTCTGCCAACTGAGGGAGTGGTGGAAGTTGCTGCATGGTCAGGTGCCCCAGTCTTCTGAGATAATCTGAACAAATTACACTTGAGTTTTCTGAAAGTTGGGGATTCATAGGTATAATTAATGTTCTTTTTGCTTTAAAATGCTATGAGAAAAATATTCTCAGAAAAGACAAGACTGCTTAGACAGTAATAATAAAAGGAACAAGTTTATATGTACCTTGTTATAGATTGTAAAATAGCATATGTTCATTTATCTAACCTTGTTAAAGGAAAGTTGCAAGTTAATGAATGCTTTATGTTTTTTTGAATTCCCAAACTCAATTTTTATTAGACTGATTTCTGTGTGAATCACATATTTATTTGCATTCTTAAAATATAATGATGATTAACCTTTTGTTAATAATTAAGAATTATTATTAGACTATCAATTTCTATATTGTAATATGTAACTTTCTCAGGGCTTAATTGTATATGTGTGGCAATTTGATTTTAGTCAGTTATTTTGTTCCATTATCTCTTATCTGGATAGACTTTACCTCCTAGCCCATTTTGACTCTTTTGATTCCCCTAACCCTAGATGAGATTTTTTTGAAAGTCAGATGAGGAAGTTTCTTTGGCTCTCAAGATAGAATCTAAAATATGGCTGATCCCTGTCTTCCTTGCCAGTCTCACCTTACTGTCTCCTCTGCTTCCTAGAGCATATCAGCATTCATTAAGTTGTAAAGAAAGCATACTGGCTTTCTTTGAGTTATTGAAAGTCATGAAGCTCTTTCCTAAACTGATGGCATTTGTACATAGTACTCACTATTGCTAGTATATTGTGTTCCCAAGTCTCTGCCTGGTTAATTCCTAATTATCCTTCAATCTCAAGTATCACTTCCTTAGACCTGATCTGATACCCTCTGTTCCTCATCTTCCTTCACAATTTAAATTTAGATTTCTTACGTAAGTTCTTCATATTATTGTTATGATATACAATTATTACTATATATCTATTTGATTGCTTCTACCTTTAGACTGTAAATTCTGTGATAACAGAAACCTTATTTTTGTTCACCACTGTTTAGCCCATAAATAGTATGGTGTTGAATAACTATTTCTTCAAACCAGTATTATAAGATATGTTTTGATCTCAGAGATGTTAAAAAAAAAAAGTGGGCAATAGCATTAATAAGATCTTTATTTTAAGATGATCTCTGAAATTTAAAATGTGAAAAAATGTGTCATTGAATCAATACAATATGATGTAATAAGCATCCTTACATGAGAATTATGAAAAAGCCAATTTCCCATTACTTGAAGCCATAAAGACATGTCTTAATTTGCTTATGATGGACTTTATTTATTAAAAATATGTTCTCTCAAAATGACTTTTTTGGTTAGCTGGGCAGGTAGTGAATCAAATGAATAAGAAGCTACAGACAGGTTTTACAGAACCAGAAGTGTTACGGATATTCTGTGATACCTGTGAAGCTGTTGCAAGGTTGCATCAGTGTAAGACTCCAATAATTCACCGGGATCTGAAGGTAAGAACTTTAGAATACCTATGGATGAAGTAATAAGTTGGAGTTAAAATGTTCTTGGACTATTTTCATCTAAATCAGTATAAAAACTAGCTTTGAGATTGGTCTCTCCCTCCCCTTCTACATCTCCTGAGGTCATGTAAAGAATGACTGTAGATTTGAAATTGTGGTTTACTTGACTTTGAGGATTTCTAGCGTGGCTGTGAGGCAGATTTTCTACCTTCTACCCTGCATCCCTGTTTTCTATAGTAGGCTTCTTTAAAAGGTTTCATTTGAACAGAAATGTGGTTTTCACTGATATTTGTTAAATGTCTGTCCACACTATTGTCTTTCAGTTCAGCCAGCATTCCTCCTATTTCCTGTAATCCATATTAAGCATCAAAGTGTTCTCAAGGGATACTGGAGGAGACCATAAGTGGGTCTCTTTTTCCATTTCTTTATAATTTAGTACAGTTTTCTGTTATTTTCTCTAATTTGGTGGTGGTTACCTTGAAGGTCACTTCATCTTCTGTGGACTCTTGACCTCTTATATTGGTACCCACCTGTTACATTGAAAAAAGTCCCCAAAGAATATTGAATATTCTGGCATTATATTGCTAGAGATACAATTTATCACCACAGGTGTCCTCTTTCATGCCCACAAGAACACTGAGATTACAAAAATCACTCTTCCTGAATTGCTTTATGCCTAGATAGTCCCCTGGCTACCCTTTCCACTCCTTCAGGTCTGCTCAGGTTCACCTTCTCAGTGAGTCCCATCGTGACCCACCTTATTTATCACTATAGCCTAACCTGCTGTACCTTTTATTAGTCCATATTACTTCCTGTGATACTGTATAATTTGCTTATGTACTATGCCTGTTATTATTTTCTACCTTCTCCCTCTAGAATGTAAGCTCCATGAGGGCCAAGACTTTTTTTTTTTTTCATTTTTAGTGATGTATTTAAGCAATTAAAATAGTGCCTGGTAGACAGCAGAGTCTTAATAAATATTGAATGATTGAATCCCTGTTCTGACTGATTATACAGAATTTTATGAAATTTTATTATAAAATGCTTGTAAGATAAAAGAGAAAATGTCACTAAGAATATAGCTGTTAATCATGAAAGCATCATCTAGAAAACCTATGATAGTAGGAGATAAGGCAGGATTGAAATGCTTAACTGCAGGCCTCTGGCCTTAATTTGGATAACCAGTGTAGTTCTTTTGAATGTGCAGCTTTTCCATTTCCCCTAATAATTTGATACGATGTTTTGTGCTATTATGGTTAATTAATTTTTTTTGCATACAAAGTTGATATTTTCAGCTGACTCTTCTTTAAATTCAGAAGACATTTAACTGCGTAATTTTGTATTGTCCATATTTTATATGCTTAGTTCTTTTTATATGTGTAAACATATATAAAAATATATGTTTTCAGTAGATTTCTTTCTGAATCTTTATTTTGTACAAATTTTTAAAATATACTAAAGTGAAATATAGAAGAAAAGTTATAATGAAACAGTATTTTGATAAAATGGAAATAAATGAATTACTTATCTAAGACTATCATAAAAATAAAAGACATTGTGAAAAAACATGTAAAGTAATTTATTAGGTGCTTACCATATTCCAGACTGTTCTAAGCACTTTACATATTTTAATTCATTTAATGTTCACTACAGTTCCATATGGCAGATTCTTATTCTAATTGTCCGTATTTTACATAAAGAAACTATAGCACAAGAGTGGTTAAGCAGATTGTCCAAGGGTCCATATGCTAGTTAGTAGCAGATTGGGCTCTGAACCCACATTTTAGTATTCAAGAAACTGACTATAATAATTTATTTTAGTTACTACAACCCTGATCTCCAAATTAAGTCAAATTTGTATTTTTTCAGTGTAGTATTTTAAATAAAAATGGTACTGGAAGTCAAAGATGGAATTCCAGTGGTTTCCATTATACCTATAGAGAAGCAAAAGTGTCAGAAAAGGAGAAAAGTGGAAGTATAGTAAAAGAGAGAAGCTGGACTCTGCCAGGTACTAGTTCTTCTCTTTCATAAAAGCAGTTTTAGGGAGGATTTAGGGTTTCTTTGCCCCTGTACAAATCAACCTGGGGTGGAAGAAGCATTTCTCTGTTCTTAGTAAGAGAAGCAGTAGACATCGTATATTTTTGCTCCCGTTCATTTGTTCTTCCTCATAATTTGGGTATCTTATGTCTATATATGTTTGTGTGTACTGTGCATATATATATATATATGAGACACATATTTACATATTTTTGTATGTGGCATAGACCCTTCAGTGTTTATTGTGTAAAAATAAACTTTGTAAAAATAACCATTTTTTACAATGGTTGTAAAAAGTTAATTTTCACTTTGAAAATACTAATTATTGATTTTCTTTTCTTAAGGTAGAAAATATTTTGTTGAATGATGGTGGGAACTATGTACTTTGTGACTTTGGCAGTGCCACTAATAAATTTCTTAATCCTCAAAAAGATGGAGTTAATATAGTAGAAGAAGAAATTAAAAAGTAAGTATTTGTCTTTATTGCACTTTTGTCATGGTAATTTTAGTTAACTCTAGTCTCTGGCCAGCACTGCTAAATACAGATTTTAGGTATTACATTTATAGATTTCTTTGGAATATTTCTGTGCCATAGATGTTGATTAATTCATGTCTGATCTAGCTCAGTAGGAAATGTAGTTTGCCATAGATGCCGATTTTTTAATCTACATTTTAAACAGATTTAGAAAGAAATTTGTTAAATAAGCTGTAGTAATTAGTGAAATTGTTAAAGGGCATTTGAAATGATTCTTAAGTTCAGTTAAACATCCTTGTTTTTACTGATACTGAGGGTTTGTGCTTATTAAGAAAAAGTTAAATTATTTGAAAACATTTAAGCTTTTACTTCTTATTTAATATTAAAAGGATTGACTGTTTTATGCATTGAAAACTATGTAGAAAATGAAAGTGTTAAGACTGCATCATCACTGTTACTTTGTAATGATATACTGGAAAGCTCTGGAATGGAAATATGTCATGTCTACTTTATGTTCTCTTAATCCTGTGCTTTCTGTGGTTGCTAGAGTACCTGTGAGAATCTTTCGCTGACTTTTCTGCTTTCTACTTCTAGAAAGTGGAACTGTTTGTAAATTTTAGGTTATCTTAATAAAGTGTTGCAGAATGCAGAAAGATCTCTCAGAATAGAACTTTCTAAATAGTTAGCTTTTCTGAGTTGCCTTTCATCACTTCCTCACAAATTATCTGTTGCCTAATACTATGTCAGAGCCATCATTTGAACTACAATATTTTGAAATAGTTCAAATACAGCTGATTTTACTCTGGCCCATTTGTATAATACTGTGGATTTCGACGCTACATACTACTACTCAGGAAACTTAGCCTATGATGCTTATGTTAGATTTAATAAAAACAAACACGTTAGTAAATATATAAAGTCCTGAAGAACACAAGAATAATAAAGTATTGAATTGGCTTATTGGAAAATACATGTATATAATTTAAAAAATTTATTGGAGTGTGATGTTTAGTGGCTGCTGTATAGGATTCTGTCCAAGCATCCCTGACCTGCTAGACATTTTATTTCTTGCTGTTGCCTTCTGAAGTATGAGGTTCAATCGAATGTTTTGTTAGCGATGAACAAAAGTTCATAAGGGGTTCTCTGGTCCTTTGTGGCTCAATTAATGGACTAACTATTCATTCAACTGACAAGTATTTAGTAAGGGCCAACACTTTATCTTGATGCTGGGGTGGGGGTATAGTGAATAAAAATCCTGTTTTGGTGATTTATATTTCTGGTTTCTTAGGTCATTCTTCCATAGTAGTAGTATTCAGACTGTCTCACCAGTCAGAGTGATTTGGAAAAAGTAAGATAGTAGAATGTTGAGTTTTAAGATACTTCTTGCAAAATAAAATGTAAGACCATTCAATCCGAATCTTAAATTATGCCATGATATAGGATGTCCATTCATATTCTGATCATTTCTAACATGAGATTTGAGCACTGCTTCCTTAAAATGTTCTGTGCATAATAAATATGGGGGTTTTCTGTGGATAAATATTTATTTACAATACCTTTTGATTCCAAATAGCTTATTATGGCAGTCAGTATTAGAAATATACTTAATGAGTGCAGTTAGATTGTAGCAACTAGATTACTTTTAAACAATTATAAAAACAAACTCAAAAGAGATTTACTACTGTGTCAAGGAAGTAAATTTGAAAACATTTAAACTTTTACTTATTTAATGTTAAAAGGATTGACTTTTTTATGCATTGAAAAGTATGTAGAAAATGAAAGTGTTAAGACTGCATCATCACTGTTACTTTATAATGTAACATAAAGTCCATAAAAACAAATTCCTTAGTAAATATATAAATTAAGTTTTTGAGAGTGAGGAAGTTTTACTTTTAAGTTAATAGACTAAAATATTTTGATAAGGAGACTATAATAGCCAAATTGTGTTATTTCACATAAGAAATTCAAGGAGAACTGTTTCCAATATGTTGTCATGATTTAAGATTTTTATAATAAAGAAAATGAAGTGTTTAGATTATTAGAAATACTGTTGTATTTGTTGAATAAAAATGTATATAGATGCTTTGTATTGCTTAATCTTTGATGGATTTTTTTAATGAGTTTTTTAAAAGAGTATTATTCTATATAATGTTATTGAGCCTAAAAGACTTTTTTGTAGTGTTTTATGTAGAAACAATGTATTATCTGTCTTTTTTTTTATATATATATATATATATATCTCCACTCCATTTCACTCATTTACTGCCAGGTATACGACTCTGTCATACAGAGCCCCTGAAATGATCAACCTTTATGGAGGGAAACCCATCACCACCAAGGCTGATATCTGGGTAAGGCCAAGAAAGGCTGGAACTTGCTCTAACCAAATTAAAAAATCTGAGTTCAGTTGATTTTTTTTTCTCTGCTCCCCAAACGGCATTTCCTAATAAGTGGAAGAGAGTGATGTACAGTAGAGCTTCTTATTCGGGAGAAGAAAAATACTAGAACATTTTATCTTCTCAATCCTGAGATGGAAAGCTTATGTATCAAAAAACAAGTAAAAAACTTTAGTATACTTTGGGAGGCCGAGACGGGTGAATCACGAGGTCAGGAGATCGAGACCATCCTGGCTAACACAGTGAAACCCCGTCTCTACTGAAAAAAAGTACAAAAAACTAGCCGGGCGAGGTGGCGGGCGCCTGTAGTCCCAGCTACTCGGGAGGCTGAGGCAGGAGAATGGCGTAAGCCCAGGAGGCGGAGCTTGCAGTGAGCTGAGATCCGGCCACTGCACCCCAGCCTGGGTGACAGAGCTAAGACTCCGTCTCAAAAAAAAAAAAAAAAAAAAAAAAAAAAATTCAGTATAATGTAACTTTTTAACCACAGTATTTTTTTAGGATTTAGATTTTATATGAGTGTTGACATTCTTTTTGAGTGGAATTTTGATCAAAATACAGAAAAGCTCGACAAAACTATTAAGTCATTATACAGTAATTTTCTGAAATATTTTAGGATCTTTTTAATGGAAATTGATATGAATAAATGTTTTTCTAATTGCAGTATAAACATACCAGTGACTAGCTTCTGTACATGGAAGGTCTTTATCATTTAGCCTGTTATATATCTGGATATAATTACTGAGATAGACCATATTTCTTTGTAGTTGAACTTTGTTAGAATATAGACATCTCTTTAGAACATATTCTATAAGTAAAATATGCTTGTGATTGTATTTAATAAACTAGGAAAAGAGTATTTTAAGTGTTAATTCATTTAAATTCAACAGTTATTTAGCCGTATCTATCACAAGTGACCATATTAGGAATTGAGGAATAAAATTCTTTGGAAATAGTTCTAGGGTTTACAGAAATATCAGATTTATTTTGTTTTGAAAACATAATGTTCAGAAAATTGTCAAGCATAATGTGTGAAACCAAATGAGTGTCTCCTTGGTTTTCCTTTCCTGGCCTCTTCCCTTTTAGGGTTGGGGTACCAAAGTCTTGAGAGACAAATATTCTTTTGTAAGGTTATTAAAAAAAATCTTTAATATCTTTTATCTATATAACATTTATACATTCACCAAACAGTAATTCATTGTGGTAGATGAATTTTTAAAAATCATATATATAATATAATCAATTAACAATAGGTTTATTAGTTAATTTGGCACTACTTATAGATCTCCAGCTTACATAACTCAAATTTAGTTTGCTTTCTGCAGCATTAGCATTTGACTCATTGAATGGCTTGTAGTAAAGATGAAGGTTATTATAATGTAGAAAGCAAATTAAACTGGATCTTAATGTATAAAATAAAGATATTAGAAGAGGTGATTATGGAGGTCTTTTCTGGCCTAATTTTGTGCTGCTGTTGAGTTCCATATTACTGGAAAAGAGTATTTCAATAGCAGATAAACAATAGGCATCATACTTTTCATTTTGAAGCCATTGAAGGTTTATTGAAAAAAAATTATTCTCTAAGCACATGACTGTTACCCAATACCTTAACAAAAAGAAGGAGATCCTTTTTTGGGTTATTTTTTCCTCAGATTTAGTATGCCAGTGAGGTAGCATACTAAATTGTCAATGATACTTTTAAAATTTGTACTGTTTATGTATTAGTTACGGAGTAGAGATTCTGTGATGGGAAAACTGTAAGCTGTGGGCTTACGAATAGATACTCAAAAAAAAAACCAAAAAAAAAAAAAAAAAACCAAAAAACACATAATTAGAGAACAGTATATTTATATGCTTGAAAGAGGGAGAATTTTAATTTCCATGATGCCATTTTTTTTTTTTTTTGGAGACAGAGTCTTGCTCTGTCGCCCAGGCTGGAGTGCAGTGGCGCGATCTCCACTTACTGCAAGCTCCACTTCCTGGGTTCACGCCAATCTCCTGCCTCAGGCTCCCGTAGAGCTGGGACTACAGGCGCCCGCCACCATGCCTGGCTATTTTTTTGTGTGTTTTTTTTTAGTAAAGATGGGGTTTCACTGTGTTAGCCAGGATGGTCTCGATCTCCTGACCTCGTGATCCGTCCGTCTGGGCCTCCCAAAGTGCTGGGATTATAGGCTTGAGCCACCGCGCCCGGCCCCATGATGCCGTTTTTATGCAGTCTTACTTAGCTCAGCTGAAACACAAGTTTGCTACAACGTTTTAGGTGTGAATTCAGTAATATCCAGAAAAAAATATTCAATTCAAATTGACCAAGAACTATATCTTTCATCCTGCTTCAACATAGTACTGATTCAGAGAGTTATGATATTGAAGTATGATATTGAAATATTTAGCACTTCATATTTTAGAAAATAATTATTTTAAAAATAATTTTTTTTTTGCTTGGAAGTTTGTTTTAGGTTATTATTTTTATCCTGAGATTTAGGATGCTGATTTTATAAAGTATTAGAAAATTCATTGGTTCCCTCCTGTTTCTTGTACAATTAGAAAATTGTATTAGAAAATTCAGTGAATTTTCTAATTAGAAAATTAATTAGTGAATTAGAAAATTCACTGGTTCCCTCCTGTTTCTTGTACAATTCTCATTGAGATGGATAAAAAGGGAAATACCTTTGATGTGAAAAAATTAGTATACCTCATTGTGTTCACACTTTACGAAGCAGAGTATTTAGATTTATATATTTTTAAAGTATACTTGCGTTGCTAAAATTGTTATCTGGGAACCCTATAACATTTACTCTAACACAAGACAAATTCCTAAAGTTTGATTGACAAAATAAAACTGGCTAAAATGGAGATTTTTTTTTTGCCTAGACTATCATCTAGACAGTGCAAAGAAAGATGTAATCTAATGTGGACATTATACCATTAATAGCATTTTTTTTTTTTTTTTTAGTGTTGTTAAGGGAGCCTTATGTTCAATTTGCTGTATATGAGCTGAAAATATCTTCCTTCAAGAAAAAAGCATCATAAATCTTTTGTAACCATACAGAACTGGTTATCCCTACTTCACATCTTTATAATTTTGTCATGTAATAACCCAGTAATTTTTTTGAACTAACATTAAAATTTTTAGAGCTTTTGAACTGTTTTCATTGGACTATTGCTACAATATGGAAAATAATCTTTTGTAAATTACTGTTGCTGAACTCACCAAGGGTGTTTAGGTCTATTGTAATAATTATAAAAATTAATTCATAATAATTATAAAAATTAGTGCACTTGTTAGCTGAGTTTACTAAGTTGATACGTGGAGAAAATTTAACAAAGGAAAGCTAACTTGCTAATTTTTAGATAATTAGGCTAAATTTCAGTATTGCCGATGTAAGTGTATACTAACTTGGATAATTTTATACAATTTGGTTAGAATTGGAAATACCCCTTACACTCTTAAGGCCTGTAAGTGATACTTCTTGGGAAAAAGTAATGATTTCTTGAGCCAAAAAATCACTTACAAAAAAATCCTTCTCAAGTTTGAGCTGTTAGCACCTTAGCTAGAAATTTCCTGTGCTACTTTTATAGATGCAATTGGTATTTTAGGGTGTTTTGCCTTCATTGTCAGCAAGTAGATTTATTGGTGCTTTGATAGTTATGAAGCCATGCAGGTTAAGCAGACAGCGCACTTCCCTTTTGAATTTTAATATAGATTACCCGGGTTACGAATGCAAATATAATTAGTATAATGTGCAGTAGAAGTTGGAGGGTTGTATCTAGAAACAGAGAACTTAATTTTTATAGTGTAAAATAATGAGGTGTGCCTGGTAAATACTAAGAATTTCCTGATGGTTGTCTGATAAGTTTAACTGTGCTGGCTAATTCGTATTTGGAATCCCAGAACTTTTAAACATGCTTTATACTTAATTTGTAAAAATGCTGTTAAAGAGGAAGCCTTGTACTTTGTTGGTTATATGCTAGTTATGTACTAAGTATATTATCTTCCTTGTGGAAGAAATAAAAGTTTAATTTTTTTCCAAAAGGAACAAGCTACTTCTAATTTTTGTGATACCATTAATTCGGCCAACTAGCCACAGATGTGATAGAAGATCATGGAAATGATACAGTTAAATGTCTTTTCAAAAATTAAATGTATTAATTTGTTTGAGAAATAATTTGTAAAAAGATTGTTGCAGTATAGAAACATGACTTTTTAAAAATAACATTTAGTTTTTGGCTGTTTTTATGTCTTCCTTACTTGAGCTCTAATGATATTCATGCTTCTTTGGTTTACAGGCCCTGGGATGTCTACTGTATAAACTTTGTTTCTTCACTCTTCCTTTTGGTGAGAGTCAGGTTGCTATCTGTGATGGCAACTTCACAATCCCAGACAATTCTCGTTACTCCTATAACATACATTGCTTAATAAGTAAGTATTTGGAAATATATATGAAAATATTGTAGGATACTGTACTTAGGGCCTACTATTTACATTCCTTTACTTAAATCCAGTCTTTATTTCATATATTATAATTTTGTGAAACTATAGTAAAGAAAAAAAAATTTAAAAAGGTGTTTGAAAACTTACATAAGAATGAAAGCAACCTAATTATTGATTAATATAGATGTTTTTAAGCCCCTCAGGAAAATTTAGTAGCACACACCAAGGGATAATGTCAGAAGGGCCAGTCTCTGAGAGGCCCTTGATTTCAAAAGAATACTTGAGTTTTCTTTCAACCTCCTTTAAGATTTTTTTCCTCCATTTTGGTAGGTACTGTAATTTAACTTTTTATATATCTACACGGTAAAATTTATTAAAAAGATTTGAGGAGGGGGAAGGACCATCAGCTATTAAATTAGGCAGCTACAATATTTAAACAGCTCCTCTTAACATGGAGTGTGTCTAGCATTAAGTGTGTCTAGCATTTCTGCTTTTTTTCTGCATTCAAGTGCCCCTTGTTGTAGCTTCCAGCTCTCTGGAATAGAAAAGAGAGAAATAGAAATATATTTGAGGTTTGTGTGATGAAGATGGCAGTTCAACTTTCTCAGCCATTTGTGGGCAAAAAATAAGACTGGATCTCTATTTCATTTTTATGCTAAAATTGCAGGTAAATCAAAGATTTAAATATAAAAATAAAACAAATGTACTTGAAGAAAATAAGTGTGAAATTATTATAACAGTAGAATGTGGAATTTATAAGCTAGACATTTAATCCCAGGAACTGTATTAAAAAAAGATTAATGCATTGCCATATAACTTTAAACCATTAAAAGTTCCCCCAGACTCATGAACCCAAACTCATAAATTAGAAATATTTGTTACTCATTTGACAAGTGTCTAAGTTTTATAATTTTTGACGCTTGTGTAAATCATAAAAGGGTAAAAATTCCGAAAAAGATCAAAAATGCCCAAAAGAAAAAGGGAGCATAGAAGAAATCTAGTCTGACTTGTGATTTAATTTGCTTACAGTAGTAGGATCTTATTTTCTTGTGATTAGGTTTTTCTTTTTTTCTCTGTGTGTGTGTATGTATGTATGTGGGAGTGGGGTGGGGTTATGTGTGTTTGTAATGGTAAGATGGAAAAAAATAAATACTACTGAAAATTTTAGATCTAATTAGGCTGTAGTTAATTGATGCATTACAGTGTATTATATGCTTCCTTTATTTGTCAGTAAATGTGCTAATTTTAGTTTTTATCATTGCTAGTATAAATTTGATCGTGTATTATGTCTTTGGACTTATTTCTGAGAGCTAGGCAAAAATAATGAAAGGTTGAAAAAACATAAAAGCATTCAAGTCAATCTGAAATTATAATATTTCTGGTATTTTACCTCCTGTCAGAGGGCTTTATGGACTTTTAAAATACTGTATTGAGTAGTAAAAGCTTAATAAAGTAGAGATTTTAAAACCATAATGTACTTACCTGTAATGTAATGTGTTTTAGAAAACATTTAGATTTTTCACAATTTTATTCTTTTTCTTTGTCTTCTTTAAGAGACAAGGTCTCATTCTGTGGCCCAGGCCCTGCTGGAGTACAGTGTTGTGATCGAAGCTCACTGTAACTTCAAACTCCTGGCCTCAAGCGATCCTCCCACCTCAGCCTCCTGAGTAGCTGGGACTATAGGCATGTGCCACCATGCTGGGCTGGTTTTTAAATTTTTGTAGAGATTGGATCTGGCTGTATACCCAGGCTGGTCTCAAACTCCTGGCCTTGAGCAGTCCTGCCACTGCAGTCTCCCAAAGTGTTGGGATTACAGGCATGAACCACCATGTCCGGCGTGCGATTTTATTTTTTATATTTTTCAAATGTGGCCTTTTGTGTCTTTTGCCATTTTATTTCAGTGTCTCTGTGTTTATAATATGTAGTTAGTGATTTATATTACTTTTAAATAAATCCTGCATTCAGAAAATCAGGAATTCCTAGCTTCCCTCATAGTTTTTGAATGTGAAACTTTTGTCAGTTGTGTATTCATGCAATGTAGTTTTTTCCGTATATTAACATAAGATAAAACATAAGAAGATATACATCTTTTTAGTATTAGTTCCATTTGCATCCATTTTATAGCACACAGAAATTTTGAAAATGAAATAGCTTTGACAAATCTTTGTTAAAACTGTATGGTTTGTGGTTACTTAAGAATTTGAATATACTTTTTCTTGTTACTAATTTAGGTCAAAAGTAGTTACCATTATTTACTCTTCATAAAGCTTAGTTGAACTATTAAGTTCTTCTTTCTTTCCTGGAGACTTTTCTTCTTAAAAGTAATGGAGTCAATTGTTTAGAATTTTTCTTAGCTTTTGTTAACTCTCCCAATAGACAAATAATGGGGCCAACATGAGGGATGAGGAAAGAAGCACTTTGCATTTCCAGATCCAAGAGTTGAACTTAGAGAACCATTTAGAGGAGAATGAGAAGCATAACTAACAGGATTACTGAATAGTTATGAATAATGTACTGAAAGCTGGCTGCCTCAGTTTTCTTTTGGCTCCTGTGTTGTAAGGTGATTAAAGAAGTACATTGCAGAGATTAAGAGCAAGACTTCTAGAGCCAGTGTTGGATTGCATCTGCTCTGTCTGTTTGATATGGAACATTGAGCACCTCCATTTATCTCAGTCTTCCCATTTCTAAAAGGGTCATTTTAAAAGTACCCACCTCTTAGGGTTATTGTGAGAATTAAATGAAAGATGAAAAGTGCTTTTTAGTAAGAGATAGCCTTTAGTACTGCAGTCATTATTACTGTAACAACTATCACTGCAACTACTCTTGATATCAATATTACAATTCTTTATCTAACTTAATTTCTGATTTTCTGGATAGGGGCAGGACATGCTGTCAGATACTAGAGCATACTTTCCCTGCAGAAATGTCTTTGGATGCTTTGAAGTGGAATTTGGTTTTGTGGGTTAATGGTGGATCTACCAAAGGCTTACCATAAATTATCATCTATTCTAGAATATACTGTAAATATAACTACTAAGATTATTTTTCTTATCTCCTTATTTTGTGCAGTAAGGTAATGATGAACACCAGGTAAAAGCTTTTTTTTTTTTTTTTTTTTTTTAAACTTTTGAGTCTTCTCACTGCTTTATGGTTTCTTTATCTTTGCTCTTAAGAGCTCATGTATTGGGACTAAATTTATTATTATTTTTATTATTATTTATTTATTTTTTGAGACCATGTCTCACTCCGTCATCCAGGCTGGAGAGCAACGATGTGATCTTGGCTCACTATAACCTCCACCTCCCAGGTTCAAGTGATTCTCCTGCCACAGCTCCCTGAGTAGCTGGGACTATGGGCCTATGCCACCATGCCCGGCTAATTTTTGTATTTTTAGTAGAGATAGTGTTTCACCATGTTGGTCAGGCTGGTCTTGAACTCCTGACCTCGGTGATCTGCCTGCCTCAGCCTCCCAAAATGCTGGGATTATAGGCATGAGCCACCATGCCCGGCTATTTATTTATTTAGAGACAGGATCTAGCTATGTTGCCCAGACTGGTCTCAACCTTCTGGGCTCAGCTGATCCTCCTGAGTAACTGGTACTACAGGTATGAGCCACTGTGACTGGTTCGATTAGGTTTAAATTTATTTCAATACCCATATTGCAGGAAACCAGGAATTTGCTTGCTTGTTTTTACTAAATTCAAATTTATTATGGAAATTTAATAATCTCTACAAATACAGACAGAGCAGTGCAATAAATTTTCATGTACCTCATGAAAATACCTCACCCAGCCTCAGTGGTTATCAATTCATGGCCAATCTTGTTTCCTCTATAACCTCACCCACTCTCTTCTTCTATATTATTTTTGAAAAAAAGAATCTCAGCTACTTCAAAGTACCTTTGAAATGAAAGATTAAGATAGGGTTTCCTTGGAGCTTTTCAGTCATCGGCTCTGGGTTACTACTTGAATAGCTGTAGAGAGAGGGCTCTGATCAGTAACTTTTTGGGGTAGTTACCAGGACTATTCCAAATGTATTAGCCTGGCATGATTTAGTGCCACTTAATGTTTTAGTTATGATTGAACATATTATCAGCTGTTAAATTTAGTTTCATTTCAGCACCCGTATAATAAGGTATGTAGGACACGTATAGTAAGTTTCTATAACAATGTCTGTAGGTTAACAGATAGAAATAATGTTGATGCATGAAATATTTATGGTTGGAAAATTAGAGTGGATGTTTCTCATTTCAGGGAAATTAAGGGTAATTACGAAGTTTGTGGGAGAGAAAAATGTGTCTTTATGGAGGGAAAACCAAACAAATTTTAAGCAGAAAAATTGTTTTGAGACTTCTATCCAAAGTATTTTCTTTTTAAATTTGTTGAGCTGTTAGATTAGAGATGGTGGCTTAACTTTATCTAGGCCCAGGCATGGATCCTTTGTTTTGTGTAACTTGAATGGTAACTACTTTAATTTTTGGCTTGGGTCCTTGACTAAACCATAATATGAATTGGCTGCTGCAACAGCAGCTCCTTTAGCTTCTATTTTTGTTGGAATGTGCAGGGATTTTGTGCTTTTCTATGCAATATTAGTATAGGCATAATTAATTGCCTCAGACCAGTGTGTACATCGATAGGAAATATTGTTGTAGTTTAGTCATATACTACCTTCAGTGCTGAAGCTCTATTTTGTGTTCTTAGGTTGTGTTAGTAGTATTTGTGTCAATAGAAAGATTTACACAATTGAGTGAGCAGAGGAATATTATTTCTTATGGCTAAGTTTTAAAAAGTTGATTTTATATTTATAATAGAATCAGATTCAGTGGTAATGGTCTTGTGATGATTCACGTGATCATTTTAAGTTGAGTTAACAAGGATGTATTCTAGCTTCTCTGCCTTTTTTGTTTGTTTTTAAACCTAATCACGAAATACTACTTTTAGGTGAACTGAACGCATACATTCCTTAATCCATTTCTTTTCCCCAAAAGCATATTTTGTTAATAGATGATATAGTTTTATTGTCATGAAGTAGCAATTAATAAAACACTAAACTCGAGGTTTAATTATTTGCAGGAGAAAATGGCTTTAGAAAAACTATAAAAATTGAATTTCTTTTTTTTTCTTTCAATTTCTTTCTTTTTCTTTTTTTTTAAAAAGAGACAGGATCTTTCTGTCGCCTGTGCTGGTTTGCAGTGGTGAGATCATAGCTCACTGCAGCCTTGAACTCCTAAGCTCAAGCCATCCTCTCACCTCAGCCTCCTAAGTAGTTGGGATTATAGGCAAGAGTCACCATGTCTGAGTGAAATTGTCCTTCTTGAATCAGTGTTTAGCTGTGTTAAATGTGATACCTCTGCACTCTAGACTACATCCTTCAGTAATCCAGTAGTACATTTTGCAACCCATTCTCTTGAAGAGTTCAGTAAATTATATTATCTAACTTAAGTGCTTAAAGATGCTTTCATGATTTTTTCCTTTTTTTAACTTGCTGATAATACTCAATTTAGAAATATTCAGAGATAAAAATGTAGCCAAGAGTTCTACCTGTGGATTTTAGGTATGATTTTTCGTCTTTTCATACTTTGAATTTAGAACCAAGTCAGAGATGGTCCACATCCTTTGGCTCATCAGGTAAAACTGTCAACTTTTTAGTACTGATAAAACAAATTGCAGAATGAAATTTAGATCTAAAGCCAAAGGATCCTGTTCCTGTGTTCCCAACCTTCAAATTTACAAACATCCAGTTATAGGCAATGCTGAAAAACCTTAGACTTCTTTCACAGAGGCAGGTTACTTACAAAATGTGGCTCAGCAGAGAACATGTATGTTCCTAAAATAACCTGTTCTGAAAGAAAGATCATGAGAGATTGACAGATGGAGGTGCTTCATTCTTTTTTCTAGTCTAGCAATATGACAAATCACTATCTTTCCCATGGGGGAGAATGAGTTATAGTAATAGAGATCGTGGCACTACACTAGCACAGTGGCTTCAAACTTTTTGTGACTGTGATTCAATATATTAATAAAAAATACATTTTAGTTATGACCTGGTATACACACCACACACAGAATATACACCCGTAAACTGAATCACATTTCATGAAATATTGCTTATATTTACCATATTAATATACTCTAATATTTTCTGTTCTTCTTTATTAAAATAAATAGTAGTTCTGACCTTTTGAGTTGATTTTATGTCACATAAATGGGATCAGTACAGTTAGGCAGACTAAACTGGCTCCAGCAGATATATTCCCACATGAAAACATGACCCAGGGAATTCGAGGTCCTTGTGTTTGCTTATAAGATAATATCAATTCTACCTGCAACCTAGCTACCTAATCATTAGAGGATATGGTTTGCTTAACTTGAGTGACAGAAATACTTATACACATATAGGTTAGGACACAAAATCTCAAATTTATTTTTTTCTCCCTCAGTGCTTCTCAACTGCTATGAAAGAAAACAAAACAAAGAAAAACCAGGAATGCCTGAACTATCATTTAATTCCTCTCTGGATACTTAAAATTTTTTCTTGGATTAAGCCAGGCCACAAAAGAAATACATTCTTGTACCATACCCCTTTCTTTTACTGCATGGCATTTAGGCCACTAGTCCATACTGAGAGAGTGTTTAAAACATGACCCTGTGTCACTCACTGCTATTCCTAAGGATGTTGTTCACTTTGTGTGAGCTATCTTTAGAAAGACTCAACGGAGAATTTGCTTTCTAGCTTTCAGTATCACGAATAGTGTTTTTCCTTAGCACCTGATTTGTTTTTGTATTAGATACACTGTGATTCATGTAATGGATCATGTTGCCCTGTTTATATTGACAGCTAAAAAATGGAGAGCACATTTTGGGCCTGCGTTCATGACCAAATCATATGGAGTTTATAACTGACCTCAGTATCCTGTCCAACCCCAAGCTATTATTTTTCCATTAGTTTTAATTTTCTTATATATTTAAAAAAGTGTTAGTTTTGTGTGCCACTTCAAGTTCTTTATAGGACTAAATATGTATAATTAGCTATTGTTGAAATTAGATTTTAAAAGCCAAGTAAATTTGTTAGAATAGAAAAATAGGACTATACGTTTGTGAATTAGGTAGGTTTCATGTGATTTGTTTGGTTTTAAAAATTATATGAATAAGTATTTATTGTTAACAGTATGTTCAAATTTATCCCCATTTTGTGTACTGTTATGTGAAAAACATTTAATATCTGTTAGTATCAAGATAAAATAAACTTTGTGGATTCCTCAGATCTTTTCTGGATTGAGTTTGAATATAAACTAGCAAATATTAGAATTAAAATGTTTTTAGTTATTTCATTGTAGCAGTGGTGGTAAAAATTATTAAAAAATCAATTTTATAAGTGATATATGTTAGCATTATGAATATCTAAAATCAAGTTACATGCAGAGTTTTTGTATATTTTACACTGAGCTCAGAATCTCTCACATAAATTATAACTTTCCACATAACTGTGTTTTTAGCCAAAATAAGTTTATCATGTCATTGGAGATGTATCACACATTCTGTATTCAAAATGTTACTTAAATTTGAAGGGAAGATTTACTTCATTTTGATTTATAATTTTATGTAACCAATTTACATACTTAGATGTCTCTATACATTATTTTATTAGTAAACTTAAGAATATCATCCGATTCTTTAAATTTTACATTTTAAGTAGTTTAAAAAGGATTTAAACATTAGAACAACTTAGTGTTAATTAATGAAGCAGAGGTAGACTTTGAGATATCCTAACAAAATCTTTTACTTATGGAATTGAGTATAAATGTCAACCTTGTGAAATTTAGAATTAAAAATTATCCAAGTAATGGAGTACTACCAAATGGTAGTGGTCATTTTGGTAGAAAAAAGATCAGGCATTTCAGGCAATGCTGTAAGGTTGTTTTGAAATCTGTTCATAAAAACTATAAAACTCTGCCCATATTTCTGAGTATGATATGGATAACATGTTAAGATACAGAACTATGGTAAATGTTGTTAGCATCAATATGAGAAGAGAGCATGTTTTTGGAAAACGACAGTGCCAATCCTTTACTACTTTGTTAGATTATAATGTACACAATTGAGACTTTTCTCAATGGTTCAGGATCACTTAAAAATTAATACAGGTATTCATTATTTTGAATAGAATTATCTTGAAGGACCTTTTTACTATTGCCTTGGAACTTTCTTGAATAATTCCCCAGTGTTCACTAAACTCAGTTTTTCTTTTGTGTCACTTTTTCAATAGAATAATCATGTTCGTCATTCATACTTGTAGTGTAGACCTGTTCTGTGACTGATCTACCCTTAGCTTGGGATAACGCTTTATTTATAAAATAGCAATTTCTGCATTTTCTATAGGTATGAATAAAGTTTGCTAGAATCGGTTGAGGTCTGTCCCAATGGGGTTTTTCCTGTAGCCTGCACGTCGTTGGAAACGCTTCATAGAGTAACTCTGTGGTTTTACTTTACTCACAGGACTATTGTTAGATCTGTGGGAAGGAACTACAAGACCGTTACTAAAAGTTTGAAAAAGACAGTTACTAAACGTTATGAAAAACCAGATAATCTACTTTTTTACCTTAGGTATTGGCATATTCCACACATCTGTACTATTCTTGAGTGATTGCTTAGGAATGAATGTGATTTGAACTCATTCATGTTGAGAGGGTGTCAAATTGAGAACCAGGCAGATCCCCACCACCTACAGTATGAAGAACCCTAAAGTAAATTGGTTGAATAAATTAAGTCCCAAAGATTCTTGATGAATTTTGAAGTCTTCCTCAGTATACCCATATTGAAAGGAGATGACGAAGCCAAAGTAATTGTGGGCTGACATGGCAACTGGATCAGTTTCATTAAAAAGGGCGAACTTGAAGATGACTCCAGCTCTTTAGAGGATCTAAAGTGACCTTGATGGACAGTGGGAAGAAATCACAACATGGAATTCCTTGAATAAAAATGTATTGACTTTAAAAAAAAAAAAGTTTGCTAGAATCATCACTGATCTTAGAATGGAACAGAAAATATGTATTTTTTATCCTTATAATGTGTGCCGCTACGTAGTATAATGTGTGTTTCATAAAACTTCTTAACATTTTGATCTATTCTTGCAGGGTTCATGCTTGAACCAGATCCGGAACATAGACCTGATATATTTCAAGTATCATATTTTGCATTTAAATTTGCCAAAAAGGATTGTCCAATCTCCAACATCAATGTAAGTAGGTTTTCAAGTAGGATATGAATTTAAAATTCATTTTATCATATGTAAATATATTTACTTTCAGAGTTACTTTTTTGTTTGTTGCTGCTGTTAAACCCCAGAGTTACTTGTTTCATGACAAGTGGTCTGATTGTGTGTTTGATTATATTTGTGGTACAAAGCTTCTGCACCCAGACTTTGCACTGAGATACCTTGGGGACTGCAGCAGACTCAGGCAGCATATTTTGCATTTTTGAGGAAAATACAGGGACATCTTTGTGACCTAGCACAAACTAATTTTATTATTTGGGCCTAACCATTTAATAAACAGGACTATTAGATTTTTTTTTTCTCTTAGAAGTAAACAATTGAGATACTGAGCGCTGTGTTAACTAAGTTTGGGAAACTTTGGTTTAAAGAGCACAGGCATTGTTAAGTGGGAACTAAACAATGTGTACGCATAGATATTGACAGTGAAGTAATAGACATTGGAAGCTTAGAAAGGTGGGAAGCGGATGAAGGATGAGAAGTTACCTTATGGGTACAATGTACACTATTTGGGTGATGGTTATACAAAAGCCCAGAGTTCACCATTATGCAGTATATCCTTGTAACAAAACTGCACTTGTATCCCCTAAAACTTAAAAAAAATTTTTTTTAAAAAAGCACAGGCAGTGTAAACAGAGACCCAGATTCAGTTTTGTCCTTATCAGTGACTGACTTTGAATCTTTTGGTAAGTTACTTTAATGTCCATTTCTTTTTCTGTAAAACAAGGATAGTAATTATAAAGTTTACATGTAAAACCCAGTGCCTAGTCCATGGAAGGTGCTCAGTTGGCAATAGTTAGTATTATTTAAAAGCTTTGAATTTTATTCACTGTCTGTACAGTGCATTTAACTACACTAGGTGAATCGTGTATGGCAAGTCTCCGTCAGTGTTAATAAAGGTCTCTAGAATCATCACTGATTATAAGCCATTCTTGACTTTGTAAAGATCATCTGGCCTGACCTGTTTCTGTAGGGTTTCCTTAATGTGTAACTTAATCTACCCCACTAAGAAAAAAAGAAGGAATGTGGTGCCTTTCTTTTTTTTGAAGCCCTTGCCATATTGATGTATTATTTTCTCTGTTGAAGCTGAAAGCTTTGCAGTTCTAAAAGTAGATAAGTAGACTCATTCGACATTTACTCAGCAAATATTTATTGAGTACCTACAATGAACTAAACATTGAGTATAAACAAATGAACAAGGCCTTCCGCCCTCATTTTCCAGGCCTTACAATCAGTGTCTTGAAAATTATCTGTAGTATGTAGAAACAACACTTGATTCTTATCCTTGGTGTTTGTTGCTTTTTCCAAAATGCAAAATAGTCATTGATTTACAAGTGTAATATAATCTTTCTTTTCACTCAAGATTTACCCACTTATAAATGGACACAATGGTGTTCTGCTTATTTTCCAAGGTTTCTATGGCACATGAATATGAAATTGACATTTGTGTAACATGTAGTGATATTTGCAGATTAGATCTGGTGAATATATGTGAACAATTTATAGGTATCTGATGTGATAGTAATAGTGTCTCATAGTACTTTTAAAGTTCAATAATATATCCATAGATTACAAAAACTTTCTGCAATTAAAAAACTAAAATGAGAAGTTTTATTTTTTTCCTTCCAAGAATTCTTCTATTCCTTCAGCTCTTCCTGAACCGATGACTGCTAGTGAAGCAGCTGCTAGGAAAAGCCAAATAAAAGCCAGGTAGGCAAAACTATGTTAAAATTGAAAAGGCATTAAAAAAAAGATAGGTTTTGTTTTTAATCCTAGCAAGTATAATTGATTAAATATCATCTTCATCCACAAAAGATGATGTGTTGCTTATTGTATGTGGTATAATTGCGATAGCAAATACAAAATAAGCTTTTAAAAATATTAGATAAAGGATTTGGCATCATCTCACTGGAACTGTTCACTCAATGACAAGTGATTGTTTGATGATGTTAGAGTAGGTCTTTTTTTTGGACAGGGATTGTCATTTTCATCACATAGCAACTCTAATTTAGGAAATACTGTGTTTTCAGTTTATAGATAGTATGTTTATTTTTTAAATTTAAGGAAAGAAAAAAATAGCTCTTACAGGCAACTAGAATATAAAATATGTATGTACTTTGTAGAATTTGTAATGAGTGGTTATAACTATAATACTTTTTAAGGCTGGTAAATATGTTTTCAATCTTATTTTTCAGAGTATTTATTATATTATTAACAATAAGTTTGAACTATATTATGTAGGTTAAGACTGAATCTGTTAATGACTGATTTTTACCCACCACACACTTTTTTGAATTTAAAAGTTAACAAGCAGGATTGTATCTTAGATTATCAGACAGGTATAATATTTGGGGAGATTTCTTGGTCACAGCAATTTTGTATTGTATGTTATTTATGCAAAGTTTGTTTACCCAATACAAAAATATATTTGTTCATATGCTTTTTATATGCAAGATATAGACAATTGAAACACAAAGGAAAAAAAGCAGTTTTTATTTCCAAGGAGTTCACATTCTAATTGACAAGTAAACAATTACAACCTGATAGATATTAGGCTACTTTGAGAGTGTGAAGGAAGGGAAAGACTGGGAACAGAGAAACAGGAGCACATAAAGAATGCTTTCCCTGCGGGTGGGAGTTGCTGCACTCCTCCTTGAATGGTGAATAGTCAATCACCTGGAAGGGTGGGGAGTGAAATTATAGCTGGCAGGCAGTTTAGGCAAGAATGACCCTTGTGAAACTACAAGACTAGGACAAAGGGGGACATATACAGGAGGTAGATAAATGCCCGTCATGAACAACTTTGTTTATATATCATGCTGAGAAATTTGGACTTTGGCCTATAGGTCAGTTAATTTTCAACCTTCTAGTCAGTTCTACTCATTGAGACTTGGTTGTGACATGTGTTGTAAATGATCTGTTACTTATAAATGTTAAAATTTCATTTGTGAATGACTTATTTTCAAAAATGGTGTTATAAAATATCTTCCTTCACTTGAATTTCAAAATATTCTTTTGAGAAGAGATCAAGGTGTAAAGTTATATCTAACCTGCAGGAATCCAGCTTGACCAACAATCGATCTTATCTGTGACGTAGCTTTAAGTAGCATCCACTGTTATAGTTGAATGGTAATTAGGGATTATTGTAGGATTTGTCAGTTGAATTTTATTGTGACTTCTGTTTTTTTAAAATAATTAGTAAATAAATCTTTGAGAAAGTAGGTGCAGACTTTTTTAAAAAAGCATAAGTCAGCTGAACAAGAATGATGATTTGATTTTCTTTTCACCCTAACGCAAGTTATAGCTGTAGAGTTACAAGACAATGAAATAGTACTATTAAAATTCACAGTGCTTATTTATAGTATGTTAAATCTGAACATTATGTATATTAAAAAATAAGGTTGATTGGTACTTATTGGTTAATATAAATTCAGTCTATGAATATTAGTGAAAACTTGAAAAAATCTAAATGTATACAAAGCTTAATATTAAAAAAATTAGTTTTTTTCATGTAAAGAGCATATTTTGGGAGGAGAAATTATTTACTAGCAGTTTCATTACATGTTTTCAAAAAGCACCCGAGGGTTTTTCAGCTGCCTTCAATCTGTGGTACTCTTTGCCTTCTTAAAAGGTCGCTCTCATCTCCCTGAACTTTGCATCTGCTCTTGGTATGGTTTAAGATGTGAAATTTATCTGACGTGTCTTAAAGATGGAGACACTGAGAGTCACTGGCCTGGCAGATGGAAACATTGAAGGATTTTAAGCAGGAGAGTGTGAGTCTGAGTTTTAGGAAAATTACAATGATTTTGTTCAGGTGATGGCGAGGAGAAAGAAGGGAAGCAGAAAAACAGCTCTGTGAGTGTTGTAATAGTGAAAATGAGACTATGCGGCAGTATTGATGCAATGATTACTGTTTTTAACTTCAGTCAATTTTGTATCTCCCTGTGCCAATCTGCCCAGGCATTTTCTTCCCATTCCTTCACATAGAATACCTGGTTTCTCCATCACTACCTAATGAAATCAAACTTATTAAGAAAATTTTAAACCCCAGTTTCTACCTGAAGCCTTCTGTAGCCAGATTAGGTTAAAAGTACAATTACATCTCCATAAACTCTTGACAGCACTAGCTTGGCACTGATGATTTTTACTATCTTACATTTTTTACATTTCCACTAACATGTGCCCTGTCTTCCTAGGTATACTGTAAATTCTTTGAGGACAGGGTGTTGTGCAGTGTTTTTGCTGGATATCAGTAAATGTACAATACATATTAGCGCTTTGGTAAAACAGGAGACATCAGAGTGAACAAACTATACAGACTTTTAATACGCTTCTTAGGGCTTTTGCTGTGCCTATGTGTGTTGTGAATCTCTAAAGAGGGTTTACATCAGCAACAAGGCAATGTCAGGTCTGGCCTGTACTAGCCACTTAATACAGAATGGATAGTTAAACCGAGAGATTGTGTACAATATTTCCCCCAAATTACTTGAGCTTAGGGAGTATAGCATTGGTTGTAATGGCGCATCAGTAATTCAATGGCAGTAAATACTTGATTATCATTAAAACAAGATATAATTGATTTTATATATATATACACTAATTATATGTATATATACAGATATACAGTGTGTATATATATATCTGTGTGTATATTATATATATATATATATATAATATATATATATATGGCCTATTAGTTCAATTTTCATGTCTTTTACCATCCCCATCCCATCTAGAGCATTAGTATTATTTTCAGAAAACAGCATACATGTAATTCTAAGATCTTTTGATTCTGTGTCACGTTTTTTTTTGTTCCTCTTGAAAAGATAGTTGTTAGTAGGGTTCCCTCTTGTGGTACATACAGATACTGGGAAATAACTGGATCTGTGCACTTGTTGATAGATGCAAATGCAGCAGATGTGTGCTTCATAAATCATATGTATGTAAAAATTTTAAGTATTCACTTGAAAATGTGTAAGGGGGATTTAATAATGATATTTTATTGTGAATCCTGTTGGAAGGTGAACATATGGTCCTGTTAACAAGTATTTGAATTTTTGTACTTAATTTATAGAAAGCAAGCAAGTTGATAAATATATAAAGATTTTACCTTTTTTCTTTTTCTTTTTTTAAAAAGAAGCAAATGTCGATGTCTTCTCACATTATATTTATGGTCTCTTGATTTCAAAACTGTGTTTACCGCTTAACTACCCACATCTGGGGCCTAAACTAAGTCCTAGTGGGATAAATTTTATATGCTTTTTCCATTTTGTGTTCTGAGTAAAGCAAAGTTAAAGAGTAAGTTGAATGTGAGCAGGTGGCACCTATTAAAAGTTTTGGCTTATTTTGTTTAACATGCCCTGGGCCACAGTCTTTTCTTTTTTTATGCCTTGGAGTCCAAGCAAAGGGAGATTGTTCCTTGTTGTTTCTTATTTTTATTTCCCTGACAAGTTCAGAGAGTGGCTCCCAGTTTTGTCCAAAACCTTATTAAAAGGTTTCTGTTTATTTCCTTTCAGTATCATTTCATCTCCTTAAAGAGCAATTTCTGGGACTATGTTCTTTTTCTGCTGGTTTTGATAGCAGACTATGAATGGTTGTGTACTGTTTTAAGGAAAATTGTTAGTTTTATTTGTTTTTCTATCTTTATTAAACATTTGATACTTGAAAATGAGTCTTAGGAGAAAGATGAGGACTAATGTGATTATCAGTAATAGTTAAAATGCATCTGTTGAGTTGGATGCTTTATAGAATAAATAGTAAATTAGAAATAATCCCAATATTTAGAATGAAATATATTCTTCTGTTGTAGAATAACAGATACCATTGGACCAACAGAAACCTCAATTGCACCAAGACAAAGACCAAAGGCCAACTCTACTACTACTGCCACTCCCAGTGTGCTGACCATTCAAAGTTCAGCAACACCTGTTAAAGTCCTTGCTCCTGGTGAATTCGGTAACCATAGACCAAAAGGTAATAGAGCCCTGCCAATCTCATCCTCTTAAAGGTTAATGTAAATAAACCTTTTATGGTTTGATTTCCTGACCTCAGGTGATCGTTAATATTGTAAAGCAGATAACATAATGCTTTCAGAAACTTTCTGCTGATGTCTACTAAATTCGGTTGGTTTCTCAGAAATTCAATTGTTGTAGGCAAAGGGAAGTTACTGGCAATATGAAAGTATAGTACAAAAAACTCACAATTTGCTTTGATACTATAAATACAAACTCTTATCCCTAGAGTCATCAAGTAGTAGGGTTTGAGGTTGGAAATAAAGTTCAAAGGTATGGAAAAAGTCTATGTTTTATGAGAAAGAAAGAAAGTTGAAAACACTAGTCTTACAAAGTTATATGTCTTTGCATTGCGCCTAAAGTCTTGGTGCAATGGACATTACAACATAAAAACTTACCTGATTTTGAGAAAAATTTACTCATCTAAAGTATCTCCTAAGCATGATGGTACAGCGTGGTATTTAAAAAAAAATTTTTTCCCCCAAAGAAATATCCCTAACATTAGAGTAAACTTACTTTCTCAAGGATCTGGGGTATAACCTGAAGACTCACCTTAAAGAAATCCTGTTTTGCACTTTATTTCGTGATCAATCTGTCATGTTTTAATGTTAAAATGTTTTTAATGGGATACTCTAATGGTTAAGAGCCTACATTTTGAGTCTCACGGACCTGATTTGAGTCCTATTTCTCCCGTTTTTTAATACAGCTTCTAAAAGTACTAGTACCTGTCTTAATAGGATTATTGGGAAGATTAAATGGCTGTTTAATGTGATACCTGATACATGATATGCCTTTGATAAATGTTAACTGTTAACTACTGTTATCAAGTAAAGTATATGTTCAGGAAAGGTAATGTTTATTTTTATTTTTTATTTTTTTTTGAGACGAAGTGTCACTCTTGTCCCCCAGGCTGGAGTGCAATGGCACCATCTCAGCTCACTGCAACCTCCCGCCTCCTGGGTTCAAGCAATTCTCCTGCCTCAGCCTCACAAGCAGCTGGGATTACAGGCAACTGCTACCATGGCCAGCTAATTTTTGTATTTTTAGTAGAGATGGGGTTTCACCAAGTTGGCCAGGCTGATCTCAAACTCCTGACCTCAGGTGATCCGCCCACCTTGGCCTCCCAAAGTGCCGAGCCACCGCACCTGACCTGTTTATTTATTTATTTACTATTTGTTTATTTTTGAGACAGGGGTTTTACTCTGTCACCCAGGCTGGAATGCAGTGGCACTCCATGATCATGCTACTGCATTTGTGCCTCCCAGGCTCAAGCGTTCCTCCTACCTCAGCCTCTTGGGTAGCTAGGGCTATTGGTGTAGGTCACCATGCCTGCTAATTTTTTAGTTTTTTTTTTCATAGATTTAGAATTGGGTCTCCCTATGCTTCCTATGCTTCCCAGGCTGGTCTTGAACTTCTGGGCTCAAGCAATCCTCCCATCTTGGCCTCCCAAAGTGCTAGGATTAAAGGCGTGAGTGACTGCACCCATCCTGTTTTATCTGGCATATTGCTATGTACTTCTTTGGTAGTCAGGTACAATAATTGGAGGAGTATTCCATGGAAAAGGGAAAACAATGTGAATTTGAAATCATTTGTATTTAATTCCTATTTAATCATTTCCTAACCCCACTGTTCTCTTATGTAAAATGGAATAACAACTACTTTTCCTGTTATGAGGAGTAAATAAGGTGTGATATCTATGAAAATTTTGTCTCATAGTAAACATTCAATGTTAGTTAGTCTTTTTTATAGCTTTTTGGGTTGGAGGTCCTATCAGTCTTATTTATCATGCATTAGTGTCCTCCAGTCAAAGAACACTAGAAACACACTTGTTGTTGAACAAGTTATATTTATTACTCCTAAACTATTCAGATCTGTGGGGTGTCTCAGGAAGACGGTGCTTGAAAAGACATATTAAAGGATTTGGGCTTGTTTTGGGTAATTTTGGAGAGGCTATAAGGAAGTGGGAGGCCATACATGCTGACTCATGCCTGTAATCCCAGCACTTTGGGAGGCTGAGGTGGGAGGATCACTTGAGGCCAGGAGTTTGAGACCAGCTTGGGGAACATAGTGAGACCCCATCTCTACAAAAAATAAAGAATTAGCTAGGCAGGGTGGTTCATTCCTGTTGTCTCAGCAACTCAGGAGACTGAGGTAGGATGATCACTTGAGCCCAGGGATTCAAAGGTAGAGTGAGCTGTGATTGCACCATTGCAGCCTGGGTGACAGGGCAAGACCTTATCTTAAAAAAAAAAAAAAAAGAAGGAAGAAAGGAAGTAGGCTTTGCTCTGTATTGCATACTATTGCATACTGTCAAAAAGAGGGCATATGAAGCGGGGTGTAGTGGCTCACGCTTGTAATCCCAGCACTTTGGGAGGCCAAGGCAGGTCGGATTGCTTGAGGCCAGGAGTTCAAGACCAGCCTGAGCAATGGCGTGGTGGTGCTCACCTGTAGTCCCAGCTACTCCGGAGGCAGAGGTGCGGAGGATCCCTTGGACCCAGTAGGTAGAGATTTCAGTGAGCCAAGATTGCACTGCTGCACACCAGCCTGGGCAACAGAATGAGACTCTGTGTCAAAAAAATAAATAAAAATAAAAATGAAACGGTGTTATAATATATTTAGGTTTCTTAATATAAATTTTATCTAGAAGGAAGGAAGCTAAAGCCTCAGTAGCTAAAGATGTTGAGACATTTTTGGGGTTTGGACAATGTTCATGGTTTTGTCGCTGTTCAGACATGATTTTGGAGTGGTCTTGTTTTGATCCATCACAATCATAGTGGCCTTGTCTAATGTTGTATGAGATTATTCAACAGGAGAGCACCAAGACTTAGCTGTGATTGCCAGGCCTACTCCTGATGTCAGGGGCCATGTTTCTCTTTCTTACATGCTTTCAGCTTAAGTTGGAAAAATGTTCCTCTTTTTCCCCTGATAAGTGCATTTTTTTTTTTTTTTACATTTCTTCACCCTTTAAAAAGAATGCAAAAATTAACACGAGTATTGTATTTTAAAATATTCGGATTATACAGTAGTATTCAGTGAAAATGTGAACATCTCCCTCCATTTTCTTCCCAGAGTTAACCAGCAGTGTTTAATGTTCATCTTCCCAGTCCTTTTTTATGTTTTTACATGTATATATACAGATATAAATAATTCATGTTGTATTTAAAATAAATGGAGGCCGGACATAGTGGCTCACTGCCTGTAATCCCAACACTTTGGGAGGCCGAGGTGGGTGGATCACTTGAGGCCAGGAGTTCAAGACCAGCCTGGCCAACATGGCAAAACCTCATCTCTACTAAAAATACAAAAATTATCTAGGCATGGTGGCACATGCCTGTAATCCCAGCTACTTGGGAGGCTGACGCACAAGAATCACTTGAGCCCAGGAGGCGGAGATTGCAGTGAGCCGAGATCATGCCACTGCACTCCAGGCTGGGCAACAGAGCAAGACTCTGTCTCAAAAATAGTAAGTAAATAAAATAAAATAAAAGGAGTCATACTATACATACGTATTAGTTCGTTTTCATGCTGCTGATAAAGACATTCCAGAAACTGGGAACAAAAAGAGGTTTAATTGGACTTGCAGTTCTACATGCCTGGGGAGGCCTCAGAATCATGGCAAGTGGTGAAAGGCACTTACATGGTGGCAGCAAGAGAAAATGAGGAAGAAGCAAAAGCAGAAACCCCTGATAAACACATCAGATCTCATGAGACTTATTCACTATCACGAGAAAAACTGGCCCCCATGATTCAGTTACCTTCCCTTGGGTCCTTCCTACAATGTGGGAATTCTGTGAGATACGATTCAAGTTGTGATTTGGGTGGGGACAAGGCCAAACCATATCATTCCACCCCTGACCCCTCCAAATCTCGTGTCCTCACATTTCAAAACCAATCATGCCTTCCCAACAGTCCCCCAAAGTCATAACTCATTTCAGCATTAACCCAAAAGTCCACAGTCCAAGGTCTCATCTGAGACGAGGCAAGTCCCTTCCACCTATGAGCCTGTAAAATCAAAAGCAAGCTAGTTACTTCGTAGATACAATGCGGATACAGGTATTGGGTAAATATAGCCATTCCAAACGGGAGAAATTGGCCGAAACAAAGGGGTTACGGAGCCCATACAAGTCTGAAATCCAGTGGGGTGGTCACATTTAAAAGCTCCAAAATGATCTCCTTTGACTCCAGGTCTCACATCGAGGACATGCTGATGCAAAAGGTGGATTCCCATGATCTTGGGCAGCTCCGCCTCTGTGGCTTTGCAGGGTACAGCGTCTCTCCCGGCTGCTTTCATGGGTTGGCCGTTGAGTGTCTGCAGGTTTTTTAGGCGTATGGTGCAAGCTGTAGGTGGATCTACCATTCTGGGTTCTGGAGGATGGTGGCCCTCTTCTCACAGCTACACTAGGCAGTGCCCCAGTAGAGACTCTGTGGGGACTCTGACCCCACATTTCCCTTCTGTACTGCCCTAGCAGAGGTTCCCCATAAGGGCCCTACCCCTGCAGCAAACTTTTGCTTGCGCATCCAAGCGTTTCCATGTATCTTCTGAAATCTAGACTGAGGTTCCCAAACCTCAGTTCTTGACTTCTGTGCACCCACAGGCTCAACACCAAATGGAAGCTGCTAAAAAGGTTGGGGCTTCCACTCTTTGAAGCCACAGCCTGAGCTCTACGTTGACCCTTTTGTTATTTCTTTTTTAACCTATAAGTTACTTAGGTTGTTGTTAAAGTTACTTATTATAAAGTTATTAAAGTTACTTACTGTTATTAAATTTTCAAGGAGATAAAAGATACTAAAGGCTGGAAGGATAGGGGAAGTGAGGGGTAGGGAGGGATTTACTAAAGGATATAAAATTTTAGCCAGATAGGAAGAATAAATCCTAGTATTCTCTACCACTTAGAATGACTAGTTAACAATCTTTTGTGTAATTTCAAATAGGTAGAAAGAGAATGTTGAGTGTTCCTAACACACAAAAAAAGACGATGCTTGCGATGATGCTTTTGCTAATTACCCTGATCTGATCACTTTGCAAAATATGTATTAAAACATCAATATGTACCCCATGAATATGTACACTTATTATTTGTCAATTAAAAAAAAATTTCAGAGTGAATGATTTTTGAGTAGTTATTTTAATACTCTTTCACCTGGAAAGAAATACACTTAAAAGGCTAATAATGGTTGTATCTGTGTGGTGGATTTGTGATTTTCATTTTTTAACTTACATTTTTATAAGTATTTTCAAGGATAGTTAAAATGAACGTGCATTTCCTTATAAGTAGAAAAGTTAGAAATAGTTATAAAACTATATTCATAAAGCTGTTGTACTTAGGTCTGAGGAAATTTGAGGATACTAACACTGATGAAAAAAGAACCCTTGTCTCCCTCCTTGCACTCTCTCCCCTCTCTTTTTATCCTCTAGGATTGAACAGTTGTATTTGAATATAGGGTAAGTTAGAGGAGAATATAGAAATTATAGTGTGTTAGTGTATTGCATTAAGTGTATATCTTACTTTTTAGTTAATTTTTAAAGTTTACATGTAGGATTTGCCTAGGGTATAATTAATGGAGCTTATGAATAAATATCCGTTTAGGAGACAGTGTTAATAGATTCATTACAGTGAGCATTTATTAATCATCTTTTGTATAAAAGGTTTTTTGGGACTCTTAACAGATGAGTAAGTCATCATCTTTTCCCTCAGGGTCCCTGGTTAGGAAGTAGCCATGTAAGTCATTAATATGTACAAGACAGACTAAAATGGAATAAACTGAGTGGAAGTGCTAGTCGAAGGAACAAGGAAGAGAGATTTGAGCTAAACTTTAAAGAATAAGAATTTCAGTAGGTGGAAAATGGCATTCTAGACTGAGAATTGTTTTGGTAATGATACATACTCATGATAGTACATGATATAGTTGAGCAGTGTAGAACAAACTAACATGGATATTGTGTTCATGGAGAGCCGAAGCATGAAACATGAAGTGTTTCTAAGATGTTGACTTTTGTTCAGAGTTGTAGATGACAAAATTAAGCTTCTTCAGTACTTATAATTAAAGTAAATCCCTATAAACTCTATGCATATGGAAGTTTCTGTATTATAAATAAGGATATAAATGCCTTAGTTAAATTACTATTGAGATGAGCATGTTGAAATCCAGCTTTTTAATTGAAATCATTAGTGTGTTAATGTAAGTGTTTGGGACCTTGTCTTTAGGGGCACTAAGACCTGGAAATGGCCCTGAAATTTTACTGGGTCAGGGACCTCCTCAACAACCACCACAGCAGCATAGAGTACTCCAGCAACTACAGCAGGGAGATTGGAGATTACAGCAGCTCCATTTACAGCATCGTCATCCTCACCAGCAGCAGCAGCAACAGCAACAGCAGCAGCAGCAGCAGCAGCAGCAGCAGCACCACCACCACCACCACCACAACCACCACCACCACCTACTTCAGGATGCTTATATGCAGCAGGTAATTTTTTTGTTTCTTTAGATATGGAAGTAGTGTGAAATTGATGCAGCAAATTGAATATCAGTGAATTCCTTTTTGTATCATGGGCGCCTTGAACTCTAGATTTGAGTAAACACTTTCCCCAATTTTCTGATTATGAAATAATATTTAATTTGCAATCAGTGAAATACTTAAGAATACTCTAAAATAGGTTGCATTGTGGCCTTATAAAGAAAAGAATGTTCATCGGAAACATTTAGTATTCACAAATAAGTACTGCAGTTTATAATGAATATTATCTGAGGTTACATTTTGAGTTCACAGACTAATAATGCTGTTGTTGGAAAGGTGATATTAGGCTTTGCAGAAGTAACATTGTCTTAGATTTTTGTCACCCTCCTCGTTTTGGTTGATAGATCCAGAGTGGAGGGTGGTAAGTAGGTGGTACCATGGGATGCCCAGAGGACACCACTGGAGGGGAGATAAAAGGAGAGTATAGATTTAGTGTAATGGGTCTTGGTTAGAAGTCACTTCTTGTGTCTTTATCTTCTAGGAAAAGGTGGTAAATGTGTTTTGGTAGCTTTCTTCTAAACGTTCTTAAATTGTGCTAAAAGTGGTTTTAATTGAATCTCTGTTATGTTTTGTTGATAATTTTTTTTTTTTTTTTTTTTTTTTGAGGCGGAGTCTCGCTCTGTCGCCCGGACTGGTGT